>NW_009648332.1:7879738-7882389 GCF_000708025.1 Charadrius vociferus | reverse complement strand
GGGTGTGGGAAGCGGGGACCCCAGCTCCAGGCTTGTGTGTCCCACTGTGACATGCCTACGGATGCCGTCCATGCCCCCAGCACCCCCCAGGCCCCCCAGCCCATCCCCATCCCTCCCCAGGTGTGTTTGCTCCCAAACAGACCTCATGCAGCTGGAAGAAGCTGCCCAGGGACCCCCTAGTCCTACCAAGGTGTCATTTGGAGGTGGCACAAGCTGCTTTTCCACTCCCAGGTGCCTCCAACCACCTGGGACAAGCAGAGATTGGCCCAGGAGACCGGCTATTGCTGGCAAGACCTGGACCACCGGCATTTGCAGGCAATGTTGCCTTCAACCGGAGATGGAGAAGACCCCGCAGGAGCAGACAGCAGCAGCACTCCATCCAGGGTAGAGCTTGCGCATCCCTTTGGGCAGGGCCAACATGTGCCCAAAGGGAAGCAGTCGAGGGATTTAATGCCGCAGGGAGAGGGAAAGGGTGCGGAGAGGTGGGTCCCAGCTGGCGGCTTTCCTGGAGTATCCCGGGAGCACAAGCAGGACTCAGGCTGGCAGCAGGGGCAGGAATGGGACCGGCTGCAATCCAATTAACCACAGTGCTCAGTCACCAGGTCAAAAGCAGGCTGAGTGAGGCCAGTGACAGAATGTGTGGCAGAGGCTAAATCCAGGCTGCAAAGAACAAAAGGGTTGTCGGCATCTTCTCTTCCATCCGTGACTGTACTGATGATCCCCTCCCAGACCAAGGATAGGTCCTTGGGGTTCAGGTGGGATGAAAATAGTGTCCAGAGATTTGGTTTTAAGGAAACAGCCATGTGACACTTGGCTACTTGTCCTTGTCCTACCAAGGGATGACTTGGAAAGGTGAAGAGCCAAGGGCAGAGGGGTTCAGGAATCAGGGAGCACTCCCAGTGCGGTGGTCTCAGGGTCAGGGAGGTTCTTACAGGCAGGACTGGTTTGGATGCCTGGAAAAGGGGATGAGAGCCAAAACGTGAAGCTGTAGCTGGGGTAGGGATGTCTGGGGGCAAAGGGCACCCTCCGGACCACGGGCAGTGAAAGGCGGGAGGGCAGGAAGCTGTGGGGTCAAAGTGAGTCAGGTGCGAGTCACGGCCAAACAAAAGGTGAGATGCTCAGATAAGAACCACAGCTGACTCAGAGTTTCCACCTCTTCCAGAGAGTGACCACAGGAGACGGCCAGGGACCAGCTGGGACCCCCCTTTGTGTGGAGTCAGCACTGGGAGGAGGCAACGATTGCATCCTGATGTCTTTGAGACCCCTGATGAGGGAGCAGCACCCGCTGCTACCCACGGCCCCCATCCAGCACCAGTGTCCTGTGGCATGAGAGTTCCCAGGAGGATCCCAGCAGGAGCCCAGCAGCCAGCCTGGGAACCTGGGCGAAGAGCCCATACCTTCTTGGAGTGCTCAGGCAGAGGCCGTTTGAATTAAATAGGAGAGATTTCCCCCTTATTAGCGGGCTATTAATCACATTCAGCTTTTTTTTTAAATTGAGCTGTTGCACAACAGGTTGAGTAACAGCCTAATAACAGGCTGTAAATCTCAGTTTGCTCTCCGGGAGATTACAGATGTTAATAACAGATAATGACCCACAACTCACGAGCTGCTCCTCTCCCCCGCCCCTTTGATCCCTCTGCTCTGCCCCTTACCATACCCAGCCCTCAGGATGGAGCGGGGCTGCAGGGAAACCCCCCCCAAAATTCAAACCACCATCTGCGCCCCTGCAGCCTGGGGGTGCCGGCTGGGAGCCGGTGCAGGTCCCCTGGAGCTCAGGTGCCCACGGGACTGGTGGGGGATGGCTGGGGCAGGCAGTGCTCGCCCCCGGCCCTGTCATCCCCAAGCCCTCCTGATGGCAGACCCTGGGCATAAATCTCCCCATGCCATGTCCTCCCTGCTGCCATCAGCGCAGGGGTCCGTGCCTCACGTACAGTCAGGGGCTGTTCTTGGCCTTGCTACCACCCTGCTACTCTGCAGCAGCCACACAGAGGAGCTAACCCTGCAACACCTCCTGGGGACGTTTCCAAAGATGGTCCCCTCTCCACCTCCTGCCTGCTGCTTCCATCCCTCCCTGCCCCCTCGACCCAGAGGCTCCTTCCCAAAATGAGGGCTGACCACCTAGATGCATCCCGACATGACTTTCCATCTTCCCTGGATGTCTCCACATGCTGTCTGCATCCTTCCTCCAGGATGCGCACACCCCTGCCAGCCCCAGGGCAGCCAGGCGAGGTGTTGGCTGCGCAGGGCTCCGCTCAGCCCCAGGCACTGCTCTGGGGACAGAGACAGCCCCAAAAGGGCTCCCGCTCTCCCTGCCCTGTGTACCAGCCGGGACCAAGGGGATAGAGTGACCCTGTGGGAGGAGTTGGATGCGTATTTCCCCCAGAAGTGGGGCAAGGCAGGAAAAGGCAGAGGGGAATGACTTTCTCCTGTCCCCTATCCTGGGTCTGGCACCACCAAGCCAGGGCACGGGAGCAGGATGACAAGGGCTGCTTGGCTGTCCTGCTGCAGGAC
Source organism: Charadrius vociferus (assembly GCF_000708025.1). Lineage (NCBI taxonomy): Eukaryota > Metazoa > Chordata > Aves > Charadriiformes > Charadriidae > Charadrius > Charadrius vociferus. Next base: position 7,879,878 of record NW_009648332.1, on the reverse strand, counting down.
TGGTGCAGCCTTTGCCATGGAGCATGGCGTCCCTCCATGCTCAGGCTCAGGGAAAGTCCCCCGCAGGTGGCAGCCACCCCTGCCAGCATCCTCCCAGCACCCCGCAGGGTCAGGGTCTGTGGACACTGACACGGGGACGG
>NW_009648332.1:7875654-7879209 GCF_000708025.1 Charadrius vociferus | reverse complement strand
AGTCGCCCGGCAGGCAGGGCCGGTGAGGATGATGAGTCACTGCCACCTTTCCCTGCCGGGGTGGGACTGCTGCAGCCACCTGGCATCCCACTGTACTCTCCCGTCGCACCGAGCAGCACCGAGCAACCGACAGGCATGGCAAAACCCGCTCCCCTGCCCCAAGGGTTCCTTCCTCAGCACGCAAGGGGCTCCCGGCCATGCCAGGAGTCCATTCCCATCTCCAGCAGGCTATATCAGGTGTGGGGCAGGAGGTGGTGGGGTCCCATCCCTTGTGCAGACAGCCGATGTCCCTCACCCTGCTCCTTGCAAAAGGGTGCAGATGGTTGGGGGGTCCTGGGTCCCCCCAGTGCGAGCACTCCTGCTGCAACGTGCCTACCCAGGCACTGTATACACATCAGCACCATATGGCAACAGTCGCTGGCACCGGCACTGGCACCCCCAGCGTGGTATGGAGAAGGATGGGGAAGCAGCTGTGTTTGACATGAGAAGTGAGTGACGGCTGGGAGACACGGGCCAGCGCCCCAGACGGCGCCGAGGCAGCGCAGACAGCACCCCTGTGCCACCGCATAGGTATCCTCGTGTCCCTCCAGGAGCATTGTGCTGTCCCTCCAGCAGACCTGGGACACTGCTGTAGGTGGACACTGGGACAGCTTATCCAGGCAGGGCTTGGTCTCCAGCAGCTGCCTAGGGTGAGGATTATACAGTGACCCAAGGAGGCTCTGGGGTCCTTCTGAGCAGGAGGTGTAGGTCCACCAGCCCACAGTGTGGGAGCAACCCAGAACATCCCTCTGGATGCAGAGATGGCTCAGGTCTGTCCTGCCTGCAGGTGCAGTGCGATGCCACCATGGACCATGGGGCAGTGTCCTCTCCACACCCAGGGAAGGTGCTCGGAGGGGGAGCCCTGGAGGGTGCAGAGAGGATGAACAAGGAGGAAAGCACTTTCCCAAGAGGAGGAGATGCTGGTCAATCTGCAAGCATGCCTCAGGGGGTGCAGCAGCCACAGCCAGGTCACCCCGGAGTGCGGGCCGTCCCACCCAGCCCAGCCTCCAGCACCTAGCGCTCCGTTAGGCGGATGCCAAGCGGTGCTCTTCCTGCCGGAACGAAGCATTGGGGCTGCTGGTCCTTTCCCTAGGGACACCTCACAGCAGGATGAGGACAGTGCCACTCCCTGGTGCAGGGAATGTGGGCCAGGGCTGCCCCAGCCAGTTTCCTTTCGGATGTTGTTCATAAACCTATGTGTGAGTCAGGGTGTTTGTGGGTGCTCCTGCCCCGTGTTGGCCCCACAGCTCCCCTGGGTGGTCGGGGGGGGCTACAGCCCCCTCCCCAGCCTGTCCATAGCCACGCTACTCCACGACTTGCATGGGGACAAAAATCTCCTCCATGCTGCCCTACAGGGAAGGAAACCTCAGCAGCAGGGGGCCAGAGAGGAGTGCAGGCAATGGCGCAGCTGTGTCCCCATCCCGGCACCCAGGGAGAGCCGGTGGCCCTTCTCCATCCCTGTTCCTCGGGCTTCCCCCAGAGTCGGGGGCTCCCACAAGCCCGGTGACAGCCACCCCGGCAATGATGAAAGGTGGCGGAGAGGAGGTTTGTGGCCGGGAGGCTGCTATAAGAGAGCCTGAGACCTTTGATATGCAGCAGCCTCCGGCCCTGCTGATTGCATTAGAGTGCCAGAGCAGGCACCCAGCCCCGGCTATCAGGAGCAGACGAGCTGCCAAAGGGCCCAGCTCCCATTTTAGATGCAAATGACCCTGCAATTGTGGACTTGGAGGGGAGAAGAATCCCCAAATCACCTTCAGGTGGAAGCAGACCTGGCTGGAGACAAAAAGGTTCCCAGGCAGCTTGAGTGGCCCCATAGTGGTCCCATTGATGCCTCAGGTGCCGGGCATTGCAGCCTCAATGCCTTCCCGGAATCAGCCCCTTTATGGGAAGTGCAGATTCCCGGAGGAATTCCCCCCCCATCCCCACCAGCAGCTCTGGCTGTCCTGCATGTCCCCCTGCCTGCCACTAATGTCCCCAGGGCAGGTGGCTCCTGCCCCAGGGCCTGGACTTGTGCTCTGCTCCCAGCTTTGAAGTGCATCAGATTGGGCTAATGGGGAGGTGCATCCAGCAAACCTACACTCAGAGGGGTTGCAGGAGGCAATCCCCTACCCGGGGCAGGGGTGGTCCAGGGCAGGTGACCAGGCATGGCTGGAGCTCCTCCCTCGGTGTCCCCTGAGCCCTGGCATGCCCTGAGCCCCTATGCCCGTTGTGGCCCCATTTGCACCAGGTGAGCTGGAGCAGAGTCACTGGGTCAGCCCAGGATTTGCGTCACTTTAGGAGCATCCCAGCTCCCTAAATCCACCCAAGCACTTGGAACGAGGCTGGGCAACCGTTCCTGCTGGCATGTGGCAGCCCCCAACCCCCTGGGGCAGCGAGGAAGGCTTTCCTCCTCCCAGGACCATCCCAGTGCTGCTCTACTGCCCCCAAGGCACCTTGTGCCACCCCACGCCCCCACCACACACCTGTCCCCTAAGCTGCTGTGGGCTTTCCCTCTGGTAAGGTGGTGGTGGTGGGGGACTGCCCACCCACCACCCCATGGCTCCTCACCCCCACCCCTGGGCTGTAAGCCAGCGAGGGCAGGGTCCACAGAGGGCTCCCTGTGGGGAGTGCCTGGGATGCTGGGCCGGGCTCCCCCCTGCATGGTCCCTTGCCCACTGCCCCAGGGGCAGCCCAAAAAACAGCCGCAGAGAGCCTCCCCCCAGCTCCATGGAGAGCTCCACAACCCCACAGAGCCCAACTGCAGCCCCACGGAAACTCATCTTGCCCCCCAGCAGCCTCAGCCCCAGAGCAGGAGGGGTGTGGGACCATGCATGAGGGATAGCAGTGGGGCCGGGGTGGTCTTGCAACACCAACCCCCTGAAGATTTCCTCTTCCACCCCTCAGACTCTTTTTTCCCCATGGTATGGGCATGGTCGTGCCACGGACGCCCCTCCAGCAGCCTCCCTGCCCTCACACGTGCCATGAGTTCAGTCAGGTCTCATTCATCCCATATGTCTTTGAGGGTGTTGTCCCAAAGTGTACATGAAGGGGAGATGGCTTTAGGGCCACCAGCCCATGGAAAGTCCCCTGGGTCCCCTGCATCCCACAGTGGGTAGTGTGCCAGGGAAGCAGGAGGGGCTGAATGGGCATGGAGGGGAGCAGGGGACCTTGGGGTCCTGTGTGGTCACTTGCTAATGCTCGCCACCGCTTTCCAAAACAAGGAGGCAGGCGGGCAGGTGCGCAGGGCATGGCCTTTGTGTCTGTCCCTGCAAAACCGCGTTGCTCTGCTTTGATGTAGGTGGAAAATTCCCTGTTTGGCCAGGAATCTGGGGGGCTGGGGACTCTAACGCCGGCTATGCTCGGTGAGGAATTAAAAGCGTGTTTTGTTGGAAAGATTTTTCCTCTCCTGACTGGGGAGGTGACATCCGAACCTTATTTTCCTTTCCGCGCTGGGACACACGCCAGCGGGGCTGAGTGGTCCTCGGGGAGCCATGGGACGCCGCGGCTGCGCCGAGCCCCTCCCCCGGCCGCGGGCGG
>NW_009648332.1:7873954-7875396 GCF_000708025.1 Charadrius vociferus | reverse complement strand
CGCCCCGCCGTGGCTGTGCACCAGCCCAGCTTGGGGACAAACAGCCCGCAGCCACCCCTGGGTACCGTCCGACCGGGGGACACATCTCCCCGGGCATCCTCTGGGCAGGCTGCTGAGCTCAGCCCCGGCAGCACGGTGCCCTGCAACAGGTGGAGAGGAGCATCCCCATCTCCTAGCATCACCCCCAGCAGGTGGAGGTCCCAGGGACCCTTCACCCCAGGGCGGTGGCCTCTGCTTTGGGACCACAGTGGTGGGATGGCAGTACCCCTTCTGCCTGCTTCCCACAGGGCACGGGTTCAGGGCAGAAGAAAAGTGGGATTGCTACATCAGAACCACCCAGGGAGCGCGGAGGAGAGCGGAGTGTGGGCGCTGGGCCTGGGAAAGCCCAGGCTTCCTCCTAATCCCTCCCCCAGGGGACTGCCCCACTATCCCACCGCTTGCAAATGGCAACCGGACCCCCTCGGGAGCAAACCCCTGTGAGCGCCTACCCCGGCAAGGAACCTGCTGCCCTGCCAACCCCCGCAGGATGCGTGGGGATCCAAGGCTGTGATAAGGATCTTCCACCCTCTCTTCGGATGTGGGTGCTGCTCTGGGGGACATCGGCAGCCAGGGCTGCTCGGGGGGACATCGGCAGCCGGGCACAGGCTCTGCCGGAGCCGGGGTGCTGTGGCTCCCACTCCACCGGCTGCAGCACCACCAGTGCCGCACAGGCGTGTGCATATTCACCTGCGGATGAGCTTGCGAGCTTCCTGGGGATTATGCTCATGCCACAAAGCTTCAAAGCTTGATGGGTGCTCTGAGGCAAACCCTCTTCATCCCCAGAAATTGCTGCAGCCCCAGTGAACCAGAGGGTGGGATTCAGGCTCTGGGTCTGCAGTGATCTTTCTTCATCCCTCTCCAGCCTGCCCAGGTTTGGCTCTGTCCATCCTTGGACCAAGAGCACCCAGAGGTCCCCTCCATCCCCGCTGTTCCTATCCGGTGCATACCGGCACTGCCGGCACTGCCAGGGTAGGTGAAGCAGCCGGTTCTCTCCGAGTGACTCATGCTGAAATACATGACGTTCACCATATTTCAGGGCTTTTGGCTTGGCTGAGAAAAACATCAGGGCGTAAGAAAGTTTCTTTGTGAGCTGCTCTTAAAACACCAGAGGGACTTCTCCTCCCACTTGCTCACACTCTACTTTTTTGGGGGAGAAAAGTAGCATTTTTAATAAAAAATCCTTTTGATTGTTTATAGCATGGAAAATAGAAAATTAAGCAAAATGTTTTGTATTGATTTATGAAAAAAAAAACCAAACCCAACCCTGAAGTCCGTCCGGGTCCATCCCAAACAGCTCCTGCCTGCATGGAGCAAGCAGCAAGTGCGTGGCCTGGCAGCCAGACACATTCCCTCCGCTGCCTCCTCCCTCCGCCCAGGCCCCTCTGCCCAAGACTTCGTGTAGG
>NW_009648332.1:7873682-7873938 GCF_000708025.1 Charadrius vociferus | reverse complement strand
CCACCCGCCCCTCGCCCCCGCGTCCCGCCTGCCTGTGGGGCCGTGCCGTGGCCATACCCGGCAACGCTGCCCGTCCCGGCACGGCTCTCCCGGCAGCTCGACGTGGTTTCGCTGCTGCGTTTGCTCGCAGGATTATCTGCTCCGGAGCTGGTGTTGGTTTTGGCATGCAGCGCCGGGACCACACCTACTATTTAAATACCACAGCCAAGGGCTCGGAGGGGGGAAAAAAAAAAAAAAGGAAAAAAAAAAAACGAAA
>NW_009648332.1:7870487-7873575 GCF_000708025.1 Charadrius vociferus | reverse complement strand
TGTCTTCAAAGCCACGCTGGCGGCAGAGTCTGCTGAAGGGAAACCCTTTGGGCCAAAATTAGCCCCTTCCACATGCCAAGCCAGAGCCTGCTTTCACCCGGGCTGGGGAAGCCGGGGCAGCCCTGCCGGCACAACCGCGGCCAAGGGAGCCATGCCAGCCCTTCCCGGGTGGCTGCCCTCCTGCCAGGCTGCGAAAAGCTGGGGAAAGGGTGCCAGGGATGGAAATCCCCAGGGAGGCAGCCCTTGTGGGGACAGGAGGGTTTTCCCTCCGCAGCGCCCTGGAATAGCAGGTCCTGTCCTAGAAATGCCCGTCGGGGTGGCAGCACTCGCAGTGGGGCTGGGGCAGCTGGGGAGGTGAGGGGCAGCGCTGCTGCCCAGAGCTGGCATGGGATAAATGGGCACCCAGCAGCTAAGGGCAGGCTGGGGCTGGAAACGAGGAGGATGGGTGTCCCATGGGAGCAGGTGTCTCTGGCCACACCACTGCCTTTGGGACTGGGGGGCGTCTGGGATGGGCTTGGTGACATTGTGACCCTGCTGCCGCCGTGGTAGATAGGAAGCGGTGCCATTTACCCCTTATCCCTACTCAGCTCACACCGCTGGGGCAGGTCCTGCTGCCCCCTTCCCCGCTGTTGGCCCCGGTGAGGCGGCTGCCGGCATGAAGCCACAGCGTGGTGGCCCAAGGGGTACTGGGTGGCCGTGCTGTGCCATGCCATGCCACGCAGCAAAGCCTGCCGAGGCGGTTGGAGCAGGTGGATTACCGCCACCTTCCTTTCACCAGACTCCTTCCCGGAGAAGTTTTCCCGATGATCTCACTGGATGCACATTTCTAAATTGTTTGGTTGATTGTTTCATCATCGGAGGTCAATTAAAGAGAAGGCGAGTTCCTGTCGCCCCGCTCCGAACCCCTTCACTGCCAGAGCCCCAGAACAAAGGGAGGAATTGGGCTTGGGCTCAGCCAGCTTGGATTCCCATTTGATTATTTCCAACAAGGGAGCGAATCTATTTTGGAGCCGGTATTCCCAGGGGATGAGCTTACCAGTGGCAGCGCATGAGCAGGGTTGGGGCAAAAAAAAAAAAAAACAAAACAAAACCCAAACCCTTTTGTAATGTGTTGCAAACCTATTTACTACCAGGGAGGCTGGGTAATTAAATACCACTTCCTGGAGCAGAATGAAGCAGCTTTATGTAATGCAAAGGGGTTTGCTCCTGACGTGGGGCGGCCGCTGCGCCTGCTGGACACCGCTGCGCGCGTTGCAGGCAGGAGGATGCGCTTTCGTGGGCTGTGTGCGTGCAACTGCGCTGTGGCATCTGCATGCGGCCGGCTGCTAGCCGGGGCCGGCGTCCTGTGCCGGAGCAGCGCGTGTCCCAGGGATGCGGGACGGCAGCGGAGCAGCTTTTCCGTGCAATGTTCTACGGTGTGCGATTTACACCCGTGAGGTGGCTGTGGGCAGATCGCTGCACAGGAGGACTAACAAAATCAGATGTCCTGGAAAACGGCTTCCATGCAGAGCAGGACGGCTCCTTGGCTCCCTGCTTTTCCTGCTGTCCCCTGGGCTGTCTCCTGCTACCTCACACCACGGCTGTCTCCCCGTGGGTACCAGTGAGTCATGGCGCAGTCCGTTCGTTCAGCCCCACGCCACAGCTCCCATTGCAAACTTGTTCCCCCGCCAGGGTAGCAGTGCCTCACGTACCGCAGCCACACCAGTGCCCAGCCTCCGGGGTCAGCTTTCTCTGGGCTGGGAAATGGTGTGGACCTGTGTGTGGCAGGGCTGACCGGCGCAGGGGTCGACGCCTGCACTTTCCCTGCCTTTTTGCATGGGCAAGGGAGGTTTTCCCCACCAGCAGAGAGTCCGGGTTCACTGGAGGCTGAATACCTTTGAGTACCACCAGGGAGAAGGGATGGAGGTTGCTTGGAAAAGACTGGCAGAGATTTTAACCTGGATTATTTGAAACTTTTGTAGTCGAATTGCTCGTACATGATGCACAGCTATTAATCCCCGATGCACAAGAGAAGGGCTCTAATGCGCACATCCCCTGTGCTGTGCAGCCATACCGCGATGCCCACTGCGAAACTCCCCATGCAACCTGCTGGCACTGCATGTTGGGGCTTTTTTTTTAAAGATTAAACCCGAGGTGTCGGGAAAAGTATCCTGTGTTCCTCCCAGCTTTTTTCTGGTGCTCACTGGGAACCAGAAAACAGCAATTCCTCATTTTCCCTCTGGAGCTGCTGGGGTGGCACGGGTCTTCTCCAGTGCTATTATAGGTGGCAGCCAAAGTGAACGGCTCCCACGGCTGCGGTCCAGACCTGGCTGCTGTGGCCGGGGCCGGGGGGGGGCTCTCCGGGCCAGGGGGCAGGATGTGGCCCTGGGCTGGCACGTGAGTGCACGCGTTTGCACGTGAGGCTGCTGCTGCGAGGGCTGGCCGGACGCCTCGAGCACATCGCACTGCCGATGGAGGCTGCAGCATGCGTTAGGGGTCGGGACATCTCTCGGCACCGCAGCAGGTGTGATGTCCCCTCCAAGCAGGGGGATACCCCATCCATCACGGTGCTGGACCCTGTGGGTCTGTGCAGTGCCCGGTGCTTTCAGCTTTCCTGTACCAGTGAAAGTTAAGCAGCGGAGGAAAAACGTTGCTGTATGTTATAGAGGAAGAGAGGTAAAAAGGGCAGGAAATTTGCACCATGTCCATTTCCCCTTGGCCCCCGGCCGCTGCTCATTCCGGATTCGGGATTTGCGTAGGCAGAGTTAAAAATAACAGGGGTATATAAAGAAGGACGGAGAGGGCTGCGCTGGCCCTGCAGCCGCCGGGGCACAGCCAGGCAGCAGTCAGAGATCAAAGCAGGATGCGGTCCAGGCGTCGCAGTGGGGTTGGGAGCGTGTGCGGGGTCTGGGGGGTGCTGATGTGCCACCGTGCCGCTGCACCGGGGGTCAGGGTGCCCAGCTCTGCTGGCTCGGCAGCCTTCCTGGGCGGGCAGCTGGGCAGCACCCGTGGGAGATGGGGCCATGTATGTTCCCATAGGCAAAAAACATCACCCCTGAGCCCTGTCACTTCGCAGCCCTGTCCCTCCACAGCGTTTACTCCACAGTGC
>NW_009648332.1:7869245-7870421 GCF_000708025.1 Charadrius vociferus | reverse complement strand
CCAGAACCCCCCCTCCCGGACCCGAGCTCCCTGCCAGTGCTGACGGGGTGCTGCCTGACTCCCTGAGCCCCCGGCAGCCCCGGTCCTTGGTCGTGCGTCCCGGTGCTCCCCAGGCCCGGGGCAGGCAGGGCGGACACAGCAGCTCACTCGGCCGGTGCAAACGAATCTGCCCTCTGTGCCCTGATAACATTGTGTTTGTTGCAGAGCGGGAAGAGCCTGCCAGCACACGATAAGAGCAGATGACTTTACTCTGGACCCGCTCCGGATTGAATTATGCTTTAATTTCATTTTCGGTTCCTCTTTTCTTTTCAGGAGGGGAAAGAGGGCTTGGGGGGATGCGGGCAGGTCTGGGGGGTCCTGGACCCTTCTGCAGGCAGGCCAGCCCCATGCAGAGGGGAGGACAGAGAGTAAAACCCAGACAGATCCGCTTTCTGCTCTCAGGGACGTAACCCCAGAGCGTCACAGCAGCCCAGCGTGTCCTGCTGCGTGGGTCCCCACCGCACCTCCCCTTGGGGTCACCTGCAGAGCTTTTGGGGCTCAGGTTTTGCCTCCCGCTGAAGCAGAAGCTCACCAGGCTGTGACACCACGGCCCATGTTGGAGGGGGCTCCATGGTTCCTGTCAGAGAGGGGACACTGGAGATGTCCCAAAGGCGAGTCTCTAGGTTCACTCCAGGACTGAGCTCCAGCTGATGGAGCGCAGAGGGGCACACAGTGTGGATATTTTTCAGTCCCTGGTGTTTTGTGGGATAGGGGACTCCCCTGGGTCTACCGGGGCTCTCACTGGGCAACCTGGGCACTGATGCCACCTCTGGCAGGGCTGCAGGACATCGCCCCTCTGCCTGCCTCATGCGTGCTGTGTGCCGTGGGGAGTGTGCCACGGCGCTGTGGCAGTGTTGGCAGGGCTGCCGATGCTCCGGGCTTGATGCAGCCAACTCCGGCAGACCGTGCTGGGCATTGCACGTTCCTCCAGCACACTCCTCTGCTGCCAGATGTGCCAAGAGCAGGGATAACCATTAACCCTTTCCTCTTTGGCCATCACCTGAGCAGGCAGCCCTTCCCACCCCTTGTTTGCTCTCCCTCCGGGCCGCCGTTTGATCTCTTGGGATGCCAGCGACTTTACAGCCTGCCGTAGTGGCGGGGGGGGGGAGCGAATGATGCCTAATGAGGTGCCGTTCA
>NW_009648332.1:7867590-7869205 GCF_000708025.1 Charadrius vociferus | reverse complement strand
CTCCCTTTTGGTTGAGAGGATGCTCCGGCGACTGAGGGGCCGGCAGGGCTGTGGCGGGGACCCCCGTGCCCACCCCACAGCTCACAGCAAGCAAATCCCTCCGGTGCTGCCGTCCTCAGCTCCCTGCGCGGTCAGCGCTGGCAGCGCTTGTGTTGGTGCGGTGCCTGGCACGGTGCCGCTCCCCTCCGTGCTGGCCCTCCCACCACAGCATCAGTAATAAGAGTTTCCTGGGGAATATCCCACATTTGCAAGAAATATTGGCTGTAAAAATGAACCCGATCTGCCGGCGACGCCTCTCTTAAAATAAACCGGCGCTGCATGGGTGCAGATGCCAAAACTGCTTGGAAAAGGGGAAAACCAAGTGGAATTAGTGCTTGTCTCCTGTGGCATCTGCTCTCACTTATCTATAAAGTTTGGGGCAGGAACTGCCTTGCTATTAATTATTATTTGGCCAAGACACAAATAATGGGATTAACCGGTGACTTAAATAAGCTACTCTGGGGGCCAGGCTAAAAGGGATTTTGAGTGATGCCCACATGCTGCTTTGCTGCTTAGGAGGTGACTTTTTCCGAGGAAGGACTTTGCAGCCCGTGTGTTTCGACCCGCTGGGTGGCATTAATAAACCCGCTCCCTCGCCGGCAGCCGGGCACGCGGGGCCCAGGCAGCGACCCAGTGTGTGCTCTGGAAACCAGGGCAGGGATTCCTGGTAAAAGGGGGAAGATTTGAATCGTTGTTGTTCCACTGGATTACTGAAATAATTTATTGCACTGCTCCACCCTTATAATTAAAGCACGGTGATGAAAGCAACTGGTAGAGTAGCTTTGGATCCAGAAGCAGCGTGTGCGTGTGTGTGCGCGCACCTCACCTTTGGTGTTTATATTTGTTTTTTTTTAAATCGACTCCTCTCTTCTGAATAGCGCAGGCAGCAGCCCCAGTTCTTAGAAAGGTATCTGGGGATGGAAAGCCCCAGAAAGCAGGGAGACGGGCTCCAGGAGATAAGGGCTATTGCTTCTTGACAAGCGCCAACAGTAGCAGGGCCATTCCTGGTACTGGCTGGAGAGGGGCCAAGTGGAGAAGGTCTCACTGCGAGTGGGACAGGGTGGCAGAGAGCCCCCGGGGAGGCCTGCCCAGCGCCCTCGGGTCTCTGTGCCATGTCCTGACACACTGGCATGGAGCAGGGGAACCTAGGTGTCTCCTGCAAGGTGGGACATCCCGATCCCCTCACATCTCCTGCCATGAGAAGCCCTCGGGCGGACAGCACTGTCCAAGGGGCTCTGTGGGGCAGACAGGGTTGGCCAGCCGGCCTGTGCGCCCCATGGCAGAGTGGTCGGAGGCTCAGCTGTGGTGCTGGTCCCCAGGCAGGACAGACAAACGTCTCGCAGGGGCTGTGGAGCGAGATGAGGCGATGCAGGCAGGGTGCCAGCCCCCCGGCAGGGTCTGTGGGGCAGTTATCTTTGTTCGCACACACACCCTGGGCCCAACCAGATGTAAGCTGGTGCGCTCTGCGCTGCTGATTGCCTCACCAACAGCACCGGTGTGGGGGAACACGGCCTCACAGGCACCATTACATGAAGTGAGTGATATGGAGGTACTGGGGTTCAGCCACCCCGGCCCA
>NW_009648332.1:7857309-7865305 GCF_000708025.1 Charadrius vociferus | reverse complement strand
CCGGAACGGGGCTGCGAGGAGGGGTCCTGCGTGGGACAGGGTGCAAGTGGGGATGTCCCTGAGGATTCCTTCCCTCAGAAGGACCCCCGTGGTGGTGTCGGGTAGGGGCACACGGGGACTAAGGCACACGGCAAGACCACCGCTGCTTCCCGTCCCCCCACCCCTCGCTGGCCTCAGGGATGCCTGAAGAGGCAGGACTGGGGGCACATGGAGAAGCCCCCCAACTGTCCGGGGGGGGGCAAGTGGAGGGGGGAGACGGACTGGGGGTGTATGGTGAGACCCTGTGGCAGAGTTGGGATGGGGCACATGGCGTGACCCCACAGCAGGGACGGGCAGGGGAGAACCCGCATACCCACAGTTTAAAGTGGGACTGGGGTGCCCAGAGGACGGGTTCCACGCAGGGCACATGGGACAGCGGAGCACATGGGGAAGGGCAGGAAGATGAGGGCCAAAAGGAAAGGTGGGTCAGGCAAAGGTGTGCAGGGGATGAGTACACAGTGGGGCTCCTTTCTTCTAAGGGTAGTGGGCACGGATCTCCCCTTAAAAGGTGGGGGTGCTGGGCAGGGGAGCACAGAGGTGAAGGCATAGGGAGGATGGGGACCTCCAAGCCCACTGACACCCCCTCTCCTCCGCAGGCGAGAAGCCCTACCACTGCACCTGGGAAGGCTGTGGCTGGAAATTTGCGCGCTCCGATGAGCTGACCCGCCACTACCGCAAGCACACAGGGCACCGGCCCTTCCAGTGCCACCTCTGCGAGCGGGCTTTCTCCCGCTCTGACCACCTCGCTCTCCACATGAAGCGGCACATGTGAGCAGCAGGCTGCGGCCGGACTTGGTGTTCCCGGAGCCAGCTCACAGTGTAAATAGCGTCGGGCCGGGGATGGCACTGGGGAGCAGCCCGGCCGCCCAGCCCTCTCCGCTTGTAGCTGATAACTAGTTTTCTCCTCCTGCCCCTGCTGTGAGAGCTGGGCCCAGCCGAGTGGTGGGGACAGGCTGCTTTGGGGTGTAGATGGGGAGCAAAGCTGCAAGAATTATCTCCAGCCCCTGCTCAGGCACCACCCCTCAGCTCCCCCTGGAAGGTTCCCCCCAGCCAGGCATCCGGTGAGTGGCGGGGCTGGTGTAGCAGCGATCTGTCCCCAGAGCTCCCGGCTTGTATCTGGCATCAGCTTAAAAACTTTCCTCCTCCTCCCCTGGTGTTGGCACCCCCCTGGCACCAGGGACTGTGGTGGCAGACTCCAGCTGGGTTTTGGCCAGGGATGTGCACCCGCTGGGTGCATGGGTCGCAGCGCTGGGAAGTGGGTTGCTGGTCTTCTCGGTTGCGGCCATCAGAACAAACCTCCTGACCCAAAAGCCCAGGCTGGACGGGGCAAAGGTGGGACCTGACTGTGGCTTGTGGCTATAAAGGGTTGCAGGGGTTGGCAGCGCAGTGTCGCCTTGCACAAGGAGCGGGGATGCTCCCGTTGCCAGCTTGGGACCCTGATGGGAGTCCCATCCTGGCCATTCCCACAGTCTTCTGCTCGGGAGCCTAAAATGGCTTTCCTGGCTCTTGTCTGCTTTCATTTGTCATGTTCTTCCCCTCAGGATTACACCAGGTACTGCTGCAGCTGCCTTCCCCATGCTGCTTTTTTAAATTTAGTGTGTAAAGGACAGTGAGTCCAGCTATGAATGCCCAGGTCTCTGCTATACTTGAAACTTTCGTAGAGGGAAAAAAAAAAAAGAGAAAACTCAAAAGAAAATGAGTCTTTTTATGTGCAGCTTCTGCAAAGCAAGTTGTAAATTAAACAAAGCAGTAATATATAATGTTTCTGTTTTTTTTTTTTTAATATATTTTTTTCTTCCAGCTGGGAACACAGATGAGTCTCGGCTTTGGGAAGTGCACTGTTCCCGTCTGTGTATATTGTTAATTAACATTTCTCTGCTTGGGCACGTTAGGTCTCTCGCACTCTGAAATGTTACTTTTCTTTATATGCAAACTGTTGAAATATTGTGATCTGCTGTATAATAAATAAACAAGATGTAAACATGAAAGAGCCAGGAGAGTTTACTTTAAAGCTTTCTTCTAAGAGGAGAGGGTGAGGCTGGGCTTGCTTGTCAGTAAATATTTACATCGATGTTCATTTCTGCTTGTTAGCTGCGGAGGATCGATGGGGAACGCCCAAACCTCGGCATCTGAGCAGCATCTCCTGTGCAACAGCTCTTGAGTCACCCCACTTCCCCGTGCCTCAGTTTCCCTAATCTGCAGATGGGGCAATTGCGGCACCGGGATGGCGTGACTGGTCCTGCGGTGAGTCACTGCCAAGGGGAACGGCAGCCGAAACCGTACCGGGAGCCTCGCTCGTCCTATCGTCTTCCCAAGTGGTTCTGTCCCGCTGTCCCCTGCAGCAGGAGCACTATGGCATCGGCCTTGTGGTCACAACCGGGAGGTCGGTGGCAGCTGCCCAGCCCGGTGTGCTGTCCCTGCTGTCCTCCCGAGGGTGGCCCAGCAGCTTGGCGGGGTTCAGGTGCTGAGGTTTCCCTGCGTTAATAGCTGGTGACTCAGCACGAGTGTGCTGGCAGGTCCCAAGCTCAGCAAGCAGGTCTGGCTCCATCCCTCCCTCCCTCCCACGGCTGATTACCTGTGATGCACGCATCCCTCTGAAGGCTGGGGCTTGTCCGGACCTGACATCGTGCTGGCAGTGCAGGGAGCATGCCGTATGGGCTGTGCAGTGCCCTGGCCCAGGGTGGTGGTGGCTTCCTCCTCCCGTGCTTGCTGCCGCAACCCCAGGCGGCCGGCCAGGGCTGGGGGATGCCCTGCGGCTCCTTGCCCCGCAAGCGGAAATGGGATGTAGCTGTGCTGTGAACGTGAGCTGGGCAGGGCTGATCCCGCTGTTTCCTGCTTGCAGCTGTGGGGAGTCAAGCTGGAAAAAGAGATGGGAATGGCAGAGCGGCACTGATGCCTCCAGGAGCAGTGGCTAGTGTTTTGGAGTTAGGCTGAGTGTCCCGGGGCCAGCACCCAGCCTTGAGGTCTGCCCTGAGCAGGTACAACAGCGTGGGTGTCTTCAGGCAGGGTGGCAGCTGCTTGGGGTGTCGCATCCTGCCTGCGGGCCTGGGCATGAGACCATGGGACTGCATCCACAGGTGTCACAGATCCACCAGGCTCAATCACTTGTCCTTTCCACAGCCGCCTCCACCCTCTGCTTGCCCCACTTTCTGAGAGGTACCTGCACGGGGCTGACTGTGCTGGGGTACCAGAAGCATCTCGCTCCCGAGACCCTCATTACCCAAAGGCGCTGGTCCGACACTGGTGGGGTGGCCAGAGCAAAACTGCTCCCTCTTTCCCGGAGTCTTGTTCGAAACGTCACATGGAGGGAGAGGGAGAGGGAAAGGTGTGGGCTGTTTGAATTAGCGATGAGTCAGGCTGGCAAAGCCAGATGGGGAGAGAGTGCGTGCCTGCGTGTTTGTGTGCGTATAAGTAATCTCTGGCTTTGTGTTTTTATTATGATTATTATTTTTATTTCCAGGGGAACGATGAATTTCTCCAACCATCCTGTCCCACTGGAAAGGCTGGCTCTGCTGTCCTGTCCTCCCTAAGCATCCTGGGAGCAGGAGTGACGGTCCGCGGCTGTTTTGAGGTTCAGCTCTGAGATCAGAGCACAAACCAGTTCTTCCTCGCCTTTCATCATCACTGCGCTAGGGCGGGAGCGAGGTCCGGCTCTGCTGCCGCTGCCTTACAAGGAGGCGAGAGCAGGGGAAGGCGCTTTGGCTCCTTCTCCGGTCAGAGCCACTCCAGGTTTGCTCCCCTGGGCCTGGGGCAAGGCGCTCCTTCGGGCACACGATGGGGCACGGCGGTTGCAGGGACTGGCATGGCTGGGAGCCTTGCCTGGGCGAGGAGTGGCTGTAGTGGAAATGGCAATTACGGTTAATTTGTTGTTAATAAAAAACACCCTCTTCCAATTCCCTGGGCCAAGATGCGCTCTCCGTTGGAGGAGGGAGCCCAGTCCCGTCCTCAGCAAAACCTGCCCTGCAAAGCGATGAGGGCAGCAAGAAAACTCCCTCGGCAGTGCTGAGGAAGGCAGGGCTGGGGCACAATCCCTGCCTGCAGTTTGTATGCCCGCGGTCAGCTGGAAAGTGCTGTACCCCAGCCTGGCAGGGGCACACAGGGACCCAAAATGCGCCAGTCAACCATGTGGGACCCTGCTTTGCGGGAGATGTGGGACTAACAGTGTGTCCCGTGCCAGAGGAGAGGGCGATGCTCCGGAGAAGCCAGCCTGGTTCCTGAAGGGCTGATTTACCCACGTACAACCCCTGGGTCCATGGCTGCCTCAGCCTGGAGCAGGTCTCGGTGTTCTGGATCACACACTGGGCTGCTGCAGGAGCGGTGCAGAGGGAAAGTTGGCTGGCAGGACAACGCCGAAGAGCCCACGCCACCTTGCCCACACTAGGGCCATGCAGAACCTGCTCTGGGATGTATCTCCTCCTGCCAGCCTGCTCTTCCTTTCCCCTGTTGGTCACCTCCTGGCAAAAGGACCCCCAGGAGCCGCAGTGATGGGTAATGCAGAGGTCCCCGAGCCCTCTTGCAAACCTTAAAGCTCAACCCTGTGGCTTTGGGGTGCAGCTGAACTGGCGCAGCGGGGAAGGGAAGGAGCGAGGCATGGAGAAACACCTCCAAGCAGAGGGTTGAGTCATGGCCGCAGCGTGGCCTGGCACCCTGCGGTCACCTGCCAACAGGAGCGGGGCCCTGGGGGTTTCACGGCTGGAGGGGGGTGTGAAAAAGCAGCTCATGCACATTTCTCTCCTCTGGGGGTGACCCAGCTTGTGGGGATCCCCTGTGCTGCAGCCACCAGGTCCCACAAAGCTGGCCCTGGGACGCGGGGCTGTGGGGAAAAGAGGAGGTTGCAGTTTTAGGAGATCTCCTTGCCCGGGGCTTGACCCTGGGGTTGCTGCGGTCCACGGGGACAGGATGGAGCTGGGGAGGGGACGTGAATGCTGGTGGTGGAGTGCAGCCTGGGTGCTCTGGGGTGGGATGGATGATTTGGGGGCGCTTGGAGGGGCTGACACAGACCTTTCCTTGCCACAACACAAGATGGGAGCTCAGGTCCCCAGGGACGAGGCGTCCCCGATGAAGGATGCTCGCAGGGCTTGTGTCCCCCCTCCCAGTGGGGTGGTGGGAAGTGTCTCATCCCTGCCATGGGGGATAGGTCCAGCAGCCTGCCCCCATGTCCCCACTGCTTGGGGTGGGCCAGGCGCCGTGATAACGGGGTTGTGGCTGTCACCGCACCCTTAGGAAACATTTGGCTTCAGGCACCTGAACCCACGGGGAAGCGATAACTCCTCAGCTCGCTCGCCCTGTCTGGACCCACACCTGGTGCTATCGTGCCTTAGTCACACACCGAGAGTTTTTCCACTGCCGGGCCCCAGATAACCTCCTCCCACCCCACTGGCCGCAGTGTTTGCACTTGTCCTCCTCCGCTGGTGCCAGGCTGGGAGACACGCACACCTTGAGCCCTGGGCTGGAGACACGCACACCTCTGGCCTAGGGCCACCTTTGGCCATGGCTGGCAGCCAGGGCACAGGCAAAGGGCATGAGGAGCATCCTTCCCCCAGCACCCTGGAGGGGCAGGCATCTGGCTGGGAGGGGGCCAGCATTGCCTTTCTAAATGTGGGGGGACAGCCCTCCTCCAGGCTGCTGGGTGACCCAGGCTTGGCACCGTGTGCCCGCAAGATGGCAGGAGGTGGGTGATGGGGTTGCAGTGACAGGACAGCGCTGCTGTCTTTTGCTGTCCCCCTGTCAAAGCCCTGCGGCGCAGGAGCGCCGGGCTCTCCGCCATTGCTGGCTTTCCCCAACCCGCTGCATCCCCTGGGCTCTCCCTGTGCCCTGACAAAACAGGACCCCGCTGTGCTGGGGAGGTGACAGACCTGGGCACGTGTCCCCATGCAGGACTCTCGAGGATTGACCAGGGGTGCGCAGGCTGACAAAGGTCTCCAGCTGTGCCCCTTTGCTCTTTGAAGGCTGTGCAAGCTCTGGGATGCAGTGGCTGCTGCCCAGAAACAACATCTCTAGGTTCCTTTGAAGACAGTGCTAATTGCTCCACTGCTGATCAGGTTAGCAAAAGCACCCAGCTAATGTGTTTTGCTTGCAGGTCTGTACAGCTCCTGGTGGGATGCAGCCCTGCAGTGACACCCACGCTCACAGAGGTGTGGGGGAGGCGGGCTGTGAATAACACAACCCAACTGCCCACAATCTCCACCTTTCATGAGGTTAAAAAGCTGCTACACTGGGGAGAAGAGCTCAAAACGCGCTGCGGGCTTAGTTTATTGAAGAGGAGTGAGTTGATCACCCTGCACTGGGGCAGAGCATGGGCTGAGTCCTGCTGGTTAGGGCTGGAAGCTGAGCTTGAGCAGGTCAGGCCTAAAAGTTGGGGATATAATCAAAACCCAAGGGCACTGAATGGCCACCTGTCTCTGGGTTTTATTTTGGACTGGTGGTGTTTTCTATAAGTGCTGTTTAACAACACGAACAGACTGTGAACGACCCGCCAGTGAGGTGCAAAAAGAGCGGTCCTCTTTCTCTTATCTGACAAAGCTCTGGTGGCCCCGAGGAGCAGCAGTGCCAGGCTGGCAGGGCAGGCAGAGCAGGGCTGAGACTGCAGAAGCAGAGCTGGGAAAGCCCTGTCTCCTTCTGCAAACCCACCTTGAGGGACTGTGCACCCCACCTCCAGGTCAGCCGTGGAAAAACAGCAAGGAAAGGTGCTAGAAATGATTAGGAATGGCCATGTGCGCTGATGGGGGGAGGACTTGGGTGGATGTGGCAGAGCTGAGAGCAAATGAGCAGGATGGGAGAAAGCTCGGGGTCAGCTCTGTCCTCGTGGGACGGAGGGCCGAGATGCTAAAAGCCATCCCTGGCAGAGCGGGAGGGGGCAGAAAAGGGGTTAAACTATTACTGGGGGAGAACAGATGACACTCTGGGGGTGTCACTGGTTCCTGTTGGGGCACACTGGTGCTGGCTGGGCCCTGGTGTGGAGGTGACCTGCTTGTGGGAGGGGATTGCCAGTGGGATGGCAATGGTGGCCACTCCAGCACAGCCCGGCTGGCGTTGCAGGGCTGTGTGCCGGAGTCACCCTGGCACAGCGGTATTCAGCTCACCTCAGGGCTGCTGCACAGGAGAAGAGTTCCCCTCAGGGACACCCCCTCTCCTGGGCTATCCGAGGTGGCTGGCAGATCCCCGTGGATCTCTGTGCGCCTTGCTAAAACCTGCTTTGGACAAACCTCTGCCAGGGAGCCTTGCTCCTGCCTCGATACAGTGGGAAGGTGATTTCTCGAAGACCCTCCTGGCCCCGCACTGCTATTTACTCCCCCTTCCCCATTTCCCCCTCTCTTTCCTCCCACAGGCAAGAGGAAACGAGATCCTATAAATAAAACTTTCACTCCTGGCTGCCCCGCGGCTTCAGGTAAGCGCTCCGGCACTGGAACGCTTCAGGAGGGTTTTCTTGCCAAGCGTGTGAAGGCGAGGAGCCTTCTACACGCTCTGTAAAACGAAGCCGGGACGGGCAGCCCGAACGCGCCAGGCGGTGTAGCGCCCGCCTGGCAGGCGGCCACCTGGCACGGCTGGCTCACCGCTGGTGAGGCCGGCACGGCTGGCGGGGATGGCACGACAGCCACCGGTGAGCAAGGAGTCAGGAAGACTCCTTATGAGCCCTGCGGAGCACTGGGATCAGCCCCAAGACCCTCGGGAGAGCGGGGCACTCTGCTGGATGGGCTGTGGGGTGGCAGTGGCCTGCCCCTGCCCTGCCCCACAGCCCCCGGCCGAGGCAGAGCCCAGTGAGCTAGGGGAATGGGCACCCCCGGCTTGTCGCTTCAGGCAACCGGGAGACGAGGGTGGGAGCACCATGGAAGGCCCCGCAGCCCTCTGCTCCCGCACAAGGGGCGATCCCCGGCAGCGGGACGGGCTGAGGTGGGGGGGTTGGCCCCGGGCCGGGCTCGGGGACACCCATCGGTCCCGGGCAGAGCATGGCTGCGCT
>NW_009648332.1:7821068-7857003 GCF_000708025.1 Charadrius vociferus | reverse complement strand
CCGGGACCCCGCCGCGGGGCTCCCGGCTGCGGGCTCGGCGTGCGTGGCCCTTGGGACTGGCGGGGTACAAGGCCCCGTTGTTGGGCCTGGGAAGGAGGGGGGGGGCGGCTGAGGGGTCTGTGTGTATATGTAGGTAGATATACGTGTGTGCGTGAGTATATATATATGCGCGTATGTTTGTAGATATACGTGTATATATGTACATGCATGTGCCTGTTTGTGTGTGTATGGGATAGCCCCCGCGGGAGGTGCATGATAACGCCGGCCCCCTTGTTTCCCACCCCCCTCACCCCTCAGAGCTGGAGAGGACGGACAGGACGGCGGCAGAGAAGGGCAGTGGGCAGGCGGAGAGATGGCGACGGGCGCAGATGTGCGGGATATCCTGGAGCTGGGCGGCGTGGAATCGGAGAACACAGGCACCATCAACAAAAAGGATATCATCAACTCGGATAAGGTGAACTGCAACACCCTAAGGGGCTGGTGCTTGTTTTATAGGCACTGGCTGTCTTTGCATGTGGTGGCTGGGGTGAATATTGGAGAAAAGATGGATTAAAGCATGTTCCTACCATAGTCCGTTTATTTTTGGGCTTCCTAGGAGTGTCTGGACATGCTTGGAGGGCCCCACACCTGGGTTCCTGGTGTTCTTAGTTAACTATGCTGTGTGGCATTTGGGGCAGTATTTAAGCTGGAACTGTGTAAGGGGTGTCCTGGTGGTGAGCTGGGCCTGGCCCCAGGACGTTTTCAGCTGTCTCTAAAATTCCCAGTTTGTGGAGTAAGTGTGAAGTGTGTTTGCCATCTAGCCCCCAAGTAGATGGAAATAGTATAACAGTTCTGTTTTAGAAGAAAACATCGTCTGACTTAAATGAACAGTAAATGTCTTCAAACGATGGGAGCAGTCCCCATGCAGGAAGGGTGTGTGGCTGGATTTTGGGAGAGCTGTGGTGTGTTGCCTGTGGGAATGCGGGCAAGTTAATAAGCTCTGTTAAGGATGTATGCTGTCATGTACTGTGTTCTGTGTGGTAATATGCTATGGTATGCTGTTGCCTTCTGTGTTTTAAATTCAGGCAAGGTCTTGGCTGTCCCATGCTTTGCAAGGTGTTGGGAAGGTCAATTCATGAGTTAGTTATGAGATGTGGAGGTGTTTGGAAATCACTGGGGGAGATGATACCCCCAGGAGCTTTCTGCTACAGAGATGGTCTGATATGAAGTAAAGCCTGTGTATTTGTTTGAAAAAAAAAAAACAAACCAAAACCCATACAAAACCAAACATTCACAACCACCCCATCCTTGAAAGTACTTACTGAGTGCCTTTGCTTGCCTCCAGTGAAACTCTGAAGAGAAGCACAGTGTTTTCATGACTGCCTTTCTGGGGTTAGGACACATCGTATAATTGGTGTGATGGAAAACTGATGAGTTTCAGTAATTTAAAGGTTGAAATGTTAAAATCACCAGTTATCAGCTGTGTTGGAATACTGTGTCTGGTGAGCAGCTCAATTCAGCCTGCGATCTTGTGGCACTGAGTGTTCAGAGTTGCAAATCGTTTGATTTCAAAGTGTTTGTCTGTTAGCTAGAGAGACATGAAGGAGTACTGGTGGCTGTCTGTCTGTCTCTCTTTGGGAGCAGAGAATAAGATGGGTTTCTCCTCAAATCTACTCTAATGGAAAGAGAGAGGAAGGGCAGGTGCAGTGAGAGGTTTGGGAGGAGTGCAGGAGGCCACTTGTGGCTGTGGCTGAAACATTCTGAATTTCTACAAAGTACAGAAACTAAATCAAACCAAAGGTCTAAGCCATTATCACATGGAGAGAGCGAAGTTGCTAATAACAGTGCAGCACTTCATCAGGAAATAGATCTGTTCTCAATTAGAAAAGAAACAGATTGATGTCTTTAAATAACAAGAGAACTGTGAAGTACTTTCCAGTCCATTAGTGACAGAGAATGTTAAAAAAAAAATTACTAGGCATAAAAACATTTAAATCAGCTGGACCAAGTAATTTGTTCTCAAGTCCTAAAATTGCTGGCTGAGCTGATCTCTGCCCTGCTGATATTAACTTTTAATAAATCTGGCAACTTTGGGGGAATTCCAGAAGCCTATGTTCAAATCGGGTCTGTGGTGACCTGTGGGTAACTGCCTTCATTGGCTTTACTTCACTCCTGGGTAAAGTGATGGACACGCTAGGACAAAGGTGTTTGATTGGGAGTGGAAAGGTGCTAATATAATGAATGTCTGCCATGAAGTTTTATGGAAAGTAGTTGTAGTCCAAGCTAATAGATAATTATTTTTTAATGAGATTTTGAATTTGTTTGATAAAGGTGACTGTATGGATTTAATACAATTTATGATATAGTGTTAGTTTTACTACTGCAAAATATACTGATTTAAAAGTTGGTAGCCATATGGTAAACAAGTACTTAAAAGTAGTGACATGGCTAGTAGTTATAAAGATGGTACAGTTAGACAAAATGCTCTGAACTACTCAGTAAACTTGGCCCACTTAAATAAAGTATACCTTGTCAATGTGACTGTTACTGTGTTTACCTGAATCCAAAGCTGATTACTTTATAAAATTGTATATGTGATATGAGGTGGACTGTGTCTTAGAAACCATAAGTTCTGACAAGGTTTTAAGGGCCAGATGGAGTCGTCTATACTGAATTCCTAGTTTGAAGAAGCTATGTTAAAAAAAAAATTAAAAAAATTTTCTTTGCTGTATAAATGTGAGGGCAGAGGCAGGAATGGGGATTTACTTTTGTAGATGATACCAGTAGTTTTGTTGTGGGGCTACTGCAAGGGCTTGATCGCAACTGATAAAACCTGAAGTTTCTGCAGAACAAAGTGGCAAAAACTAAGAGAGAGTGGGAAGACATTTCTTATTATCTGCTCTAAAAGGTAGAGAATCACTTAATTAAATGCATTAATACCTTCACGTGAGGACAGTGCTTACCTGGTAAAAAAAAAGGCTTAGTGCACCAGCCCCTGAAAACTACAGCCAGATATTCAACTTGGAATTTAAGTGTGTGTTATCAGCAACAAGAAGTGTCTGAGTACTGGTGGGTGCTATCACTGAAAGTGGGCATGTTTTGTCTGTCAGTGTCTTCCACCAGGAACAGGCACTTTCTTGGAGAAATTCAAGGTGCCTAAAACCAGATAAAAGGAAAAAACATTACAGGGCGACAGGTTATGTAGTTTAATGTTCTCTCAGGGATTGCTACTTCTAAATCTAAAACGCAATTCTTTTGTTTCAGAAAAAATCCAAGAAATCTTCAGAGACATTGACATTTAAGAGGCCAGAAGGGATGCACCGAGAAGTTTATGCACTCCTCTACTCTGACAAAAAGTAAGTGTTTGTGGTCATCTGTGAAGATTGTGGGGTAGCCTGGGCTTTTGGTGGCAGGGCAGCATCCTCTTGAAACCATGGGCGGTCTTGCTTCCTGCATTCCCCTTTGTGCTTGGCCTATGCTTGTGCCCTTCTCTCTTAGACAGTCATGGGCCATGTCTGTTTTCTCTCTTCTGAATTTGAGGGGTTTGTGCTGGATAGGAGATGAATTAGGTACATGCACAATAGTCTAGTGCAGACAAGGCAGTGTTCTTACCCTTCTATATTTAATTATTCTTTATTCACAACTGGGAACAACACCTGCTTTTATTTCTGAAAAAAGAGTTCTGCTGCGGCCTGTATTTAGCTTGTTATGGATTGTGCCCTTGCCCCAGGGGTCTCTTGCATAGTTTGCTTTCCAGATGGTTCTGTTCAAACCCATCCATGCTGAACATTCTGTCCTCTGATGCGGGAAGCATTGGAGTCTGGGAAGTGCATAACCTGGAATAAAGCTTAAACTCGGGTTTTTCCACACTAAGCATTGTGGTGGCGGATCCCACTGAGTCTGAAATCTCTTTGGGTTTGTCCTGGGCTACTTCTTGCTTCTTGTCAGCCAGCGCTTTTCTCCACCACAGGGATGCACCTCCGCTGCTGCCAAGTGATACAACTCAGGGTTATCGAACAGTCAAAGCAAAACTGGGGTCCAAGAAAGTCCGGCCTTGGAAGTGGATGCCTTTCACAAACCCAGCGAGAAAAGATGGAGCAATGTTCTACCACTGGAGGAGAGCAGCAGAGGAAGGGAAGGACTACCCTTTTGCCCGGTTCAATAAAGTAAGTGGGAGCACTTTCAAACAAAAGCATATAAATAGCAGCTGGAAAATACCCTTCAGTCAACTTCTTGAATGTCCAGATAGGAAGTTGGTTCTTTCAACAAGTGAAGGCTGAGTTAGATTTGGCAATTGCATTTTAAATTGCAGCATGACCTGCAGCCATGTGATCACAGACTCCAGATCATCCAAATGTGCCTCCAAATCATTCAAGCTAAGTGGTCTCAGTATGTGGTCAGAGCTTGCTAGAGCCCCCTGTGTTTCAGGTGTGCAGTCATTGATTTGGAAAGGAGGCACTCTGCCATCTAATTCAGTTCCTAACCAACATCCTTCCCCTGATTACAGGCTCTAGGTAGTAAAAGATATTCTGTTCTGAGTGCGACTTTAAAGTCATAAGTCTTGTTATTTTGCCTGGTATGAAAAAAAATTGCCTGAGCTTTGTGGCCAAAAAGCTGGCTTGTGGCCTTTTGGCCAGATTCCAGCACAGATGCTGAATTACGTTGCGTTCCCTCTGAAATTGCTCTTGTGGTATCAGTGTGGTGCAGTACCCTGTTCTTTGTGTCTTATATTAAATTGTCACTGTGTTGTTGTAATCTCCTGCTGTCTTTTGTCCCAGATGTATCTGCTTTGAGTGGCTGGGGCTTTCATGTGTATGCACAAAGAAAACTACATCAAGATTTATACTTCAAAGTCAGGACCTCCAAAGTTAGGAAGGAGGAGAGTTAGGGTGCCTCCGTAATATAATTTAACCCCCTTCATGATGCAAATCTGAAGGGGGGAAAAAAGTATGTGCTAACAGGATTCCACAAAAGCTCTGCTTGCGTATAACTGTATACAACATTTTAAGTTTGTAACCCACAGAGCATCAGCTCTAACAAAGCCTGGCTTCCTGCAGAGTTAAGTGGTTGGTTGACCTTATATGTTAGAAGGCTCAAGCTCTGACTGATGCTTTTCCTCTTGCTGGGACGTTGGTAAGAGCCTCCTGTGGTATCTCTTCTCTGATGTCTAGGGTGGAAGTCTGAAGCGTGACTCACTTAGTCAAGGCACCTACCTAGCTGTCTGAGCGAAACTTTGGGAGTGTAATTGTCTCTGAGACTCTACTGCTGTAACAGTTTTTGGCTGAGTTCACCCAAGTTTATCAGAGGGGGCCACACACGAGTGTTGTAATTATACGATTCTAGTTTCCTTAACTTTATCGTGTCCCATGAATTGACAGACAGAGGAGCCTTCATCAAGGCTGCAACCTTTAGATTAGTGGTACAGACCTCTGCCATCTGCACTTGCACAACTACATAATATTATGAGCAAGTTGTTACCCTTGTGGATCCGTGTGAGAGGATAGAAGGCACTGATGAGGAGTTTTGCAGATATTTGCCATGTCAGAGGAATTTATTTACTTTTCCAAACTCTTCTGTGGGCTCCTTTTCACGTACTTGATACCTCTGCCTGAATCTCTTGCTCCCCTTGGCATAAGCCCATTTTCCTATGTAGTCTGTCCTCTTGGTTGCTCACGCTCTGCGTCACTGCTCAGTTGCTTTGCTTTTTTTGTGTGCTTCCAGTCTCTGAACCAAATCCCTCCTTTTCATTGTGAGATCCAAAATGTAAACTTACGTTTCACAGTGTACACTGAGCCTTGATCCAGGCTGTGAAATAGGAATATAAAAGCAGCTTTGCTAGTGTCAGAGCAAAGGCCTCTCTCAGCTGATATTCTGTTTCTGGCCACCATTAGTAAAAGCTTAGAGAAAGAGCATGAGAATGGGGCAAATAGAGAGCATTTTTTCCTGGCTTCTGGTGGTCTTTGGCTTAAGGATTTTTTTAACTTGGAATTCATGTTTAATAATTCTTGCTAGGTACATTCAGGGCAGAAAGCTGCTGTGTGAATATCCTATGGTAATGAGTTCCTCAGGTTAATTTTGTATGGTGTGCCAAGGTGCTTTCTTCTGTTCATTTTAAACTGCTGCCTTGGGGTTTCATTTGATGCCTATGAGATCTTGTGTTACATGATGTAGTAAATTGTCCTTGCTGTGTACTGAGTATTCTGTAATTTGACATACGTCTGCCCTTCTGTGCCCTGTCTCATCCTTGTTGTTCTCAAATATAATTTATTTTGAAATGGACTAGGAGTGCGTGTTTCACTTAAGGAACCATAGCATGTTTGTACATTGGCTGTGTTTCTCTTTATTTCCCTGATAATTTTTACTGTTCAGTTTGTCTTTTCACCACTAGTAGTCATTGTGCTGATGTTTTCACAGAACTGTCTCATGGCTCCAGGATCTTGCCTGAGCAGTTTCAGCTAATTTAATGGCCATCATTGTGTAGGTTTATAGTGTGAAATGTAGGACTGAGAGGGGTTTTTCCAGGCCATTGAATCCTCTTCTTGGGTCTTTCAGGTCCTGCACCATCCAGTCTCTCAAACTGGTCAAGTTCCTTTTGAAAAGCACTTGGGTTTTCCTGCCCCCGTCCTTCCTTGGGAAGCAATTCCAGACTGCCTCTGCCCCATTTCTCATTTCCAGGTTAAATTTTCCATGTGAAATTGGCATTTCTGTGCAAGCCAGTTTCTTTGTCCTTATTTCAGTTGTTCTTTTCTTCCTGTGGGTATTCCTTTCATTCATCTAGCGTACTTGAAGCCTGCAGTCAGATTCCCTTTCAGACTTCCTTTGCTAGGCTCCTTTCTCTTCCAATCTGCTGTGGGAAGACAAGCTCCCCACCCCATTACTCATCCTTGTTGCTCTTCTCTGTACTTGTTCCCATTTCAGTTCATCTTTCCTGAACAGGGGTCAGTAGAGTTATAGTTGGTATTCCTGCCAAGGTCTTGTGGTGCAACTGAAACTCTGCCAGTTTCTGCTGGAAATCCCTCTCGGGTGGTCATATTTGCATTTTCATGGCTATGTTGCATTTGAACTTATAGTCATGCCGTGGCTGGCTCAAGCTTTCCATCCGATGAATTCCCACCTTCTTGCTTCTCAGAAGTTCTTACCTCAGCAGCCGTGACTGCGGCTAAGGAATTGTTTTGGGGACTGCTCTTTGCTCTTGTCCCATTCTCTTCTATGATCGGGCATCTGCTGCCTTCCCTTCCATCCACTGCAGAGGGCCCTGCTGGCTCTTTTCATATATGTGTGCTACTCTAGAAAATATATATATCTATTTCACGATGTACATAGGACGTCCTTATAGTGTCTAGTAGGATGGCTTTTCTTCTGGTGGATGTGGTAATTGAAGATTGAGGTGCAGTGCATCCCCAAGAGATAGGCTTCACCGTTAAGCGTCTGTGTCTGTGATGGAAGAAGGGCAGTAGACCTAAAGAGGTTCTTATTTGGAGGCTCAGAAATGCTCATCTGAGCTGTATGGAGTTCATGGGGATGACTTTTCTGGCGTAGGACTCAGGAGGGCGTAGAGGTGATGAAGCATGTTTGCTGCTCACGTGCACACAGTGTTTTCTTGTGGAGACAGGACCTCCTCAGGCCGAGCAGAGTTCCAGTGCAGGAGTGGTGGGAGTGGAGGGAGGAAAGCACAGGCTTGTTTGTGCTTTTGCTTTACCATGTGCTAGGACTTCCCCTAATACAGTAAGTATTTTTACTGTTCCTTTAGTACTCATGTGACACTTATGTTCTGGATAGAGCCCTTGCAGAGCAGTTCCAGGCTGTGGACAGTGGTGTGGGTTTCGCCTTTTAGGCACCTGGGACACTCTGAGAGTTGGACTGTCGTTTGGCCCTGTGGCCCTGTTGGACAAAGGGTGGATGAGGAAGGGAGGGACAAAGTTGTTTGCCAAGTTTATGGCCCTCAGTTGTACAGCACTCAGCCTTTCAGATCTTCATGGCACTGTCTGCACCAAACATGAAAGAAGTGGGTTGTGTGTCAAAGCAGAAGGTGTGCTAAAGGCTAGGAACTGCCGCTCCTTGCCTTTCCCGTTCTTCACGTACAAGTGAGCGTGTCCCAACCCAAGTAGAGTCGACTGTCAGAGCAGTTTATGTCAAGGTATTGGTTCTGCTATATGGAAGGAATGCAGGGAGGCTGGCTGAACCTTGGTTTCACTGTCATGTTAGCCTGATAATTTTGAAACCTGTTGTCAGGATGTGGGTTGCTGACCTCTGCCTGTGTCAGCCACCTGAAACAGGTTTCAGCCTCCCAGGCGGTATTTCCTGGTAGGCTCCTCAGAACATCATGTTTCTGGCCCTGAGATCACACATTGCTCCTTATCAAGTCCTCTGCCTGCTCATCACGTTTTCTACCAGGACCCATGCTCAGGGTCCTGGCAGCCCCCTGCTGTTAGCGCACTACTCTTGTTCTTGGCTCAAGTATCTCAGCCCTTACCAGCTGGCAGTGAGAACAGCAGTACTGCAAGAGAGCTACCATGTTTTTCTTTTCTCTGCATAGACAGTGCAGGTACCTGTCTACTCGGAGCAGGAATACCAGATGTATCTCCATGATGATGCGTGGACCAAAGCTGAGACAGACCACCTCTTTGACCTGGCTCGGCGTTTTGATCTGCGCTTTGTGGTGATTCATGACCGCTACGATCACCAGCAGTTCAAGGTGAGTCCCGGGAGCCAAGGTGCTGCTAGCAACCTGCTGCTACGGCACGTGCAGGGCTCGTTGCACTGCAAAGACCAAATTACCCTTTATATCAACTTAATTAGGGGAAAATAATGAATTATTGGCAGCAAGGAATATTGAATTTCCAGCACAGGGCATTGCTGCTTGCTTTGTTTCTAATTAAATCCACTGTGACTTGTGCTCATTCCCTGTTGTGTTTTATTAGAAAGTTAGAAGGCTTGCCCCTGTCAGGAGAACAACTCATTGTTCCCTGAAGATAAGGCAGCTGGGGAGTTTGTTTAGCTGAGCAAGATAGGTGTCCTGGATTCCAGTCTAGTCCTGGGAGAAGAATCTGCTAACGGTCCCTGGGGATTGGGATTTTTCCCCAGTGCGGCTCCTGACTTGTGGTCTGACCTGGTGCAGGTTTCTGTCATCTCTGCTGTGAAGCAGGCACCATCAGTGGTCTGAAGATGCCACCGTGGTGTCATGATCATAAATCTCCTGGAGCTGCTGGTTCCATGCCTCTTGGTAACATGAGGGAATGATGTGACTCTTACAGAACAGCTCCAAATGGTGGAGATTTTTGTTGCCCTCTGAAATGCTCACGTGAAGAGCCTGTAGCAAAGTGGAATAAGAAGAGTTTGCCCAGCTGGGCAAGCCAAACACCTTTGGTACTTGGAGTAAGGGAAGACACCTCAGGCTCCATGTAACAATGGACAATGAATTGTTGCAGCTAATACCTTCTTGGTTATGGCTTGAATGGCCATTGGCTGGAGCAGCTCAGAGGAGGCCTCCTGCACATTTGTCACTGTTTCCTGTTTGTGGGTTTTCTCCTCTCTGAGACAACTATCCTTGCATCCTTTTATCTGGGAGTGCTTCACTGCTGTGTTGTCTCTAACCCTTAGCGGTATTGTTGGACCCTCTGATGGGTGTTTTTAAAGCAGTAGCTTTAAATGGCAGTTAATTCACGCAGTTCACTGAGAAACGCCCCCTCCCCTGTTGTTCTACTGGGACCAGCAAGGCTTCCTGCTGCTTTTCCTCTCATGTAGCGTCTTACATGCTGCCATCCTTCAGCCAGTGGTCCTTAGCTGGCTACTGCACAAGGTTTTGCTTGGTTCTTCCATAATGTTGTGCTCCTGTGATGTCTTCCATAGAAAAGATCAGTGGAGGACCTGAAGGAACGATATTATCACATCTGTGCCAAGCTGGCTAATATTCGTGCTGCTCCGGGCACAGACCTGAAAATCCCAGTCTTCGATGCTGGCCATGAGAGGCGAAGGAAGGAACAACTGGAAAGGCTGTACAATAGGACACCAGAGCAGGTAACTTGGGGAAGCATCACTCATCCAAAAGATTAATGATAAGTTGAATCAGTAGGTGAATGAAATAGGCCAGAGGGTGGGAAAGGGAAAGAAAGACTGGACAAGAAAAGAGCAACACCTAAGTACTGCTTTTGTTGTTGAGTTCATGTCATTTTAAGGAATACAAAAGGACAATAACTGGGAAATATGACTATGCAGGAGAGATGGCTAGGTGAGCCCTGGTAACTGCCAACATGATCTCTGGTAACTGCCAACGCCTTCTCTGTGACACTTACTGTACTAGTCCTGTGAATAGAAACAAATTTTTAGATCAGTGTCCTTATGAGTCCCTGAGTCCCACGGGGAGAGAATTATTTCCTTTGAGGTAAAAATCTTGCCAGAAAATATCAAAGACACTAAATCTGCATGTTTAGTTCTCCTCTTTGTTGAAGCTGTGTAACGGTCCCAGGGTTTAGAGGTTGAGGAACTGTGTCCCTTCCGAAGGCTGGGAGAGAGCATCCTTTTTGTTAGTAGTTCCCTCTAATGACAAGTTTATACATGCAATGAGTCTACTTGTCCTTCCCACCTTGACCGGTGTGCTGATACTAAGTGTAGCTACTCTAGGTTCTACATGCTATGTCTGGGAGGGAAGCCAGCTTTTCACAACACTGCATTAGCAACTACAGTATATTTGGGCTTTTTTACCCTTCTGTCTATGCTCTTGGTATCTGTCTGGAGGTGGGATTAATCACTTATGGATGCTGCTGAAGAGTGCATCACAGATGTTGTGATACAGTACCTGCCCGTTTGTTGACTGGCATTGTCGTGGATATAGGGTAAGGCTGTGGAGCCTAATGTGCTCTGCAAATCCAAGATACTAGGCAGGGGAGCTTAAAGTCATTCCCAGGCCGGCCCAGAGCAGAGCTGTTATCAGTAGATGGCCCCCTTGCCTTGCTAGGCCTCCTCTGCTGCTCTGATTGCCTTTACGTGCTCTGGTCTGCAGGTGGCAGAAGAAGAATACCTCATCCAGGAGCTCCGAAAAATCGAAACCAGGAAGAAAGAGAGAGAAAAGAGAACCCAAGACCTGCAGAAGCTCATCACAGCTGCTGACACCACCACTGAGCAGAGACGTGCCCCCTCCCCCCCTGCTTATGCTCTGGTTGGTAATGTTTTTCCTTCAGCAATCGTACTGGGATCAGGCCCTCAGCTCTTTTTAGGGGAGTAGCTGCTGGCTGCCTTCTGGCAGATGCTTTTTCTGTTATGTCTTTTAGAAGACAGATTGGTCTAAGGCAGCCATTGTCAGAGTCCTCTGGTGTGCTCTCTGTCTGTCTCCATTTGAAAAATGCCAGTTTAAGTCCTGCTTCCCTATTCCTCTTTGAGAAATGGGATGAAATGATGCCAGCCATTCATGCCTCATGGCAGGGAGAAGCAACTGTCTCCCTACTTCTCCCAAGTGTATTCTGGTACTGCTGTGCAGGATTATCCCACAAACCCGTTGTCTTTCACCTGCCTTCTTTTTCTAGTCGAGGTTTCCCTTTCCCTTCCTAATTCTGGGTCTCAGCAGCATCTCCCTAAGCTCAGTACATGCCCCTCTCCTGATCCTCAGCTGTGATCAGAGCAGTCCTGCTGGGTGACTCTTGTATTCTGGGAGTTATTGCTTCTCATTTTTCCCTGAGCAGAGCTAAAGTCGAAGGAGCCCAGAACACAGGTTTCAATTCACATTTGATGTTGCCTCAGTTTCCCTTTCTGGAAAGAGGACAGCCTGGACTGAACTAAATTCAGCGCCTTCAGTAGGAAAGGGCTGTCACAAAATCTCAGATGTTTCCAGTGAGCCCCTGGGAATTCCTGTCCTTCCACCTTGTGAACAGAGAGCACTTGTGTCATTGTCCTCCAGAAGGGTCTGTGCAGGGAGGGGAGAGAAGCAGTGAATGCTAGACAGTTATTGCTTGATGAAGTGTGCCTAATGGCCACCACTTCCTTAAAACATTGTTTTGGTTCCCCCTCTGTCCCTCTGTGTAATTAATAGAATATCGCTGGGCACCCTGTGCGTTGAATTCCCTTGAGGGGTGATCCGGTAAAGCTCAACTGTGATTGGCATATCTCCCTCTAAAGAAAGCAGCTCATCATTGGTGGTGATGGAGAGTGAGGCTGGAAAGATGCTGAGGATGCCAAGGTGAGGGAGTCCAGCCCTAAATATTGCCGTTCGGCTGGTGCCTGTCTGCAGGCATATAGTGCATACGCACGCCAGCGTGGACAGTGAAGCAGTTTCTGTTGTTGCACTAGCATCATTTCAACCATGACAGAGTCCATTAGGAGTCAATTACCAACTATAGCTGGGAAATGTTAAGAAAAAAATTGCATTTTAACTAAGAATTTGAATCGGGAGCTGCATCAGCATCATTTCAACAAAGGAAAATCATTTACCAAAGAGTCAATTGAGGTTGAAGCGTTTACAGCATGTACAGGTACGCAAGGCAAAAGAACCCATTTAATTGCTTATGCGCTGAGTGCAGTCAGAGTTGTCTTGGCTAAGCCAATGATGCTCATTTCCCCTCACTGCTTGTGTCAGGGTGTTCAGCAACAGGCTGGGGGGCAGAGTTTGGGGGGTCTGAAAGCCAGCCTTCATCCAAAGGAAGCAGAGAGGATTGGGTTTTGATTGTAGCCGCCTTTGTCTCTAATAATCCAAGGTGGGAGGCTGTATCCTACCCAAGAACAAAGTGATCCCTGTAAGTTCATGAGCCCTGTTGGCGGTTAAAGAATACTTTTTCCACCATGGTGATGTTTAGAAATATCTCCCTGGGGCCTTTGTTTATTGGACTGACCACAGATGCCTGAAAAAAATCTTAATGCCTGGCCACACAGAGGGGTTTGCAAGGTGCAACCTCAAGACCATGATATAGAAATAGCTGATAGAGACGTGAGAGTCATTGGCAGGGAACTTGAGGAATTGTGTCACTGTCCTTCAGCATCTCTTATGATCTTGGGGCGGCCCTGGTTGTCTCAGCCCTGTCTGGAATGAACAAGGAGCAAGCCGCAGAGCCTCTCGGGAGAGAAATGTGGGAGTAGCAAGGTGAATGCTGTCTCCAAAAAAAATTGGGAGATTTGAGGTGACTTCCTTTTGGAAAAGCGTGATTGAGCATGCGTTTTGTAGAGATTGTGGCTATTCTTAGATTGAATCATGAGTATCGGTGATCCATTCAGGGGACTCCCCACCATTCAGTGCACAGGGCTCTGCGGATAGCTTGGTTTAATAATTTGAAAGTTTGCTTACCTTGTGCTTTTGCTCAGCAGCACAGATTTTTAAGAAATTGCATTTTTTTCCCCATTTTGTTGAAATGTAACTAGACGCTTTACTGTCTAGCAGCAGTAGCATTAGAAATTTGCTGTCTTTCATTGCTATGCTTAAATGTGAAGTGGGGAAGAAAGAAAACTATCTAACGAGTGGACAAATGGCAAAACGTGTATAAACAGGCCTCCCTGGAGGTGTGCAGTCCTTACATCCTCATCAGAGGGCTCATGTCTGTACAGATCAGAGGTTTCTCTTCTCATTCCTTAGAGGACTTGTGGTCAAAAGCCAAGATTTATGGAAGTCTTGAGCTGTTTTGATCAGTGAAATGGGCCTAAGTTAAATAAGATGATACTGTGCGAATAAGCATATGTCAGTGTAAGGAGTAGTATTTAGGGTTAGGGTTTATGCTTGTATGTATGGGTCTAAGGCTCTGTGTAGAGCAGTGAATTTAAACCAACCAAACAAAAATGCTTGAGCTCTACAAAGATACCTTGAACCTGGAGTATTTTTCTCAGTGAATTGCTTGGGATTTTCCCACTGAATCCTATTGCTTGGGATTTTCCTCTTGCCTCAGCTCTGACATGTGGCTGTGGCAGGTGGTTCTCTGTCATAGGAAACAGTGTTTCCCCTTCAGATAGTCTCTATATGAAACCTTGTGTTTCTTGTGTTTCCTCCATCAACACATCCTGTTTCGATCTTTTTCAGGCTGTTCCTGAGACTGCTGGCATCAAGTTTCCTGACTTCAAATCTGCAGGTGTCACGCTGCGAAGCCAGAGGGTAGGCTGTTGTCCTGGTCCCTTGGGACCTCTGTTAATGTCTTTCAGTCTGCCTGTCTGTCTCCTCATCTGTTCTCCTTTTATAGCTAAAGAAAGTCAAGTTCTTGCCTCTAAAATAAGAAAGGAATTCCATAAATGTGGAGACTCAGAAACCTGGAATGCTGGCTCTGTGAAAGCCAGCTCATCGCCTTGCAGGGGCACCTGAACTTGCTGGTGTTTGTTAGTGGTGTGCCTGCTCTGCTGTTAGACACACGTGACAGACCCAAATGGAGCTGTCTAGTCCAAACAGCCAAATGTAATAGGCCTCGTAGAGCACGTCTGTTAATAGATGAGAGGTGCTTTTAAGAGCTGGATGTTCAGGTTGTGACTTGAAAAGGAGAGGCACATAAATGCATACAATTTTTAGCCGCCTTATTTCCATTATCTTCAGAAAATATTGCGCGGAAAAGCCCCTTTGTTCATTCTGTTGCACAGATATCCCCGAGAAAAGAACTTTCTTGCTGTTTTATCAGCAAGACTTGATGCCTCTCTCTTAGCGACAGGTTTTGGGATACCGAGTAAGTTAAACCTGCCTGGCCAAGTGAATGTTTTCAGAGGGGTTTTGATAGCAAAAACCTATTTGCCCAGTACAGGTGCTTTTTTTCCCTAGCCAAATAAAATAATCCTCAGTTGCTTTATTGTAGCAAGGGTGGAGAAGTAGGTTCCTTGCCTGCCACCCTCACTTGGCGTAGTAATTTTCTAGGTCACTTTTAAAGAATGTTTTATGGGATGTTCTTTTGATGTCAGAATAGTTTCAAATGTTGCTGGGAACACCCTCGGGCTGTCAATAGAAATGTGTTTGGGATCATGTTGCTTTGACGTATGGGTGCACGTGCACATTAGAGGTGGCATGCCCCGGCAAGGTCACTGCTGGTGGACCCCTTTAGTGTACAAGTGCCACCATCTGCAGGCTACCTGTTTGAGTGAGGGGCTACAGCCTTAAGGAATTCATAGGCAACTGACAGGCAAGACTGCAGTGCATGTGTTGAGATTTATGGAGATGTGGCAGATGTGTTCTCCAGCACTAAGATAAATAGAGTAATTTATGGAGATTGATTTGGATTTTGAAAACTAATAAGTGATGGTTGATCTTTTCTATTTTTATACCCCCTCTGGAAGAGAAACTGAGCAATAAAGTGTCAATGAT
The DNA here is from genome assembly GCF_000708025.1 of Charadrius vociferus. Classification (NCBI taxonomy): domain Eukaryota; kingdom Metazoa; phylum Chordata; class Aves; order Charadriiformes; family Charadriidae; genus Charadrius; species Charadrius vociferus. The sequence goes on along the minus strand of NW_009648332.1, from coordinate 7,841,777 downwards.
GGAACCATCTGGCAAAGCCAGCAGCCTTTTCATGTGCCAAACAGGCAATTCAAATCCCAGCCTTTGTGAAAATGGGTGCTACATGCTTCTCCCTGTTCTCTTTAATGCTCACAAAATGCAGTGATAAGATGAGGCATGGCAGTCTGATTCAGCAACTTTCAGCCTGCAGTACTCAGTTTTTGAAATGGGAGCTAATAGACTCACTTGCTTCACATATGTGTGATGGGGAGAATTAATTACATGGGGTCAGTACGGGCCTTTTGAACTGGTAAGAGACACTGAAGTGCTAAGTGGTGTAGAGTTGACAATCCATGCTAATCCGAATTATTTTACTTGTGGGATGTATGTGGCAAACCCTCTACACACCAGTGGTGTGAAATTGATGAGGGTGGGAGCTGACCAGTACTAAGTGAGGAATTGGGATGCTGTGCTGGGAACTTGTACTCTGGCAACAGCCAGTGTAAGATGTTTTGCCCTGAGCACATTGGAAAATGATTTCTAAAGGCTTGTGACATCCTGCAGTAAGTTCTTTTGCCTGAGGACCTAAAGGGTTCCTCACCTAAAGGCTTCTATTATTCTCTTTTATTTTGTACTTTGCTACTGTGTTTTATGCCTTCATGGTTAGGCGAAGTTGGATTTTGCACTGAGATCAGGGACGCAACCTCTGTCACGTGTGAAAAATGTACCATATCATCGCCAGGATAATAGCGCCTACTCTTTGATTAGAGATATTTTTTTTTTTCCTGAGGATTTACAATTAGTCTGAAAACTTGAGTTAAAATTAATTTATAGAAATGAGTCCTTGAACAAAAAGTTAGCAATCTGTATTCAACTTAATTTGTTCCCAGTAATTTTTATGACAATAGCCCTGGCTTTTCAAATTCCCCATGTTGTTAAAGCTTACAAAATCTTATGCACAGGCTGAATTTGAACACTTCCCCCCCCCTCCCCTCCCCCGGGATTAATGGTCACTTACAGCCATTATTCTTCATAACCTAAAGTTTCTCCTTCAGCAGACGCTGAAGAGTAATCTTCTCCAGTGAGTTCGACAAGCTGCCTTCTGTCACAATGGCTTCAGTCTCCCATTGTTCTCCATGGGGCTGTGGCCACAGGCAAAGAAGGCCACAGCCCCCGTGCCCTTGCTCTGCATGGGATTTCCCCTCTGCCTCCTGACAGCCCAGACTGCAAGTTTCTCTAAGGCAGTAGGAAGCTGGGCATTATGAAAAGCTTCGTCTTAATTCAAGGCAGTGTATTGCCTTGGTGCCACTGAGAACAGGAGGCAGTAGCAGATGTTTTGGAAGAGGATAAACCTTTCATGAGTTTCTTGAAAAGGAATTTTAGACCTTTGCTGTTAGTAAAACAGCGTTATGAAAATAACACCAGAAGTGCATCATTAATCCTTAGCGTTACTTCTGGAAAACTTCCTGTTATACCAGGTCTGCTCAGCTGGGAGGGCAGACAGCCAAAGAGCCAGAGGAAATGAGAGATGGGTAGAGAATTTGTGCAGGGAAAGGAGAGGAAGAGACTAAAGGGAAAGCAGGGAGCTATGAGGAAGGAAAGCTTTGCTGAGGATCTGCCTGAAGGAAAGGAAAATGGGAGCTGTTGAACTTGAATCTTTTCCAGGACCCAGACAATCCAATGCTAACCTCGTGTTTGTGATCTAGGCGTTGTGTTGCTTCTGTAGGGCAGAGCTGAGTTTGTTTTGAATTCACCGCAGTGTTTCTATACCATGTTGTGTTCATCTTTCTTTTAAGTTTAACCTTTGTCTTTGACTTCATTGTGTTCAGAGCACTTGACTTTGGCGCACTTAACATCTCTTCAATGTGTTTTAATTTGCTCATCTTCTCTCTCAGCCTTATTTGCGAATTTTAAGTTAGGATTTCGTTAATGCTGTTGAATTGCTGCAGCAGTGCTTTTAAGAAGGAAGGTGATGGATAGAAAAGGGTGGATGTTTGTCCCCACTCGTGCATGTTGAGGTATAAGTCTGTGTCCTTGTTCTGTTGTCATGGGTTTGGAAACAAAGGAACTGGTAGCGAATCGATTGAGTGATGTCTCATCTGGAAACAAAACTCCGGGGTGAAAAGGAGTTTGTAGAGATCTCAGTCTGCAGAAAGGACTGAGGGATGCTCCAGCTTAGTCATTCAGAGCTGGCCACCCCCCTCAGAAAAGGCTTCCAGCCAGCAGCCTGATGGCATCTGCTAACTGGGATCTTGTAGACAATTTGCCAGTTGGACCAATTAAAAAAGAAGTAGAGGAAAGAAAATTACAAGTACAGCTTTAGTACCCATTGATTCAAATATTCACACTCACCAGCTTTTAAATATTTACTAGCCAGCTGAGCATTTCTTTTTAGCACTGATTAATGAGTAAGAATTTACTGTGGTTGTGGGGGGAATGTGTGTGTGTGTGACTTCTTTTCCATTTTTTTCTTGGAGTGGGAACTGAGGGCTTACTACAGCTCCAAGGTGAATGATATTTCTAGAGGAAGATGGGGTTGTATGTATGTGTTCAGACATGTTTATTCTCCATATTTGATCTGACCCACAATTAAATGGCCAAGCACACCGCCTGTTTACTCTATGTCGGAGGCTGTTGGCTCTGTTCCTTCCCTGTCATTAATGCAAACCCAGACCTCATCGGCTGTGAACATGTGAAACATCTGTCTGTCCTCCTGTAATCAATACTGTCCCTTCAGAGGTTCAGCTTTGGAAATGGTTCCATAAAATATCAGTTATTTTTATTTGGATTTGATAAATTTAATTACTTGGAGCAATTAATAATTTATTTGCTTTGTATTGATTGCACTCCAAGGCAACCTGGCATCAATCTGATTGAGATCAGCACACCCTTATTAGGTAGGAAAGTTTATGTTTCCAGACCTGAACATCCCATGGATTAGTTAGCTGAGATGTGCTTGTTGCTTCTGCTAGCAATTTTTCATTAGTGAAGTTGTATGTTTGCGCTCTACAAGAGAGTGGATGAGAGTAATTTCCGTGGGGAGCCTGACAGAGGTGTGGAAGGAAAGTAGTAGTCTCATTTCTGTGAATAAAAGTTATGAACAAATGATGCAGGCTGGATCGAATTCATGTTGTGGCATTGCCATCTATTTGTTGTATTACGTGTCCTTTAATTAGGGCCAAGAGAGTGCTGGTATATTTCCTAATCAAACTCCTGCCTGTAGAGAATGAAATAAGATGAAAATATTGGAGTATTTATTTTTAAAGAGAACAGCAAAGGATACAAAATCTTGAATGAACTAGAGGAGGTGAATCCAACACTTCTCTTCCTCCGTTCTCATTCTTACCTAAACTGAAATGTAGTTAATGTTAAGTTGCTGAAAGAAGATGCATCCGTTGCCTTTTTCGTGGAGCTCTTTGGTGTGGGAGGGCATCTGGACCAAAGCCTTAGTAGGCTCTCGGGTATAAAGAGAGCACTCTGGGTACAGTAATGGGGTCTTTTAAAATAAGTTGTAGTTCTGGAAAGGACACTCCGTGTTGCTGCTTCTGTTGAATCGTGAGGTACTAAATAGTGTCTGTGCAGTATGAGGCCTTAGGGACCTTTGTCTGCCAGTCCTGGACAAATTTGAGCAGCTTTTACTACCTTTGTGTGCCCATAGTGACACAGTCTTAGGTGTCATTCATCAGGTAATCTGATTGTATGTAACTGTAACTTGTGCAGACCACTATATACATTGCTTTTTCCTTTCATTAGCGTAACCAATGTAATCATTGGAGTGTAATTAGTCACTGTGGGGTTTTGTATTTGTGTGAGTGTAGTTTCAGTTAAACTATTTAAGAGAAAAGTAACATCAATTCAAGACTAGATGCAAGTTTTGCTGCAGTTTCTTGAATTTGAGTCTGATGTGGAAGTTTACATAGTGTTCTTGTACTATCTGAAACTGTCCTCGGAGTTCCCCCTCCTGTGGCCTATTTTAGGGCCCTCCCTGTGATCACAGCACATTCTTCTGTGCTATTAATTTGTTTCAGTCAGATGCAGCTCAGAGGCTGTAGCCGTTTCCATTCCATCTAGGTTTCTGTGCCTGTAGTGAGAGGCAGGGGTAGGACTATCTGGGAATCTGCAGATCTCCTAAAGCGATACGCTATAGTGTCATACTGGTAATGTGCTTTTAACATAAAACACCCTCCAGTAAAACTGTCCTGTGCAGTTCTTTCTTCTGCACCATGTGTTTTACTGTTTTTCCCTGCACAAACCCTTCATGTAGTCCTTTTGCATTTGTTTTACAGGCTTGCAGTATATTTAAAGCAAAATGTATTTAAGGGCAAGGAAATCTCAGGATTGGGAAGCAGCAAATATACTTTGCTTGCCAGAAGGTGACCATCTTCTAAATGGCAGGTAGTGCTGGCAAGCTGTGAATTCTTCTTGTCTTCTCAGGTGTCTTGTTTCTTGTCACAACCTGTATGTCAAATTGGGAGGAAGCTGACTCTTTCCAGGTTACTAGCCATCATTTGTGTGGATTCCGAGTCATTCTCATTTTAGGCCACTTGTGCTGGGTCAAAGCAGTCTGTACTCCCTTCCTAGGGAGGAAAGGTTGGGAGAGTATAAAAACCTTGAAGACCTTGTTACCTGCACTGGTGAAAACGTATCGTGCTGAGGCATTGATGCTTCAGGACCTTTGGTTTCTTTAGGAAGCATGTCTTAACTTTACCCCTTGAATCAGTGCTATCGATGCATAACAAGGCAGTAATGTTTGTAGGATCAGTGAGCTGCTACTTTGCCATATGCCTGAGTGTGCTGTGCTTCTCTGGGATCTGTTGGCCTCCCTCATCCTTGACAAAGCTTTCACTAGGTATATTCCTCTAACAGGTAAAACTGGCTTAATTTACTAGGAGGATTCAAGTACCGAATTTATATTTTTGCACAACTGATCTGGGAGTTTGTGAAGTATGTCTAACTTCAGTCCAAAAAGCCCTGAAATAACCATTTACATAAGTTAATATAAAAATGTTTTCTTCTTAAAATATTGCTTTATTTAGTATTAAGCCTCGTTGATGGAGCAAGTTGATGGTCACGTGCCATCCCAGAGTGATCACTGGCTGTTTAATGTGTTAGATAGCATAGTAGAGATGGCATAGTGGTATGATACTCTATTTTTATTTGTCCTGAATCTTAGTCTGGCAGATCAGCAGGCACTGATGTAAGACATAGGGTCAGTGGCTGTAATTTGGGGCAGGGGGAAGCACGTATGTTCATGGAGGCAGAGAATACCTGTGCAATTTCAAACTTTTCTAACTTTTGCATATATCCATTGCAATTGCCCATCCACCTTACATTGTAGCACTTTAGTTCTGAGCAGTTAAGTACTTCAAATTTCCAGGAATGTGCACACTCATATCTGAAATTGAATTTCTCTGTTGGGTTTTTTTAAATTCCAGAGCTTTAAGGCTGAAGTACTTAATATGGTTCTTTCCTTCCTTGAGTCTTAAAACTGTGCAGGAGTGAAGGCTCTCTGCTCCTGCAGAGTAGAGCCTTGCAACCGGGGAAGGGTTGACCTTCTTTCCCTTTCTTAAGCCAGAAAATGCAAAAAACATTATTAATCTGAAACTTTAGCACTCCTTCCCGGAAACCCACTAAGCAATTCAGTAATTTAAAGATATCCATGAAGAAAGTGCCTAATGAGAAAGTTTTCTTGCTGCTGAAATCCATGAAGAAGGTGGTTTTCAATGTCAGTGAGCTGTATTATAATGCTGAACAACAATACCGGTGCTGGTGCATAAAACCACAGTTTATAGCTGTACAGACACAGGTCAGATGTGTGGAGTTTTTAGGATTAACGGTTTTAGGACAGTCATATTGTTTAGGGCTGGGGAAGGTTGAGTTTAAGGAAAAGGTTGTCTCAAAATTGAATTAAAATGAAGTGCAGCATGAGGGAGGGTATGTGTGGAAATATCCAAATAACCATTGATTAATTTTAAAACCCTTGTATTCTGGTGATTGTCCTGGTTTCAGCTAGGATAGAGTTAATTTTCTTGCTAGTAGCTGCGGTGTTTTGGGTTTAGTATGAGAGGAATGTTGATAACACACTGTTTTAGTTGTTGCTTACTGTTAGCCAGGGACTTTTTCAGCTTCCCATAGAAGCTGAGAGGGAGCATGGACAGGACAAGCTGGCCGAAGGAGTATTCCATACCATAGATGTCATGCTCAGTATATAAAGGGGGGTTGGCTATGGGGCAGAAATCCACGATCGCTGCTCGGGGTGGGCTGGGCAACCTATCATCGGGGGGTGAGAGCGACTTGTGTTGTATCACTTTATTTTGTATATTCTTTTATTACTTTTTTCCCTCTTCCATTACTGTTCTATTAAACTGTCTTTAACTCAACCCATGAGTTTTTTCCTCTTTCCCCTCCTTTTCTCCCTCTTCTCCCTACCCTGCTGTGGGGGGAGTGAGCAAGCAGCTGCACGGTCCTAGTTGCCCAGTCCTGGCTGGGGCTAAATCATGACAGTGATAAACCAAACTAAAGGTTTCAGCACAGAAGTGGGATTTTTTTTTTTTTTTTTGGAAGCTGTGAGTACCAGAAATAGAGCATTTATGAAGAAAGTGATAAATTTAGAGGAGGACATTTAAGATGACCACATAGATACAATCTCACACAGGACCTAGCTGAATCTATGTGTAGATCCTGCAAACCTCTTCCGTTCCTAGTGCAGATCCCCACAACAGTCTCTACCTGCCAGGTGGTGATGCTGTAAGACGTACCAGGGGACTGCACTGCAAGCTCTACTATTACTTAGACTTCATCACTCTTCTAAAATATACTCAAATATATTTACAACTATGCTTAACAGTATTAGCATAAATCACAAAAACTGAATGGCGCACAAAAATAAATGAACAAAGTCTGTTTGGGGAGGCTATCTCTTCAGTTATTTCTTATCATGTTTGTTCATTTAATGAATTTTGCCAATTAGCAATTAATTTGCAGTAGGTCTCCTAGTCATTAGTGTGAATTAGCAGGGTTTTGTTGGCAGAATGTCTTGAACATTAAATAAAAATCCTGTATCATTCAAAACCTCAAGGGTACTCTGCGGTGAGACCCTCTATAGAAATGGAACTGTTCAGGACCACCCCCCAGTCTCTCGACCCCTGCCATGAAAGTGCGGTGGATGCTGTGTTCATCTATTTAAGCTGCATGCCCCAGTTCCCGAGAAATGCCTTCCTCCTTCAGGGGAGAGCAGACCGGGTCAGTACCGGTGTATTCTGTGCCTCACAGGCCAAGTGCGTGCCAGCAGAGGCTGTGCATCCCAGGATCAGGCAAGGCTTCTCTCTGCATAGGTAGGCTCTGGCACTGTGGCTTCGCGGTGTTGATTCACACAATTTTCTGTAGCTCTTTATTTATTTTTCTCTTGGTACACACAGTTCATGTGTTTAACGCAGGTTGTTTATAGCAAGGACAAAGGATTACAGTCCTTAAATCAAGAGCGACGTTGGTGTAATTATAAGCGCAGGCTGGTGCTGCAAAGAGGGCTGTAGGGAGAGGCTGTCAAAGGAGAAGAGCATCCAAAATATAGTAACCTCAAAAATCCCGGCTAATCAGTTTTCTGACTGGAGCAATCTGTTTCCCAGGTATTATTATTATATGGGGACTTTAAAGATAATAAATAACAATAATAGTCTAGTATAAGGAAGGAAAGAAAAGGGCAAATGGCAATCACCTCGGAAGCTGTGGTTGCTCGCTGGAGTTCTCCGAGGAACATAATTTTCCTCAGCCCCTGCAGAGGACTCGATCCATGACACCACCAAGAACATCCCAGGAGCTGTGGTGTAAGCAATGAGATTGCTCTGAGTGGCGTTTTCATTAACGCAGAGATACAGCCTGCAGAAACCACATTTCCCAGCACACACATCTCAAGCCAGAGAGCTGCTCTCTGTGCCGTTGGCTGGGACCTGTGGTTCCTGTGGATTGCCTCATTCCTCGGGAACAAGGGTAGGTGATACACCACTTCCATCACTCTGGTGCATCTCTGGACGTATACTTAAAAGACCAAAACAAAGAAGGGCTTGCTGAAGTAAGCTTGGGCTTATCAGAGCCATACAGAGTATGAAAGCTTCTCTCCTGCAACAAGGCAGCCCAGCTAACGGACCCTGGCTAACAGATTATCAGCAGCATTTGACTAATAGACTGCTCATTTAGTTTTAATACATTTTGCATAGAGAGCAATCAGCCTTCATCAGTCTTAGAGATGAATTGGCTTAGCCAGCTAAATTCTAAAGATATTAGTCCGACAGCAGCCACATAAATCATAACATTTTCTTAATGATGGTAAAATTAAAATATACTCTTGCTTTGAGAAACCAATGAAGCCTTCCTGTTTGCAGGCCAGATCCTCCTGCCTGAATTAAAAGGAAGCTTAATTGATGTGTTTTTAAACTAAAATCACAGCCCCACTCCTCCTGAGCATCTCTAGTGTTCCTTTCTTTGAAGTTAAACTAATTTTTCCTGCCTCTCCCTGCTCTATCCTCTAATCTTCAGGAGTGTCAGTGAAGACCTTGGCTTGGTATTCATTGACCAGACTCCTGCGAGACGTGAGCAGGACATGCACAACATCACAGTTGAAGGCTTTGCCAGGTTAATCGTTTGTGTTGCCAGTAGTTCCTTGAGCTAATGGAAGCCTCCCAGGAGAAAAGCTTGTGCTCGTCCTCTAACCAACAAACCAAGACCTCCTGTCTGTCCACCTAGCCTAGCCAAGCATGAACATTTCCTATTTCTTGTCCTTTGTTCCTGAAGCTGGCGTGAAGTCCCGCATGCTTTTGCCAGCTGCTGTTTAACAGAAGGGAATCCTGCCTTTAGCTAGAAAGACTGTGATGTTGGTGTTGGGGCAGGGGTGAAGACAGAGTCTCAGGGCTCAGATAATCACACAAGTATTGTGTGTCCAGAGCTCTTCCAATGAGGACACGTAGGACTCTCTTAACTCTTTGTGTCATACAAGTTAAGGGTAGCACAGTCTGACTAGGTCAGCCCATACCTCCCCCAGCTGAGGCAGAGCTGGGTACGTTGCCTGTCTTAAATGTTCTGTGGGATTCCTCATGGGGCAGAACAGTTCTCTGGACCAAGGCCTCTTGCTCTCAGGAATGTCTTCCTGATGCTCCAGGCTAACCATTCTGTCTCCTGCTAAGCTGTGTCAAGTGACCTTTCCTTCCTTGGCATCCTGCTGCTAGCTGCAGCATGGCACCCACCAAATAAACAGAACCATCTCCTGTCATAGTGCTCTGCGCTTCCTTATCTTACAGCTTTACACTGTCCTGCTGCTTTTCAGCAGAGTCTGTGCAGGTAGTCTGTGCAGCAGAGCTCCTGGCAAACCCTATTTTAGTAAGGTTCTGCTCAAGTTAAGACTCTGGACCAAAGACTTGACTGAAATACAAATACCTGATACCTTTGGCAGCCTTTCTTCTGCTAAAACAATCATTTTGTGATCAACTGTAAAGATTCAGTCTCTGAAATACGAAATTCACTGCTATACAGAAACCCCAGTGCTAAGCCAAAGACCTTTAGGGTATAAAAAAGGACAGAAGTGTCCTCTAGTCCCTACCAGTGCTGGCTGTTTGCACGAGGGCGAGCTTTCATTTTTCTTCTTTTGGATCCTCGGGATCAGGTTGGTTTCTTAGAAATCCTCCCCTAATAGTCCTTGTGGTCCTTTGCTGGAGTCTTAATTGTGCTTCTTAGCGTATAGTGTGAAAGGCCGGTTCCCCTGGGGTGCTCTGTGGTGTCTGTACTCTGTTTTCTTGGCTGAAATGGTGTGGAGAAGGCAGGTTTTCCCTGCAGGTCCTGTGGAGCTGCTAATGGGACATATTCAGCCATAGCTGAGTTAAGGTTAGTACTTCCAGCATTTGGGTATGTGCCTGCAGTGCTCCTGCCTTCAGAGGAACTAAGAAGTTCCAGATGGTGTCTGTTGTTGTCATTTTGGTGTTAGGGCAGTGAACACTGTGGAAAAGACGGGCCTGATTTGGGAGAGTGACATTGGGCTGCCTGTTTTGGGAAACTTCAGCCTGTGGCTTGCGGGAAGTAAGGTGACCGTGGGACCCTCCAGTGAGCTCAACTCAGAGGCCAGTTTTAAGGTGGAGTGAAGAATGGCTCTTCCTTCAGGTCATTCCCAGCCCAGCGTTGCAGGCTCGTGGCTGGTTTGGCTGAGGTTGGGGCCACTGATCAGTAAGCGGTGTGCAGGATGGCTGCGGGATGCTCTCACCTCTCGGCTATTCAGTGGCCTGCTGGGCAGCTTGGGCTGGTGATGGTGATCCCTGAGTAGAGGCGTGAGCTCACCTTCCCAGGGTTGGATATGGAGGGACAGCCTATGACTGTGTGCAGTAAGGCGTTTGACGCAACGGTGTTGAGAATCATTTCTTTCCTGGTCTGTTTTCTAGCATTGCTGAGGAAGGAATGTGCTTTCATTCGTTCTTGGATATATCCGCAGGGCTTGGAAACCTGTTCTCCTTGCCATATTGTGCCAGCTGGGTTTGTGCTGCTTGTAATCTAATAAATGCTTGGTCTGAGCAGCTAGCACTCCTGCTAGAGCCCAAATGAATGCAGAGGAAGGACCCTGCTAAGTGTATGCATTCTTCCTCTCCTGGCCAGCTCCGATTCCCTTTCATAGCTCACATCTGATGCTTCCTCTCTCACCTAGCCCCTTAGCTCCGATGTAAATGTGTGTTCACACTTCCGCCAGTCAAGTAACTGTGCTCTCTCTGTCTCTCCCCTTTGTTGTAAAGCCCGCTCTGTAAATGAATCCCACAGGTCTGGGGCTCAGCAGGTAAAAGGAGAAGTGAGTCTGTTAGCGCATGAGTCTAATCAGGCCGGCTAAAGCGAATAAAGTAGGGCAGCGTTGCACATTAGCCGCTGTGTAAATGAGCCCTTTGATGGGCTGGGCACCGCGGGAGAGGGTTTGAAGCCAAGAAGAACTTTTGTTGTTAATTCAGTGACACATGGAAACTGTAAAACAGCGTGTCTTGCACACACACGAGAGAGAAAATAAAAGCCCTCACGACCGGGCTTTTCAATACCTGCCCTCGGACCTAGTCTGAAAACTTTCAGCCCCTGTCTCCCTCTCTTACCACTTGATTTTCCTTTCTCTCCCTTTCTTTTTTTGTTCCCCCTGCACTATAAAAAGAAAAGCTCTCTTGCCTTTTGAACTAGACGGCTGTGAGTGAGGGCTATCTCTGAGCTGTGTGGCTCTGTTACCTTTGTGTTCCAGATGAAACTGCCAAGCTCGGTGGGACAGAAGAAGATTAAAGCCCTGGAGCAGATGCTGATGGAACTCGGAGTAGGTGAGTAAAGGGGGCACGCGAGAGAGAAAGAGACACACAGAGCTAGCCTTTGTTCTCGAGATGGGCTATTTTTTCCCCTAGTAATACAGCCAGTTTCTTGAATAACAGTATGTGAATGGTTTTTAAAATATTTTATGTGTTTAAAAAAAAAAAAAAGAAAGAGAGAGGGTAAAAGCCAGAACAAGATGCACAGGGTTTTTTTTTTTTTTCCTCCCAGTAGAAAAATGTTTTAAAAGAGCCTTTGTTTCTCTCTTGTTTGGGCCTTTTTAAACATCAAGAGAGGCACCACAGTATTAGGAAGGCAAATCTCAGCCTTGCCGGGAGAGGTACTTCTAAGTGTGTTAGTGACCACGGCATGCGCATTGTTCAGGGCTGCCCTGTCTTGCTTTCAAGCTTCGTTTCCTCTTAATTTACTGCTCACGGTGGCAAGTCCAAAATGCGTCTGGGACTGTTCATCCCCCCTTTATAGGTTGCATGCTGTGTGAAAATCTGGAGCATCTCTGCTGAAAGGCGAGTAAACACACATCCCTCACTCTTGAACTCCAGTGTCTTAGCAGCAGAAAGAAGGGTTCACTTAACATGTACAATACCCGCTCGTAGCTAGAGGGGAAGAAGTGCAGCCCATGGCTAGCTGCTGCCCTCCATGCAGCGGGTACAGTTTGCCGGTACTACAGGTCTCAGCATGCAGTGCCCCTTGATTAGACACCTGATGATCCCCTTTCCCCCCACTGTGGCTGGGGGGAATTTTTAAAAATAGAAAAAGGAAAAAAGAAGAAGAAAAAAAAGCCTTATTGGTGATTTACAAGAGATTACGGAGCCTGCTCACAGCACTGACTTCTGTTAACTCTTGTTAGTTTTTTGGGCCAACTAGCTTACGACTTGGTTCGTTGTCTCAGAGACTGTGTGCAGTTCTGAAGGCCTCCTGTGGCTGGTGAAAGCCGCTCAACCGGGGTGGTTTCACCTTTCTGCTTTAAAACTAAGGGAGTTACCATCTTTGCTTGCTAGGGAAGCCTTGGGCAAGGATGTGAGTGCTTCTTAAAGCTCACTTTCCATGAGGGTAACGAGGGGTTCCTGACTCCCCACTCCTGCCTTACAAAACACACATATCTTGAGGGCTTCCTGGTGCTCCAGCCCTGCTGTGCCTTAGAGTGCAGAAATGCACCTGGGCTTTGTGTGGATGAACACAGTGCTAGCAGGAAGGGGTCATGTGGACAGCCCTGCAGACAGGGGGCTGCTGTTGTATAGCAGGGCAAACGCACAGAGCTTCATCCTTTTCTTCTCCAGAACATGCGGCTCTTCCTTGGTCTGTGTGCGTGTGATGGGCTGCAGCAGAATGCATGGTGTGGGGAGGTGATCTGCCAGCCCCTGCTACAAGCAGTTCAGGTCTGCATTAAAACACATCTGTAACACAGCAGCAGAGCAATTCTCTGCCTCAGTCCTACCCTGGGACAGGCAACAAGAGAGACAAGGGAGCTCACCCTGTCCACCCCTTGTTGGTGAAGGTGTAGGGCACAGCAGGAGCTCTTCTGACCTCTGCAGCAGTGTGTGGTAAGGACTTCTTCCCAAGACTGAGCTCCCTTCATATGATCTGGTGGGTAGCCAGGTTTAGTTGACTGGTCTGATCTGTGTCTTCCATCATCCTTCACTTGCTGAGTCCTGGACTTTGCAGGTTCACCCTTAGTTCGTGGCCAGAGCCAAAGGACAGCCTGGAAATTCAGGTCTCCAACCCTTAGGGGTGCCGCTTGCTAATGATCCATGTGATGTGAGTGTGGCTCCTGGCATATGTTTGTGGGAGTGAATGGGCAGCCAGGACCTTTCTAGGGATCTTCCATTGTAGGGTTGCAGGTCTGGATGTATAACAGAACCCCTTTTTCTCCCTAGATCTCAACCCTATGCCCACAGAGGAGATCGTGCAGATGTTCAACGAGCTGCGGAGTGACCTGGTGCTGCTGTACGAGCTGAAGCAAGCCTTTGCCAACTGTGAATATGAGCTGCAGATGTTACGGCACCGCTATGAGGCCCTGGCCAAAGCTGGTAGTATTGGCCCCCTCAGTGCGGAAGGTGCCCATCCAGATGGCCAGGCAGGGCTCGGCATCGAGGAGAGCAAGGGAGATGCCAAGGACCAGATCATTGATGTAGTAGGAGCACCACTGACCCCCAACTCGGTGAGAAGGAAGGTTGGGGGGGCAGAACAGGGAGCACTCAGGTCTCCGACGCAGATGCCCTGACGAGCGCTGGGGATGCTGCCCTGCTCTCCCTCCAGGCGTGCGCGTCCAAGGGAGCACAGCACGCCTGTTTCCCCCCAAGTCCCAGTGCTGCTCTCTGGGCTCGTCTCCTGTGCTGGACAGTGTTCTTGGTGCTATAGGTGGGGTCAGCAGGGCTTTGTACATCCTGCATGCAGGCAGATGGCTTGACGTGGGTGCCACCATGGGCCAAAGCAGCAAAGCTTTGGGTGACGAGAGCTTGCACTATGGCAGCAACAGTGATGCCAGTACAGCTGCAGGCCTGAGGCATTTTCCTTCTAGACACAGCCCCCTAAGGGTTGCTCAGCAGAGGGAAGCCAGTGGGGAAAGCAGTCTTGAGATGATGAGCCGTGACCTGCCCGAGTCCCTGGAGTCAAGCAGTAGCCCTGCCTGGGGCAGGAGGCTTGGGAAGGAGAGGGGTGTTTGAAGAGCAAAGGGGTGTTTTTATACCCTACTTCCAGTGCCGAGAAAGGAAAGCTAGACCTGGGGGTTCTTCCACTGCGAACCCTGTGACAATGTCCTGTGCGTGTACTTCTGCAGGATGCGAGTCACCAGCCTCTCCTCCTGGCCTCCGTGAGGGCGGGATGCCCAGCCCCTCACTACTGCCTCCGGGCCAAGGGTATGCCTGGGGATCAGCTGAGGTTGCTTTCCCTTCTGTGCAGTCCCCTGGCACAGCTGAGCTGAACTGTCTGATAAAAGCTGCCCGTCTCCGCACAGTGGCATCCCCGACGCCTCAGACATACTGCCCCTGCTAGCAGCACAGACCTTTACTTTCTGAAATGTATAATGTATTGCAGGATATTGAGAACACCTTGTCTGTCAACGGCAGAGGCGACACGTTAATCTGGACTTGAGTAATGTCCTATTTGATTGTGACAATATGGAGTCTTAAGGAAGCGTTCCGCTGAGACAGGTTCATTTTTGTAAAGGAGTCTTCTGAATTTTCTTTTCCCTACTGCCTTCAATCTGAAATCTCACCCCTCCCTGCGGTCCGGAGTGTCCCGGTTTGCAAACTTTTCGGGCTGATTCACAACACATTTGCTCTCCCTTGAGACTTTACTTGTTGGGAAGGTGGGAGAGGTGGTGGGTGATGGTGGTGGTGGTGGTGGTGGCCATGGCTGCATGAGGAGGGAGTCCGTATGTGTTTCTGACCACATTGTTCCTCAGTGCCACCTCCTGGAAACAAAGGGGTGGGCCCAGGCGGCACAGAGAGGGTTAAACTGACCTGGTCTCTGACATATTTGAAAGAAATATAATCAAGTTAATTCACTGCAAGGCAAATTCAGTACCTAAAGGGCCCCCATGTTAAATACAGCACTGACCTTTACCGGCTGATTACACAAAGACGACACAATTAGATTAGTCCAAGACAAAAGGTCAAGCACATTCACAGCCCTTTTTTTGGACTTTTTGGGGGGGGGGGGGGAATTACATCCCAGCTGGAGGGGTATCTTGGAGAGGAGGGGAATGGGGCTGCTGTACCATGTTCTGCCTCGCTCAGGTGTGTTTGGAGAGTCAGGGGGGACCTGAGCTGTGCTTGCCCTGAACCTTTCCTGTGCTGCTGGGCAATGTGGCAGTGGAAGAGACCAGCAGCCTGTGGCCCACAACCAGCTTTTCCAAGGATGGGCTGAGCTGAGCGGAGGCCATGTTGGTGATGCTCCCTGCCCTGCCCTGCCCAGAGCCAGCAGGAGCAGCCCCAGCGCCTCTCGCTCAGCGTCGTGGCTAAAAATCGCTCTCTGGAAGCTCAGTGGGCTGGGGTCAGCACTGAGAAGGGGGGTTGCTGGGGCAGTCGCTGGCTGTTCGGCTGGTGGGGTGCATGCATGTCTCCCCACCCTGCACAGCAGTAACCCTGAGGTGTCCCGGTCCCTGGTGGGGTGGGGACAGCGTGGGAGGCAGTGGGCCCAGGACACGGTGCTGGGAAAGCAGCCCGTCTCTGCAGGCACAGAGCTTTTCCCCCACCCCGGGGTGTTTGCAGCGGGAGTAGCAGAAATGGCAGTGCAAACAAGCAGTTCTCCATAGAGCAAGCGCAGCGGTGCTTTGCGGTGGCCTTTTCCTCCCTCGTGTCCTGCAGCCCTGGCTGTGGGTGCTTGCGGATGACACCTTGCCCTTCCCCTCGCCGAGGCCGCTCCAGCGGTTTAACCCTGCCACGCCAGCCCTGAACTTCCGAGTTCGAGTGTGTGCTTTGCCACTGAACTGCTGGGGGCCCTTGGGGGAATCATTTAATCTCCCTGCTTCAGATTCCTCTGAGTAGGAGAATCCCTTTGTGCTGTCTAGCACTGCCCGTCCGTGGCACTCCACATGTTGGATTAAGCCTGGATTAGTTCAGCCTCCAAACCAGCTGCTCCCCTGAAGCCAGGTTTGTTTCCCTGGAGAGAAATACCTTGCTCCAGATGTTGGAGGGAGTGAGTGGCAAAGCCAGGAATAGGACTAGGAGTCCTGACTCCTGAGCCCCTGCCTGGCATGCCTGCATTCCTTTCCAGGAATCGGTGTGAAGGCTAACCAGGGTCCTGAGATACTGGTTGTGGCAACAGCTGGCTGCCCGCATCCCCCTTGGCCAGCGGTGGGGATGGGGGACAGCTCAGCAGGGTATTTTAGCCCAGGTTAGGAGAGGTGTCTGCCTGTCTCGGGGGCACTGTTCTGCCATGCCATGTCCACCGCATCCCTCCTACCCTGGCTGCCTGTCCACCCTCTCCTAGGGGCTGCAGTGCCCATCGCTGACCATTAAAGCCAAGCTGGGATCCCCCCAGTGCTGTCTGCCGCTGACCCCGGTAGGGACTTTACTTGGGGCCTTCGGGAGGTGAAAGGTGAGCCGAACTCGGAACAAATTAGTTCCAAGCAGAAGTTCAGCCAGTTACTCCAGATTAGATCCTTTGATTTCCGCAACTCAGACTCCACTCAGTGATCTGTAATGAGTGACTCTCAGAAATCCTCACATTGCAGCACTTTGTTCCTGAGCTCACAAGTCAGCCCATTAATGGGTAAAGGAAAGGACCTTGAGTCTAAGAAGTCTCGGGTTCAGAGTCAGAATTATTTGACTTTTAAGCTTCCTTTATCTGAACTCCTGCTGACTTCTTGTTTTCTGAGCCTGTTTGAAAGCTAGAAGTTACATTGTTAAGATCAAACATTCTCTCTTTCCAGATGGAGTTACAATATCTGTCTTTTATATATATATATATTTTAATATATATATAGTGTGTATATACCAGGGTGTATATATATTCCTTTTTTTTTTAATCGTTCTTTCCATTAAAAGAAACTAGACTTGTAGGCTCTTGTAAATTATAATGTAAAACATTTTTTTTAACCAGACAGTTCCCAATTTTGCCCAAGGCAACTGGAATAGCTGCGCCACAGAAGGCAATAGGAAGGTGATTAATATGAATTTGTGACATATTTGAAAGATGGGTCTTTTGCCATATAAAGATTATCAAACACATGTGCTCTTCCCCATTAATTCCGCAGCCCTCCCAGGAAAGCCACAAAGCCCAGCTCCTTTGTTTCCAGGGTGGGTTTTTGTTTTTTAAAATGTACCTTTCGGTCCCCTTGATTACCATGTATTTGATTTTTATAGGGCATCTGTTCACACTGCTGTGTGGGTTCTCTGGCCCTTTTATTTCCCCGTTAATCGGATCCCGCCAAGGCAGCCGTGCCAGGGCCTCTGACGAAATCTGTGTGTGTGTTGTATTTAACTTTTAGCCGTGCAAATTCCATGCTCTGTTTGCCGTCTGCCCAGCGCCCAGCGGGAACTGGGGGCCGCCTTCCCACCGGGGGAGGCAGCGGGGCCTCCCACCACGCACGCTGCCGCCGGGAGCACACGCTTGTGGGACTGGCAGGGCCGGAGGAGCGGGGATGGGCAGGCCTGGCTCATTTCGGAGAGCTTGTCAGTACTGCCGTGTCCATCCCCTGGGTGCTTGCCGGCCGGGGCAGTGGCTCTGCAGGCCCTTGGGGACAGGGGATGGCTGCAAGGCTGGGCACGGTGGGTACCTGGCCGCAGTCCCCGTGCCTGTGCAGCGTGTCCTGCAGAGCCTCTGCTGCTGCTGTCTGCGGCGCTTTGCGCAAAGCGGACCCGATCTCACGCTGGGTGGTGGCAGCCCAGGGCTCTGGCGCTGCGTGCCCCTGCGGCCCCCAGCCCACGGGGTACCCGGTGGCTCTGGCGTGCCTGGGCACAGAGCCCAGCTTTGGGTGCTGAACCCGCCGCGCTCTTGGCCGTAGCATCTGTGCATCACCTGACACCAAGTCTCACTGCAATGCAGCAACATGGCTAGGGTCACAGTCCCCGTTTGGTGCGAATCGCCCCATCTTTCCGACGGCCGGATTCAGCCCTGAAACCTGGTGTGTGACGGGTGAGGCTCACCGGAGCCTGCCAGTCTCACTCAGGAGTATCGGTGTGCGCTGCCCAGAAAAGAGGTGGGGCTTTTGAGGAGCCCTGGTTCTCTGTCAGCCTCTTGCTCTGCTCCTGGGCCACCTCACGGCAGGTCTGGATGGCGGAGGAGTATTTCCAGGCTCTGTCCCACGCTGAGCATCTGCGGCACAGCTGGCCGTAGTGCAGAGCTGCTCTGCCCCTCTCTCAAGGCCCTGTGCCTTAGGGCTTACTGCATGCCAGCTTGCTTGGTCAGGGCTCCCGGGGCCGCTGGGTTGTTGCAGAGCTCAGCCCCTTTCTCCTGCCCACTCCCAGACCCTGCACCGCAAAGATGATCATCCCAAAGCCCCTGTCCCTGTCAGGGAGGTGACATCCCCTGCACTGCTGTGTTACCTCTGTCCCTCCCATCATGCAAGGGCCTGGCTCTGCCTTCAGCTGGGCGGATGGCAGCGTAGCTCATTGGGCACTGCTGGGTGTGATGCCGGAGCCCACACCGGAGCCCTGTGGCCGGCTCCGGGACAGGTGGTTGTGTTTTCCGTGTGACCTGAGCGCTCCCACCTCCTGACCCTGGTTTTTCTTTTGTTTCCTGTCTCCCTCTTGGAGCAGAGAAAGCGAAGGGAGTCGGCCTCCAGCTCCTCCTCCATCAAGAAGGCAAAGATGCCGTGAGCCCCCTGCGCTGGGCGAGGAGGAGGTGCGGAGCTGTGTGCAGGGTCACTGCTGTCCCCTCCCCGAGCCCCCAGGGACAGCTGGCTGCCTGCAGCGATGGCGCAGGACAGGGGCCTTGCTGGGGCAAATGCTGCAGCACTTGAGAGAACAGCGGGAGCCATCCCCTGCCTGGCATCATGGCCCAAGCTCCATCTGCCCTCCGGAGCGGTGCAGCCTCCAGGCACCTGCAGCCGGTGCTGGAGGATGGCCCTGGGGCTGTGCCGGGCTCTGCCAATGGCTGCTGCTCCGTCCATGGCTGTCCCATGGCTGCCATCGCTAGTTGCGGTTTGTTCTGGTGGGGTTTTTTTTGTTTTTTGTTTTTTTCACATGCCAGATTTTCTGGAGCTTCCCTGTAAATACAGAACCCGTCACTTGTAGCGGAGCAGAGTCATCATTAGCCCCGGCGAGCCTGTGTGGAGCAGGAGGAGGCAGTGCAAGCCAGCTTGCCTCCCCGCTGGGCAGGCTGGGTGCTGTACTGGGAGCCCTGGCTGCCGGTGGCTCTCCCTGAGCCTGTCCACCTCGGTCACGGGGCTGCAGCGGGGGATGCTGCAGCCCCTGCTGCCTTGCTCCGGGCTGCTGCAGCGCTGCTTGCGCTGGGCTGTGGAGCTCCCTCCGGCATCCCATATGCCCGGCCCTGCTCTCGCTGCTCTTCTTCGACAGCTCTTGCGTGCCCCACACCTGCAAGCACTGCCTCGCCTGGGTGAGGGGTTGCCCCTGCCACGAAACACTCCTGTTGTCCCCAGCACTTGCTTTCAGGCCCAGGGCAGGGGGACACCTCTGGCTTCAGTCTGTGGTGAGAGGGGCCTCTGTGTCCCATGTTTTGTAGGGCCTTGGAAGGGCTGAAGCATTGCTGGTGCCAGCGATGAGAGTCTGGCTTCGTGTACTACCTCTGTGGCCACCATGGGAATGGGTGGCCACGGCTGCATGCCCTGCTCCGGGCCACTGCCCGCCTGCCCACTCCATGTCCCCTCCGCACTGCCTTTCAAGTGTAACTGGCAATCGATCTGCCGTGACAACGTCCTCTGAGTCACATTCTCGCCTGCAGGAGTAAAGGGCAAAGGCCAAGTTCTTAGTTTTCATAGAAAACTAATTAGACGACTCCATCGAAAATAGGTCAATAAAGCTGATCAGGGGCTGCACAGAGGGAGCCATTAAACACCCCGTGACCTTTGCGTGGAGCAAGTGGGCTGGGGCTGCCCCTTCCCTCCGGGAGCTGCCCGCTCCATGCCAGCTGGACGGCCGCATCCCTGTCACCCAGCGGCACTGTGGCACTGGGCAGGGGTCCCTTAGGCACGTGGACGTGGTGGTGTTCCCTGCACGGCTCGTGCAGTGCAGTGCGTGATGGTGCTGTGCTCACACTGGCTCTGCTGCTGGGGACAGAGCGGGCGTCCCCGTGCAGAGCCACGCTGGCTCCAGCCTGTAGTGGAGATGCTCTAAGCGCGGTAGCGGCTGTGCGGGTACAGCGCGCCGGGCTGCAAGGTGGGATGACATATGCTGGTGGGACACGGTGGTGGCTGTCACCCTCCACCGGGCAGGAGGCTGGGTGACACTGCTGGGCCCACCCGCGGTGCCCACGCTGGAGAGCGGGATAGTGCTCCCAGCAGCAGGGAACCCAGACCTCCCTTTCACAGCCAAAAAAAAGTTTGCCTTTTTGGGGAGCAGGGACATGCTGGGGTGCCATACCCCAGTGAGGGCAGCCCCACTGGTGGGGGACCCCGCTCCTACGTACCCAGGTGGCACACCCCCATCTCTGCCCTCCCCGCAGACACTCGCACATGCATGGGCACAGCCCGGGCTCCTTTACCCCCAAACTTTATTCATGTGGCACATTTACAGCAAGGATTGGAATAACTAGACAATGAAAATGCTGGGTTTGCATTATCGGTTGGTTTAACTGGAACACCACACACCATGCAGTCATGTACCGCCAAGTTCAGTGCCTGTATTGCCCTTCTGGCTGCCGTCACCGGCTTCGCTCCAGGCCATGCACGCACGGGCCCGGGGCTGCAGCCTCCCTGCAGGTCAGCGCCCGGACGAGGGCTCCATTCAGCAGGGCCCCGGGCCTGGGTGACACCGGGGGTGGGGTGGGGAACGCACGCCCTCAGCCTGCCCCATGGCTGCTCCC
>NW_009648332.1:7819112-7820350 GCF_000708025.1 Charadrius vociferus | reverse complement strand
GGCGAGGGGCCGTCTTTGACACTGCTGAGCCTCCGTCGGCGCAGCCCGGGCATGGGCACGCGCCGGCCTCGCTGCAGCAGCCGTCGAGGCCTGAAAACATAAAACCAGAGAAAAGAAAGAAGAAGGGAAGGCGGGGACGGCCCATGCCGGGGAGGAAGGAGATGGGGGATGCTCTGGCTACGGGGCGGGAGAGGGAGGACGGGGTGGGATATGGAAGGAGGGACGGAAATCGGGAGCCAAAGAAAAAGAACAAACTACGAGTCTAAAATGTGGTGCAAGCGCCCTACGCGGCTGTCCGCTAGCATGGCATAATGTCCGGAGCAGCCCAGAGAGGGAGTCACATCAGGTCTACACAGATTTGCCTTCCCATATATACAACCTCTACTGGAGTTAACAGCTGAAATTGAGATTTTTTGTGTCGGTTCCTCTGGCCTCGGTTGCCGTTTTATTTTAATGCTGGAGCCCGTCCTCCCCGCCTCGCCGGCGCCGGGCACATGCAGCCCTTGCCTGGCTTGCCTTGGGGATCAAAAGGGTTTGGAGGTCTGCTTGAAGATGAAGCCTCTATGGGCCAGTGTCTTCATGATGTTGGCGATGTTCTTACAGTCGTCTGCGGAGAGAACACAGAGATGCCGGGTTAGAGCCACGATCCGACTGGGAGCTGTTGGAACAAGCTCTGAGTCCCCCACTGTGCAGCTCCGGGCACAGCCCCTGTGTCCCCACCAGTCCGAAGTGCCTTGCAGCAGTGTGGGGTGAGTGTGGGGTTCTCTGGCTCCCCGTCACTGACCACCTGCATCCCGGTATGGCCCCACTCTGCACTGGGATGGATCCATGCCCAGGACCCGGAGGCTGGCCTGCAGCAGTGGCATTGCCCAGGCTGCCACATCCCTGGGTCCACCAGGCCGGTCCTTGCCCCACAGTCCGTGGGGAGCTGGTGGATGGGGAGTGCAGCGTTCCCATAATCTGGACCCACGCTGGCCCACAGCTCTTGGCCAGTGGCTGCTTCCCTACAAGCCCAGTGCTGGTCACCGCACCCTCCTCTTCCAGCACCCCTGTCCCTTGGTGGCACTGGCCACCAAAGAGGCTGTCCCTGCACCGGGATGGGGATGGCAGGTGGTGCCAGAGCTGCCCTCCACCAGCCAAGCAGGGTCCTCTCCTTCCCCTCGCCCTCCTTGGGTTGGGGCTGTGTGGCACCTGGCTCCCTCTGCTTGCCACCACCATTTGGGGTCGTCCCCGTCCCT
>NW_009648332.1:7814696-7818957 GCF_000708025.1 Charadrius vociferus | reverse complement strand
GGGGAGGGGAAAGGCTCCGGCTGGTGTTATTTACCTGGGACTAAACGCAGGCACCGTTTGCTAAAATAGAAGCTGGGCTTAAATTGATTCCTGGTGTCTATATTTCATGTTGAAAATTGGCTTGTAAATCCATGTTTTGATCTATGAGGGCCGTCTCCTTAAGAAAAAGCAAGAGTAAATGTGTAATTTCTCCCTTGACAGCACACGGCGCAGAGGCGATCCTTCTTCCCGCTCCCCTCCGTTTCGGGACAGCTCCACTCGTTCCGATTACCACTCTTTCTTCCTCGCCCCACGCCTTGATGTCTCCATTTCATTACCGCCCGCCCATTTATCAAGCTGTTACCGTAAGGGTGACTTTGCCCACTTGCGTGTGGCAGCGGGGCCCGGCTGACATGGGGAGAGGGTGCCCCGGCAGTGGGGGGGGGGGGGCGCGGCCGGGCCCCCCCCCCCCCCCCCCCGGGGCTGGATGGATGTTGTGGTGGAAGGAAGGCTGCATCATTACTGATGTGTAAATGATAAAGAAGCCTCCACATCCATCTCCCAACTGTAAATCCAGGGAGTGCTTTATAATCAAGCTACAGCGATAATAATGTGAAATTAGGTCTCTCTATCAACGGGAGGAGGCCTTTTAATCACGGCTTAAAGGGTGCAAACGCTGTTTATCATAATTGAACTGTATCCGGGCTAATTGTGGCCATATTTCACTGTCTAGGAGACAGCAGGCTGCCTGCTGACAGTGCCGCGTGCCGGATGGAGGGCCCCACGCGGAGGGGCAGCACTGCCCCGCTGCCAGCGCCTGCCCGCAGGGATGGGGAGGCGCGGGGGGCTTCTCCCCGTGCGCAGCTCCCTGCGGGACTGCCCTGAGCTGCCGAGGACCTTCCCAGCTGATGGCCGGCAGTGGGAGAGGTAATGTCCCCATCAGAGCCATGTGCCTCCTGAGTGTCCCCCACCAGCCCCTCTCATGGCACCTCTTGCCCTCACCGGTGCGCCAGCCCGGGGAAGGGCTCTGGGCACAAGGACAGCCCAGTGAAGAAGAGGTGTCCCCAGCCCCACCAGCTGGCGTGGGGGCAGAGACGAGCCGGTCTCTCTGTGCCTCTGTCCCCTCTGCTGGCTGAGATGGCACCGGTGGCTCTGGATGGCCCTGGAGATGACGGCTGTCCTGCCAGCCAAGCCACAACGCCAGCTCCCACTTGTTCCCACTCAAGCAAGCCCCTCGCTGTCCTCAGGACCCCCTGCTCCATCCATCCCACCCCCCGGCCAGCTGAGCCCCTGGGAAACCAGCACCAGAGCCAGCTTCCAGTGGGACCTAACGGGGAAATGGTGGCTCAAAAGCTGGGGAAACCGAGGCAGGGGGAGTGCAACCGTCTGCGGCCAAAGGACTCCCACCCCACAGCCAGCCCTGACCTGGTCCCCCAAAAAAGTAACAGCAAAGCAAATCCTGGGCACTGAGCTGCGTCAGGCGGGCAGCCTGGATCTGAGAGCATAGCCACGGCCGCTGCCCTTCCCTGCTCCCATGCATCCCGCTGCCCACCTCCCTGCCCACAGCATCGCCCCGGGCCGGTGTGGGCCACCAGGACGTGGCTATCGCTCCATATTGCTGAAAGGGGAACTGCGCGGAGACCTGGGGAGCGGTGAGACCCCACAGCCCCTCCTGTCGCCCCCAAGTTGGTCCCTTGGGGAGACCCTCTGGGACTGTCAGCTGCTTCCTAAACCCCACCAGCCATCATCCCAAAGCCCCGACGTGCTCTCGCGCTGGGTAGCAGCGCTGGGAGCTGCCCTGGGCTCTGCAAAGCCGGTGGGTCGGTGCCACACGCAAGTCCGTGCCGGCAGCACCGTCCTCGCCATCCCAAACGTGCCATGGCCCCCTGGCAGCGGGTGCGCCAAGCAGCTCGTCATAAGTCATTTAGTGAGACTCATTCCAAATCAGCACTAAGGTAAACACGCTTATTATAATTATCCATGTAAAAAAAAATCAACAACAGCAGAACAACTTTCTAATATGCAATTACAGCCATCTATTGATTTTACAATGTAATCCGCTCCGATTGATTTAATAACACAATTATAGGCTGGCTCTCGGGATATTAGAGTGGGAGATTTTCATAAACTCCAAAGCAAAAAACTAAGCGGCTTTTAAAACAACACAGTCAGATGGCTGTTTGGGGAATTATTAGCAATATGAAATCCTCTAAATCTGGCCGTCGTTACCTTGTGAAAGGAATTTCTATTACAAAAATGGCAATTGACAGCCTAAGAGAGCGCGAACGGGATTGCTTTGCGGCTCTTTCAGTGCTTAATCCATCGCAAAGGTGACCACGGGGCAGGGGACGAGCCGGGTCCCAGGTAGCCCTGCCCACCCTGCGCCCCCCCCCCGGACCGGTTCTCCCCAGGGCGGGGGGCACACAGCCACGGCGG
This sequence comes from Charadrius vociferus, assembly GCF_000708025.1. NCBI lineage: Eukaryota > Metazoa > Chordata > Aves > Charadriiformes > Charadriidae > Charadrius > Charadrius vociferus. Next base: position 7,816,542 of record NW_009648332.1, on the reverse strand, counting down.
GGCTGCCCAGCACCCGGTGGGCACCCACCAGCCCTGTCCCATCAGGGTGACCCTGCCTGGGGCCACGGAGGCTGGCAGGGTGCGGAGCCCCCCACGATCCCAATCCCAGCACACCTGGCTTGCCCCGGTCCCAGACACCTCCTGGGGCCGTCGGGGTGCCCGCCTGTGTCCCCAAGCCTGAGCCGGGGAACGGGGTGAAGGTGGCCCCGCACCAACGGCCGGCACGGCTCTGCGGGTGCTGCACAGGCGCGCACGCACGCGCGCCCCCGCTCTCCTCGCGCTCGCTCCCTCAATGTATTCCCGACTTTATGGGCACATTTTTCTTGTCAAGCTGACAGGGTTGCTAAGTGGATTTCTCCCTGATATGCGGACGGATTATCACATTACTCCAATGTCCTACACAAACATATTACTTTATATTCAATAGCCCTAATGAATATAAACTGCTTTTTCTTTTTTGGGGGTGGGGGGTAATCTATAGATTTTTAATGAGGGCACTATTAACTCCCTCCTCTTTAAAACAGACTTAGGTGCAGCCTCTGAGTAGAAAATCAATGGTGTTATTGTAGGAATATTGTATATTGATATTGTAATAATAAGATGCAATTGATTTAGGGGTGTTGTGCGGTGTGTGTGAAAGGGGTCAGCCTGGGGTTATCCTGCCTCCTGCAAACAGAGCGGCGGCTCTGCCCTGCCTCCCTGCCCCTCACCTTGTCGTACCGCTTCCGAGCATCGCCCCGTGTCCCCCGGCGTCCACCCGGGATGGCCAGGGTCGAGCTTGCCCCAAGGCGCTGGGTCCCGCCTGCCTCCGGGACCATCCTTGGCCAGGCTGCCTGCGCAGTGGGGGTGATGTGCCACCCCAACGTCCCCTCGCCCCGGCTGGCTTAGCCCCGACGGGTTTTAACCTTTAGCATTTCCCAGCGCGACACTGCACCACCTCAACACCCACGTCCCGGCCCTCTCTGCATCTCGCCCTGGTGACAGCCAGGGACAGCAGCACGTGCACACACGCAGGGCGACAAGACCTGTCTTTTAATTAGGGCTGGAGTTTGCCACCATTCGGCATCACCGACTGCCCTTGTCCTCGAGGGGGACAGACGTTCCCACCGCACTCCTCTGCCAGGACGGAGGCAGAACCCCCTCAGCCCGCAGCGCTGGGCTCTCCACCCGGTGTGTGCGCTCCCTCCGGCCGCCGCAAAGCGGTACCCCTGCGAAACCAGGACAAGCTCAAGGATTTCGGCAGCAAGAGGCTGTCACACAGCCCGGGGACGATGCGGCCATGCCGTGGGAATGGGCTGCCAGCATGCTCACTCGAGACGAGCCCCCGGGGGGGCTAAAGGGGCCGGGCACTGCCATGACCGCCGTGCGCTGGGCCGAAACGCTTACGGTGCAAGGAGCGAGCTTTTCAATCCCGGCAGCCGCCCGGGCGGGCTGTGGGTGACTGGGGGAGCGCAGGGCCCCCCTAAATGTGCTCATTTGGAGGCAGCCCCGCCACACCTGTGCTACGGCCGGGAAGACGGATCACCCCCAGCCCGAGCTGAGCAGGTCCATATTTAAACTGTCCCCATGCTTTATGGGCTGTACAAGAACTGATGCTCAGGCGACGAGGGGCCATTTGTCAATGTTCTAATGGCAGATTACTGTTAATGAATAATATCACTGCTGCCTTTGTATAACAGCTCCCTGCAAAGCGGAAACAGGGTCGCCCGGCTACCGTCGCCCTTCGTCTCCCCGCTGCCGGCCCCGGGTGACAGCAGGTGGCCTTGTGACCGGCGGGGGGGGCACAGTCCCCACGCAGCCCGGCACTGCCACCAGCGTCCCCCGCAATCGCAAAGGGGAGCGCCGG
>NW_009648332.1:7805153-7814623 GCF_000708025.1 Charadrius vociferus | reverse complement strand
TGTCTGTGCCGCAGCCGGGAGGGAGCTGTGTCTGGTCTGCATCCGTCCCCACCATGACACGTCCCGTTCAGCTGACGCCCGGGCCGTGCTCAGCCAGGCAGCAGCCCCAGGACAGCCCTGTGGTGTGGTGACCCTGAGAAACATGACTGCTCCTGGCCTTCGTGCACTCCCACGGCACCCCTGGCCCAGGGAGGGGGGCACCGACACTTGTCCCACTTGTCCCATTGTCTGTGCTGCACTGGGAGGCAGTGGCTGCGCACACCCCTGCCCCACGGTCAGCGGCCACCCTTCTGCAGGGACCAGGCATCCACCAGCTTCGGGGATGAGAGGACCCACTTCGGTCTTGGGGTGACCTTGGCCATAGCCATCCTGGGGGATCCAGCACTGAGCGGTGCTGGGGAAGGTGGGGACACTGGGATACCCCGCCGCAGCGGTGACAAGGACACGGCAGAGCACAGCACGGCCAGCCCGAAGGGAGCCATGGGGACACCAGAGACGGTCCTGCCGGGCGGCTCCCCAAATGAATGGCCTCGTAATTCTGCGCGCGGGGCGAGGGGCTCCGCGTGCCCCGCACAGCCGGCAGGTATATTAGGTGGAGCTGACAGCGATGCGCAGAATATTAAGAATAACTTACCTCATTATCTGCAATTACGTTACTGCCACACACCTCATTTCTTCACGAAGAAAAGAAAATTAGTTTTATATTGACTTCATCCCAGTGCCTCCCCTGTCTGCCCCGCCACAGAGCGCCCGCACGGGCTCTGAAGGGGCTTTGGACACAATTAATACTCGTCCTCCCTGTACCTGTTGCTGTCCCTGTCCTGGGGGGACGGGATGCTCGTCCCACTCCCTGCATCCCGGGGTCAGTGAAGCCTCCAAATCTGGCTCGCCCAAGCAGGGCTGCTGGAGCAGGGAGGGACTGTCTCTGCTGGCAGTTCCCAGCTCTGCAGGGAGGTGACACCACTGGGTGTCCCCAGGGAAGCTGCCGGGCAGATGAGCGCAACGGAGGGGACCTGTCCCGGCATTCAACCTGCCACCCCGGGCACCTGCTTCCTCCCGCCCAGGCTGGCCACCATCACCCCATGGGGGACGGGCCGCTTCCTCCTGTCCCCTGTGGTGCGGCCTGGAAGAAGGATGACCGGATCTGGGTGGCTGGGGACGCAGCGACGAAAGACACCTGGCTGCCAAGACACCCGCCAGCCCTGCAGACTGCCCGATGGTCTGACACAGGCGATGCCATGTGGGGGGGACCCCAAGATCAGGGGCATCCCAGCTGGAGGGGATGGACACCTGGGGCTGAGCTCTCTCGCACCATCCCCAAAGGCTCCTGGAGCCCAGGAGCCTGAAGGACATGAACTCTGCTGGGGCCGAGGGTGGCACAGGGTGCACAGAGCCCTCAGTTTGCCCTCCAGCCCCTGTGACTGTCCCCACACATCCGGCATCCTCGCAGGCCGGCAGCATCCCCAGGCAAACAAAGCCAGCGCTGCCATCGCCCCGCTCCCGGCCACAGCCACTCACCGGCCGGGAGGGAAGGGGAGCCGCGTGCACGGCAATACAGGGGAAAAAAGCCAATTTCATCTTTATTAGAAGGAGATTTCTCTTTTAGTAATAAGCACACTTCAAATAATTAGCGTGTTTTACGTAATAATGAAATTATGGAAATGCAGGCCACTTATTCAAACAAGTCACCATTACCATATTTTTAAATATTAGACTTAATTAGAGTTTATCACTTCAGAGAAGTACGAGGAGTGGAGATTTTTTTTCCTTTACAAAAAAAATCCTCATAAAGTGTTTATTAAGAGCGGGTAAGAAGGGGATAATGATCTGTTTGGAAATTAAGGCAATCAAACATTTAATGCTCTGCACTCCTGTAGGCAAAAGCATTCAAATGAGTCAATTATACATCCATTATCCAGGCACGATTAAACAAGGCAGGACGGGGAATTTGTCCTCCGCATCATGCGATTGTCGCGAGGACTTATGTCCACTTAAAGGCAGCTAATAAAACACTAAACTTGGGGAAGAAGAGGAAGGAGGAGTGGGAAAAAGGAAGAAAGGGGAAGAGAGGCGGCGGGTCAGAGGGACCGCAGAGGGGCGAGGGCGGGAGGTGGGTGAGGATGGAGCCGTGTCTGCATCCCAGCCCTTCATAAATCAAAGTAATTAAGTTAACATGAAAATCAACTTCACCATCCCGTTAAATTACAGCATTTGCATATTAGGACTCAAATGAAGTAGGTAGCGGGCGAAGGGGGCGGGAGGGGTGGAAGGAGTGTGTGTGGGGTGTCGGGGGAGAAGGATGGGAGGGGACCGCACACCAAAAAGGGAACCATTTATTACGGTGAATAACTAATTTCAGAATTTATAGCGCTGGATTTTTGTTCCCGTGCCATTTATATTACAGAAGGAAATTAAGGGGCGGGCAGGAGGCTGGCTGGACATCTTTCTGCGTTATTGCTTGTCTGCCATTTGCAAATCATTATTAATTGTGGCCCGTGTCGCTGGTGCAGCAGGGCAGGGTGCCTGGACAGCCGGAGCAGACACACATATCTCTTCATCAGGACCCCAGCCGCTAGCCCTGGAGAGCCAATTACCCCTCCCTGATTGGTATCAGATAAGGAGGGAATTTTTACAAATTAGGGAATAAATAGAATTTCCACACGTGGAGCAGGGAGGGCTTGAGAGGCAGTAATGAAAAACGATACATCACCATCAGCCAGACAACCCTATTCATACGCCGATGCATTACGCTCACTACTCATAATCCCGCCGAGTGACAGACAGCCGCTGAGCCGGAGGGGAGCCCTTCCCACCGGCCAGCCTGCTCCCAAGCACGGCCTCTGGCCACCAGCACCCTCGCGGTAGCCCAGGGAGGTCTCCCCTTAGCCGGCCCCGCGGTGCAGCCTCTGCTGCGGCCTCACTGGCCACATGCCGCCTGCTCAGCATCGCTCCCCGGCTGGGGGACAGACCTCCTGGCAGGGGTGACGCCACGCGGGAGCCATCCCCGCTCTCCAGGAGGAGCCCAGTGGGATGAGCCTCCAAACTTGGCCCCGAGTTTGGTGGTTAAAGTCGTCAAACCGGGCACCCAGCTGCACCCGAGACTCTCACCCGACTCCCGCCGTCCCATGGGTAAAGCACATATTCCCCCAAATTATCCAGCCCAAACCGTGCCCTTGGTGGTTCATAGCAGTATCCTGCTATTACACGATCCCCACCTAATTCTGGGCAAGAATGGGCCTTTTCATACTGTTCAGCCCCCCAAATCAGCCCCACGGCTCTCAGCTCCGTTGCTCAGGCAGCCCCAGGTCCCCCCGGCACCGGCGGGGTCCGTGTCACCGCGTGAGCAGCGCTGGGGCTCGGGGATGAGGCAGGCAGTGCCGGCTCCAACCAGCCACAGGAGTAACGGATTGCTCCCGCACGGCTCTGCTCCGTCGGGAATAGGCTCAGGTTGGGTCACCTCCACCTCCCCGTGAGCCACCGGCCGGCTGTGTCCCCCAAGCCGGGGCACCCACTTTCAGACCCTGGCAGCTCCCCACGGCAGCACAGTCCTTATCCCTGGGATGCGATGGAGCTGGATGGTCCCCAGAACATGGCCAGCACCCAGCTAACGGGGACTTGGCATGTGGCCGGCATCGGAAAGAGCAAATCCTGGATGTGCAGGGATCCCGCTGACATTCGGAGCCCAGTTTGCCCCGTACTCCCCAGAGTCGGAGCTGCGCACCTCTGCGCCTGTAATTAGCTCTCCCTTATGACAAGCACGTCACTAAACAAAATGCTCGGCAGGAGATCAATCTCGCCTGTAAGTCACGCAGCCTTTAATTTATTCAGCATACAATGTCGCTCCACCGCTGGCTTCCTGTAATTTATACCGTACACTGTCGTGTATTATTTAACTCGTCCGAGTGTTTTACAGCTCGCCTGAAAGTCGCCATGCAAAATAAAGTCAGGGCTGGGGCACTGGTGAAGAGCAGGGAGGATGCAAGTTGCCCCCGTGCTCCAGGGCTGGCATGGGAACCCTGGCCTGGCTCGGGGACAAGGTGATGGTGACAAGTTCCTGCAGAAGTTGGTGGCTTAGGACCCCTTCTCCAGTGCTTTGTGGGTGAGAAGGGGAATGGGAGGTGGGTCCCCACAGGAGCCCAGTAAATTGTAGGCTCCAACGCTGGTGCTTCCTTAGAGGAAGGAGGAAAGGACGGTGGCAGGAGGAGAGGGCAGCAGGACTGCTGCCTGCTGGGGTGAGTGGGGACACCCAGCTGGACTTGGGGCAGAGATGTTCTCGGCATCTCCTCCTCCTGGCTGTGCTGGATGCCGGGGATGGCCGGGCTGGTGCCTGCCCCTCTCTGCAACATGGATGGAGGGGCCCTGCCCACAGGCGCTGCTTGAAGCACAGCCCGAGACGCTGGAGTAAAGTGTGGTGAAGGAGGAGACTGGGAGCTCCATGAGGTGGCTCAGTAGATGCAAAAGCCTCATCTCCTGGACTTGCCAAGGCCAGGCTGGTTGGGGCTTTGAGTAACCTGGTGTAGTGGAAGGTGTCCCTGCCCATGGCAGGGAGGTTGGAATTAGATGATCTTTAAAGTCCCTTCCAACCCAAACCATTCTATGATTCTGTGATTCTATGACTGTAGGGCTGTAGGCAGGTGACAGAAGGGGACAGGACAGGCAGGGGAGGCGAGCGAGCAGCAGCACTGCCGGCGTGTCCACCCCCACCTGTACCACAGCGAGAGAGAAGTCCAAGGGACGGGTGGGAGCTGGGATGCTGCAGAAGCAACGCTGCCCAGCCCACGGCCCATCACCACCACGGCTCTGCCTTCGCTCTGCCCGCACAGCTGGGACTGTCGCTGCCACTGCAGCGGGTCCCTGGGGATCCTGGGGGGCACTGGTGGGAGCAGGCAGCCCTGCCAGGGTGGTGGAGCTTCATCCCACAGGCAGGGCGTTGGGGACTGCCCCATCGCCCCTTCTCCTGGTGCACACCCCAGAGCGGGCAGAGGGCAGGCAGCGTGCGGTGGGACGGCTCCTTCCCGGCCCCTCCAGCAGGAGGGATATCCTGCCCCAAAACTGGGTAAGGAGTGGGGCTGGACTGGGCTGAGAAGCAGCTGGTAGCTGGTGCGGCCAGTCTGAGCAGCGTGTCTCTTTGGCCGTACAGCTGGATGGAAACAGTCAGTGATGTAGAGCTGGATATCCTCCGTAGGGAAGGTTAAAACCTCTGTTCAGTGTAAAGTTGCCATATCTAAGCACTTATGATCACGATATTTATGGCTAGTTTATTCCAGGCTGTTAAAGGCAGCAGTAGTTATCCACAGATAAAGGGAATTCGGCTCCCTTGATGCCTTTTCTCCCCGTGGCGAAGGCATGCCCGGCTGGAGCCGGGTGCCCATGGCGCGTAACTCACCCCACGGCCCCCTGCCAGTGCCAGCGCTGGGGTCGGGCACGCAGATGCTGTGGCCTCGGCACGGCAGAGACGGCGGCTCTGGTTCTGCTGCACGGGAACTGTGGGGACAGACGTGGGAGATGCCACATCCCTGCCCCTGAGCGATTCTGCTGGGGACCAGGAGGTCCCCGGCCTTCAGGGAGCAATTTGGCGGTGCTTTCCCGCTGGTCCTCAGCACCGGTGTCCCTGCCTCCCGCATCCCCTCTGTGTGCTGCCATGCCCTGCTCTGCCGGAGGGTTTATTTAGGGCAGCAGAAGGCCAAACTGCTCTGGGGTTTGCAGGGCATTTTGAGTCCTGCAGCTTCCCCCTCCGCCCCGCCTGGCTGTTGGCTCCACTCCACGTCCAGCCCCTGACACCCAGTCCCACCACTGGGATTGGGACCCTAATTAGGGAGAAATTTCAAGGGAGAAATGAGAGAGTTTATAGAGCCGAGTTTCTCCCACCTGTGAGTGACACGAGATGTCAGAGAAAGGAAATAAAAGGTAAGGATGCAATTCCAGTGCCGCCGAGAGTGTGTGGCGAGTCCTAATGGAAAGTTCTCCTGCTCTTTAAAGCTTGGTCAGATGGCCTAGTTATTGCTTTAAAAGGGCCCAGAATCAAACCGCGGCGCCGCACTCGAAGCCTTCAAATAAAGCGAGCTGTGTTTCTGCAGGTCCAGTGAGGCAGAGGCAGGCGATTACACAGAGAAGGGCAGGTCTCTTTATCTTGGAGGGAGACCTACCTATTTTTAAACATTAGCTCCAAATCAGCAGCTCACCTCTTTGTCTCACACAAACCCTCTCTCGCCTTCTGGAGGAGAGATCAAACGCCAGCCCTGCTGCCATTGTTTCTCTCCCAGCGAGATGGATGCGGGACTGTAATCTTCCCATAAAGCCGCATGCTTCAAAGGCATCAAAAGTGCTTATTAAAAGTCCTAGGAAACTAATTTAATAACATCCCAAAGGGCTGGAAAAATCAGCGCTGGCAGCTCAAAATATAACCTGGCGAGGGAGACGGGCCCCGCTTTGACATGACTCTGTCTGCAGGCAGCTGCACGCGGGGGGCTGCCCGCTCTCCTGCCGGGGGCGCAGCCAGGCGAGCGGGAGCGTGGGGGGACCCTGCCCTGATGGCCAGCCAGCACAGCTCGTGTGGCACTGCGTCCCCACCAAGAGCTTTGCACGGAGATGGCTGGACTGGAGGCATCCTCGCACAATGGGGACCGAGGCTGTCCATCCGCCCTGGCTCCGTGCCTCGGCTATCGTCGCTGAGCTGAAGAGCCCTGCGCCGTCCCGGAGGCAGGATTTCAGGCTTGCCTCCCAAGCATGGAAAGCACCGGGTGGTGGCCTTTGCTGGCCATCTCGTCGGCTGCCGGCGCGGCGGCGTGGCCGGGGGGGCGCTCTCAGCCAGGAGACGGGGCTGTCAGCCAGACCTACAAAGCCACGTCAGAGAGAGACCCGCGCGCTATGTGTGAGCCAGACCCGCACATCGCCTGCAGGGACGGGCTGACACACGTGCCTTCCTGCTAACGCGTTACGTGCAGCACGCACGCGCTCGCATCCCCCAGAGCCGGTCCCTGCTCCCGGCCCGCACCGGGCGACGTGCGGGACCACGGGGCTGTGTCCCGTCTGAACGGCGCAGGCTGCAGGGGAAAGGGGCAGGGGATGGAAATTAACGCTCCAGCCTCCGTCTCATCCTGCCCATTAGCGGGGCTGTTTTACTCCGGATCATTAAATATGTATATCTTATTACACGCCTTGTTACAGTATTGAGCTCTATTGACTGATAATAAATTCCAAGCATCATCCTGGTCATAAATTTATCTGGAGATGATGAAGACTCAATAATCTAGTCATGCAGATAATATGATAGGGCCTTAAAAAAGATCATTACATTATATGCCAAAATTAAAAGTGAAATACACTTTATTAACACTGTTTCCACACTCGGGGCCATTACTTGTTATATCCCCTCCTGCCCTCTCGCCCACCCGGCCACCGTCCCTCGGGTGAGCCAGGGAAGGCGAGACGAGGCAGAGCTGCCACAGCCCTACCCTGGCAGGAGCCTGGCAGAGGGGTGGCACATGGCACAGATGGTCACACTGGGACTTTCCAGTTTGATGCCAAGGATGCCAAGCCCTACCTGGTACAGCACCACTGCCCTGCCCGTTGGGCGACAGCCTCTGAGCATCTCCAGGCGTCTCAACAAACTCCCGCGCCTGGTGCGGGCAGCCCTCGGCAGGCTCTGGCTGTAGCCATCAGGACCGAGGGCAGCCTTGTCCCCAACTTCCAGAAGGAAAAAAGCCATCCCCTGCAGCTTCAGGTCTCCTGAGAAAGCTGCCCACCCATCGGGATCAACCCAACAGCTCCCACCCGACAGCACCTCTCTCCCTGGCTCCGGCAAGCTGCAGAGCCAGGACAGGGGTCCCTCCTCGTGCCCGGCCGCACCGCGGTGTGGCACAGGGAGCCGGGCAGCAGAAATGGCCGTGTGGGTGCAGTGGGTGCCCCCTCCGAGTTAGGAGGACTCCCGGCAGCCTCCTGGTGCCAGACTCACCGAGCCACCCCTCAGTGGGACGGGGAGGGCCAGGCCGCTCCTGACCAAGCTCCCTGAGGACCGGGGCTCGGCCCCCTCCTCCCGCCGCCCCTCTGAAGCCATTCCTCTCCTTTAACAAGAAGGTCACAGTCATTTAAACTCCTCTGATGAGGGCAGGCGGCTCGCGCCCCTCCTGCCTGGCAGGGCTGGCCTGGCCGTGCTCCCGCCTGCGGATCAATGGCACGCAGCAGGTTTAAAGCCTGTGCGTGTCCCCCCCCCGCCTCTTCCCGGTTCCCTGTCCCTCCGCCACCTTCCTCTCCAGACACGCAAGGTGACGAGTGCCGGGGAGGGGGTGGGGGGGCCCTGCGGATCGATGCTGCGACACGGATCGGCTGCCGGGAAAAACCAATCGCGGATCAGATGGAAACCGACTTCTTCTTGTATCTGCCCGGCTCTTGCCGGGATAGATTGGCTGGAGAAATCCGATGGCGAGAGGAGACAAAGGGGGAGGCGATGGGGAGAGGAGGAAAGGGCTGATAATGCTCCTGCCGCAGCCGCTCTAATCTGTGACAGCCCGAGGATTTGCTGAAAACCATTATCACATTGCTCTCCCTTCTCTTGTCCCTGATAAAGCCCCGGCTAATCTGTTTGTTGCAGGTATTGAACGAACGCATTTAGCGAAACAAGGGGTGTGCGTGCGCCTCCCTGCCCGCCGAGCAAATGTTGTTTTTTTTTTTTTCTCTTGCGCCACCGGCCTCGCTGGGAAGCGAAGGGGGAGCAGGGAGGGCAGGGATGGTTTTGGGTGCAGCCTCCCTGGGCCATGCCGTGGGCAGAGGGGCCATGCCTGGCATGGGGGAAACATTTCCGCCGACCGCCCTTTGGGGAGCTTTTCTCTAGGAATTGCACTTCATCTTCGTAACGCAACTCGCGGAGGGCGGCGAGAGAAGCCCTGGGGCCGGTGGGCGATGTGGCAGTGCCGTGGCACGTCCCGGCTGGGAGCGCTGCTGCAGCCCACCGCGAAGCAATGGAGATGGGGGGACACGGGGGGTCTGTGCCACGGGAATGGCTCTCGGACCCCCCGACTGCCGGAGCCTGGCTTGGCTCGTGCCTCATGCCCGGCTGGCCCGGTTTTGACCTCGGCCCTCCCCTTGTGAGAGGCTCTTTCTCCGGGGAGGAGAGATAATTCAGTGGCTGTGAAAGCCCAGACCCGGGGTTCCCGCAGCCGCCTGTTACAAACAGTTCTAGTGGAACATTAATTATAGTAATTTAGCCGTGGAACACTAACTGCAGCCAGTGCAATAGCATTCAGTACATTAGTGGCTATAACCCACTCCTTAAAAAAGACATTTGGCTACTGACAGCTGATAAAATGAGTTGTGAAGCATAACCAAAAGGGAGAAAAAAAAATAAAACCAGAAGCGCACTGGGAGGGAGCCGTGGGGTGGCCGGGTGGGGGGCAGCACACCGCGGGGTGCCAAGGGTGCAGGTGGAGGGACAGGAGGCGGCGGGGGGCCACCCTCCTGCCCGGCACACGGCA
>NW_009648332.1:7803241-7804909 GCF_000708025.1 Charadrius vociferus | reverse complement strand
CAACTGTCGGGGTGCCCCCCCCCCCGTCCCCCGGCAGCTGGTTTTGCAGGCTGGGACCAAATCGTGGCTGGCAGCAAGCGCCTGGGCACAGGCAGGTAGCAGCTGCCGCAAAGCTCGGGTGCCCATCAACCGCGAAAACTTTTGGGGTGCCCTGCGGCAGCGCGTGCCATGGCAGAGCCGGCGCTGAGCATCCGCTCCGCCGCAGCACCCTGCCTCCCCCACGGCACCCGGTGCCCCAGCGCGGCACCAGAGGTGCGATAGCCTGGTGACACAGGCGAGGTGGCAGGGACACGGGGAGCCCCGGCGCAGGGGTGGCCAGGAAAAACGCGTCCCTGCCGTTACAAGCCCGAGCAGCGCTGCGAGGCCCCGCTGTGATGAATCCTCCCCATCTCCTTGTTTACTCCAGTCTGCAACAAATGAGTCCCAGCCCGTCCGGGGATAGCTCATCCGGAGGAATGCTCTTTCAGGCCTCTCCCTCTAATCCCTATTAATTTAAATAATGCTCGGCCGCTCTTCTCAAACTATTTATTATTTATCAGGTTTGTTTATTTGTAGCTAACAGGTAGCGCTCAGCATGCGTCCCTGGCGCAGGGACAGGGGCTGTTCATCACATCGGCTCCCCCGCCATCCACCATCCGTCAATTACTCCTGCTTCCTTTAATTAGTAATGAGGACTAATATCTCTGCCTGGGATGGTGGCTGGAGCGGAACTTCCCTCCGGTGGCATCTGAGCAGCACAAGGGAGGGAATGAAAAATAAATACCTGCGCCAGAGTGCTGCTGCTGCTGCTCCGGGACGAGCGGGGGTGCCTGCCAGCCCCCCTGCACCCCTTCCCAGGGGGGTCCGTCCCCCATCAGCTCCCCAGGTGTCCCCTGTACACCAGAGGCTCCTACCCAGCAGGGCAGGGGAGGTGACGCCAGCCAGGTCCCGATCCGCGGGTGCCCTCTCCCGCATGGCAGGGCCACCCCGAACCACGGGGGATCCCCCGCCGAGCCCCGGCTGCTGAGCTCTGCACGGGTGTCGGCAAGGGGAAGCCTAAATTAAATGCCCATTAGAGCCTCCAGCCTCGCCTGGCGGTCCTGGGGAGCTCTGTATCAGAACATGCCATCCAGAGGCAGCCTAATAGCGAAGGCAGCACATGATATAAATGGAGCCCCTTTGATTTATTGACTGGGAGAAGTTTTTACACGATAGCCCATTAAGACGGACGGCTCTGTTTACAGCCAGGCCATCTAGCTATAGGGACCCTGAACTGGATGGTGTGTTTTGCTATTGCTCTTCAGGCAGACATCTCATTAAGGGGAACAGCATATGGAGCTCTCTGGATCTATACTTCACGAGTCCTGAGGGAGGCTTTTACCATTTTTAATAAGCGGGCAAGGTTAGCAAACCTGCAACGCGGTGACCTCCCCTCCCTGCGCGATGGATCTCCCTGAAACGCAGAGAGCCGGACTCACCGGGTGCGTGCGGGACTCCATAAATCACATCCCCACTGCCGGCCAGGGAAACCATCTGGGGAGGATGGCAAGGGGGAGGGGGGTCCATACCATGCAATGCTGTGTCCGAAATGGGGTGGCAGCGCATGGCTCAGCCGAACGCACTGGGGGCAGGCGGCTTGGCAGGGAGCGGTGCGGAGCGTGCCTCTGCCCATCGTGCCGGCGGGGTGAC
>NW_009648332.1:7792916-7802399 GCF_000708025.1 Charadrius vociferus | reverse complement strand
GACCCCGGGGGGCTCCCCCGCCGAGCCCCGGCTGCTGAGCTCTGCACGGGTGTCGGCAAGGGGAAGCCTAAATTAAATGCCCATTAGAGCCTCCAGCCTCTCCTGGCGGTCCTGGGGAGCTCTGTATCAGAACATGCCATCCAGAGCAGCCTAATAGCGAAGGCAGCACATGATATAAATGGAGCCCCTTTGATTTATTGACTGGGAGAAGTTTTTACACGATAGCCCATTAAGACGGACGGCTCTGTTTACAGCCAGGCCATCTAGCTATAGGGACCCTGAACTGGATGGTGTGTTTTGCTATTGCTCTTCAGGCAGACATCTCATTAAGGGGAACAGCATATGGAGCTCTCTGGATCTATACTTCACGAGTCCTGAGGGAGGCTTTTACCATTTTTAATAAGCGGGCAAGGTTAGCAAACCTGCAACGCGGTGACCTCCCCTCCCTGCGCGATGGATCTCCCTGAAACGCAGAGAGCCGGACTCACCGGGTGCGTGCGGGACTCCATAAATCACATCCCCACTGCCGGCCAGGGAAACCATCTGGGGAGGATGGCAAGGGGGAGGGGGGTCCATACCATGCAATGCTGTGTCCGAAATGGGGTGGCAGCGCATGGCTCAGCCGAACGCACTGGGGGCAGGCGGCTTGGCAGGGAGCGGTGCGGAGCGTGCCTCTGCCCATCGTGCCGGCGGGGTGACGGGCAGCACGTGGGTGGCTCAGCCGGCAAAGGTGTTTTAAGGCGAAAGCGTTAACATGATAGCCAGTGTGCAGGAAAAGAACCCCACAGCTGGCTGTCGAGGGGGGATTATTCCGTATTCAGTAACATGGTTGTTTAGGAGAACAAGTAATCTCTGGCAAAGACCTCCGGCTCTTCTCCGATCTGATAAAGCCATGCAGCCTACAGGCAAGCTGGCCCCTGCGGGATGGATGCCAATGGGTTGTGGCTGCCGGAGCTGGAGGAGGAGCGGGAAGGCAGACACGTGGGGCGAGCTGCCGAAGGATGGGGTGGACACGCTGCAAACAGCTCGCCCGGGACACCTTTCCAAAGCCAAAGGGTTTGTGCAAGGTTTGGGTGCTCCTGCTCAGGCACCACTTACACCCTCCAGGTACAGCAGCGCAGACGTACGGCCTCATGGCAGCGGGTAACACATGCTTATGGGCAGAGCTCCCACCATCTCCTCCTGGCCCAGGTACACAGCTGTGTGCACATCCGCTCCCCAACAACGGCAATCTGGCTCTTGCCCATCAGCCAGCCCTTACATCCCTGTGCTTTACTCCTGTGGCACGAGCTAAGCGCTATTACCATCACATAGCATTGGCATTTGGCTTACACATCTAAAATTCACACCGTGAAAAAAACCTGCCAGAAAAGCAGGAGACTGAGAAGGTGGTCGTTTCCTTTCGAGACGCCTGCCTGGCTCTGGCTGGGAAAGAGGGAAGACAGAGAAGGACAAACGGACAGACACGGTGGCGTATTTGGGTCTCTTTCCAGCAATTCTCCCACAAACAGTCTGAGCATCTTTGAAATGAAATTTTGTAGGCGATTAGCTCACAATGTGAACTTAATTGCTTTTGGTATTTAAAAAAACCCATTAAATTAAATAGCCGAGATATTGAGGTTTAAGCAATGGCTGCTTCCAATGCACAGTAACTACCGGCCTCATTACTGGGATGCCAATTCCAGCGGTGGAAGGCGCAGACCCATGCGACGTGACTGGTGCGGCTCTAACACTCCCTCCCAACTCAGTGTCCATGGGTGACAGGATCATGAACAGCAGTGACAGGATGGCTCAGAGCAAGGCTGGCACGGAGCAGCAGCCCAACAGCGTGCTCAGCTCCTGGTTCCCCAAAGCACCCTTGCTGCACCAGAGAAGACAGACCTGGATATCTGGAAGACAAGGGAATATCGTGCTCCTTCGGCTCAATGAGAAGAGTGGCCGGAGCGGGACAGTCCCACACTGCAGGACATCTGGGTCCTGCTCTGCCAGTACATCAGGGTGACCTCCACTGTGCCACTTTGGTCCCTGTTCCTTGGGGATGCCACGGTGCTCGCACTGCCCGCACTCAGAGAGCAGCGGGTGCGCAGCTCCCGTGAGTGACCATGAAGTGATGCAAACTCGGTTGGTACCGTTTATCCCCAGGGACAGCCCCAAAGCTGGCACCTTGCACCTCTTTATGCCAGCGCCGCGCAAAGCAGCTCTCCTCCGCCACAGAGCCGGCAGCGCTGCCCTGCTTTGCATTTAGTGCCGTAATACAATAGAGCGGCCAACGGTAGTGCTTTCACCTTACTTTACTTGTTTGTTTAAATTATTTACACTCCTCAGATGCAAGATTGCTCTCCAAAAGGAGCATCCTTTTGGCTGCTGCAGCTTTAAAATGACTTGCATCCATCACTCAATCGCTTTCAGGTCAAACGCACGCTCCCGACTTAATGACCACATTTCCGCAGCAACAAATCTGTCACTGCTGTTTGTTTAAAGCCAACAATCTGTAGGAGCACTGTGTGCAAGGATTGAATTAACTCAGCATCTGAATGACTGCGGTGCCAGATCATTCAAATTGCACCTTTCCTAAGATCTTCTAGCAATGTTAATTAATGTTCCTTGGGTGATGTGCAACATGCTGCAGTGCACAGGGCTGCCGGAGAGAGCAAAGCCTCATCCCTGAGGGCCTGGGGCCACCAGAGCCGGGTTCCTGGCCACCCCAGGCCCAGGAGCTGGTGGGGGGTATGTGTGTATGTTGGGGTAAAAGAGGGGCTGGTGGCTTCCCCTTGCTCTGACACGACCTACCCTGATTTCCCCCAAAGCTTAGCAATTCTTCTGAGATATTCTATGCTGGATGTCCAGCTCACACTGTTTTTTTTTCCCAGGAAATTCCAGCCTGAACCGTTAATACACCGCCATCAACAAGAACGAAAAACACGTCGCTATTTCCCTTGAATTCCAGCTACTTGCTGTTGGGTTTTTTTTTATTTTTTTTTTTTATTTTGTGCGTGCCCAGATGTTTTGGAACAAAGCCTTGAAGTCTGTCGGGAAGGTGATTTTGGGGCCAGGGAGCGTTTTAGATTTCCCAATCGGAATCTCGCCAACTTTGGGCAAAGCCAGCTGTGCCCATGGCCCCGGGTGGCCACACGTGCGCTGACGCCCAGCCCCGGGCCGGTCCCCTGCTCCCATCTGCTGCAATCCCCCTGGCACCCACCCAGGCACCTGTGTGGGGAGCAAGGACACGGTTCTCCGGGTGCTCGATGACTTCCCCAGGAAGCGCGATGGAGGAAACTCCTTCATTGAAACACTTGCGCCAACAAGAGCTGGAATTGAGGGGACGACGACAGACGAAGCAGGAGGAAACGGTGGCAGGGGGAGCTGAGACGATACCAGAGAAATGGGGGAAGGGACAGGGACAAGGAAACGAGGACAAAGAGCTGGGATGGGGATGGGGACGGCGACTGAGCCTGGCAAGACGTGCAGAGAAGGAGCGAGGGAGTGGGATTCAATCCAACCCCAAACCACCTAGGTCTCCTGCTGCCATCCGCAGCCTCCAGCTCCTCCAGCCCTTGCCTACTGACAACGTTCTTGGCCATGTGTCCTCACCGCAGGCCCCGGCCATGGTCTCTGTTTGCCTGGGCTAACTGCAGCATTCACATCTCCCCAGAGCAGAACCGGGGTCCACTGGGGGGTCCTAACCAGGAGAGCTGGAGCCCTCCCCCAGCCTCCCCTCAGCTCGCTGCAGTTAATTGGGGCACCACTTTAATCTCTACCTGCCATTGATTTCAATTCAGCTCCAATTTTCTTCTTTGACCTTCTCTCCTCCAGACCCCGCTTGCGAACAGAACACAAATCCTCCAACAACCCCTTCATTTTTCCCCGCGATATTCCAGTGCGCCCCAGTCCCAGGTTGGGGAAGGCGATGACCGGTGCCTGTTTGAGTCTCAGTGCTCATGCACAGGGACAGACACGCTGCTGCCCGCACAGACACCCTCCCCTGGGCATGTTCACCCTGGCTCTGGCACGGAGAGGGAAGCAGTGATGCTCTGAAGCCATCCAAACCACAAGACAAAAGCATGATAAAGACACTTCCCAACGGTTTTCTCCAGGACAGTTGCCTTTTTTTCTAGGAGCCTGTGGGTCCAAGCAGGCATGTGGGTCCTGACTCTGCCCAGGTCTCAGCTGCAGGGTTGGCATCCAGCACCCATCCTGTTGGAAGGATCTTCTTTCTGCCCGCCTGAAAACTGGTCCCTCCACGCCGAGTCCCAGCCCTGCGTGGGCTGTGACGCTCCAAAGGTAAGTGGAAGGGGATGAGCTGGCCATCAGCTAGGGGAAAACCTCTCCTTTGCTGTGTCCCTGAGGCCACGGATTGGTGGGCACAGAGACTGGGAGCGCCTGTCCCAGCTCCCTGATGCCCCTGATGCTCTGTGCCGTGATGTGGAAGGGGAGCCAACCACTCGGAAGCGGTTAAAATCAGGTTGTAATGTGCTGATGCAGACAAGCAGGGGAGAAGAGGGCCCTAGACAGCGCCTGGGAGATGTCTCCTGGTGAGAGGCACTGCCAGCAGCGAGGGGAAGGGGGGAGGAGCTGTCAGGGGTCCACAGGACGGGAAAGGCATCGAACCTTAATATCCATCCTTTCCTGGCACCCCAAAATGGGTGGGGAACCTCTGCCAAGGCTCCTTTCTCAAGAAAGCCTGGATGCCAGAATTTCAGCCCTCCCAGGGCCCTTCTTTTCCTGGCAGCAATTCACTATGTAAAAGAGGCTGGATATTTATAATTATGCTCAAAGTGGCCACTTTGAAAATCTATATGTCTCCAGGCTCCCTGTACATCATAATGTCAAGCCTGTGAATGGAGGCATCCATCAGAGGCCTCACATCACAGACCTCGGAGCTGTGATAAACACTCGGGAAATGCTCGCTGAACCCCGTGTCCCACTGCTGCCTTCTGGGGAAGAGACTTGGTCTTTGGGGCGGTGCCCCCATGGAGACTCCTCCAAGAGGGATGCCACTGGGCGATCACGAGACAGGGATGGGAGCTGGGTCTGGGTTTCTCCAGCCAGAGCCTTCCTTGCTGACCCTCACCGTCCCCCAGGAAGGGGGTTTTTCCTCCAGGTGGGACCATCCAAGCCATCACCCTGTTTCCATACCATGGAAACGCTGTGGGCACAACATCTGCGAAAAGGCAGCTCCCCCCCCGCCATCTCTGAGAAAGCCCCAGCGCCAGGAGGGTGGTGAGCTACAGGGACAGGATGCACCCCTCAAACATCACCTCCACTCTCAGCCATTAAATCCCCATCCCTTGGCCTTGCCAGCCCCGGGATCTCCTGAGTTTGACTGAGAAAGACTAGCTCAGCATCAGAGGAACAGGCTCAGCACCCCGTTCCCAGCAGGGAAACCGAGGCAGGGAGACGAAGACTCTTCTCCAGGACAGCAAATTTCAGAACTGACCCTGAAGTGATGCTCCAGCCCGCTGCCCCGCCGTGCTCACAGGGAGTTTCTCCTGCACCTCTCCCCGTGTGGGGACACAAAAGCCCTCGCTCTGCGTCACCTCCTTGAGAAGCGGGGCAGGCGCCCTGCCGGTGAGACGCCTCTGGGAGACCGGGAACGCCGCTCGCTGCCGACAGCGCAGCGAGAGGACGCACAGGCTTCGCTAACGCTTTGCCCAGGCTGTTCTTAAAAATTTATTACTCTGTTGCAACATGAAAAATAAGACAGAGAAGTAATCATTAGTATAACTATAACTCCCCGTGCAATAGTCCCACTTGTAAATTGAGATTTATGATTGCAGCTGCCGATATTTTAGAGGCCGGTGCAGGCAGCGGTGGCAGTACAGCCCAGCTACGCGCTGCCCCGCCGCAGTTACAGTTTATCACAATCTGCAGAGATTATTGCAATGAATAATACACAACAGGCTGGCAGTGAAGAACTATTCCCGATCAAACGCTTCTGTAAACAACTGAATAAATAATATTGCTCAGCCCCTCTTTAGAGCCCTTGGAGGCCCAGGGAAATCTCTCATTACTCAGCAGGAGAGGCAGAGGGGGGCTCGGAGAATGCCACGAGGGAGGGACGCAGTGACTTTGGGCAGGCACTGGACATCCCACGCACTGGCACTTCCCATGCCGACAGCTCACCCTGCCATATTTTTTTTGGCTAAAAAGGAGGCTGAGACACAGGAAAGAGCCGCTCACGCTCCCGCAGCTCCATGTGCAGAGCTGTCACCGCTAGGAACAACCTGCTTGGATAGACAGACAGAGATGCAAGCTCAGACAGACAGATATTGCTGCCCTTTCTGCTTCTTGGCAAAGATTTTGCTCACTCCTGATTTTACCAGGGCCCCGCGGGTGGGTTGGCAGCAGGTAAAGAGCAGGTTCAGAGGCAGCCGGGTCCGCAGGCAGCCGGCCCCCATCCGCGGCAGGGATGGGGTGGTTGGGGCTGAGCCCACCGGCAGCGGGGCTCCACGCGCTCCCTCAAATGTCAGCAAGTAATGCAACATGATCGGGGTTGTGCGCCAGCAGCTCTAGAAAGTTCATTTCTCACACGGCTCGGAAGGATAAAGTTCAGCTCCACGACGCCCCGGGTTCCCCCGCTGCAGTGAGCTCCGGCTCGACCACCACGCCGTGCTGCCGTGGGCGTCAGGGCTGCAGAGATGGGGGGATTCACCCCTTCACCAGCACCCATCACGCAGAGGTACTTTATTTACTCTCCAAACATCTATGCTCAAAATACAGTGAGCAGAGGAGGGACCTGAAAGGAGCTAAGGGAGGGTTATATCCACCTCGGGCTATAAACTCTGTGCTTCAGAGCCCTCGCACCGTGCTTTCCGTGGGGTGGGTGCCCATGTGCCTCTGCCCAGACACCCCTGGGCAGGGAGCATCCCCCTTCACCCACGTCCTGCCTGCTCTGGGACCAGCTCCCAGGGTTGTTCCCTGCTCCCCGCAGGCTCTGCCCACGGCCGGGTCCTGGGGAAGGGCGAGAGAAGCAAAGCAGGAAAGTTTGCATCCCTGCGTCGGCTGGTCTACGGCGTCTGTATGTGTGCAGGAATCGGCTCCAATTAATCCCCCCTCAGCTTGGCCCGCCCGCTTCATTACCTCCCCTTGATGAGAACCATCAGTGGGGCCTGTATGATTTTGCTAATTAGCCTCACTTCGTTTATCATTTCCATTTTCTCCCAGAGACGCTCGGCTTGCTGGGCGACAGCTTCATCTCCCGCTGAAACAATGCGGCCCCTTCTGTGCCTGTCTCACTTAGCGCTGTCACCGCAGCCATTATGAAATTGGGGTTTCATTTACACACTAATTAAACATTACAGCTTGTTCACAATTACAACATGGGGATGAGGAGGTAACTAATTACTTAAGAAATGAGCTAACATTTATCTCCGATTCCTCCCCCCCCCAGCCCGCCGCCCTCCTCTCCAATCAAGATTAGAAATTGTTGTTTGACGGCGGCAGCCCAGTGGGCCGCTGCCCACCTCCGTGCGTGCCGCGTCCCCTTCGGGGGGCCATACCGAGGACCCTGGCCAGGGGACAATCCATCAACCCCTAATTGCAGCCGGGATGATGGGGGGGCGGTGGCAGTGGCGCATGGCACTGTGCCAAACGGGCTGCACGGGGATGAGCCGCGATGCTAAGGATGAATCCGTTCTGGTCATCCCTGCCTGCCGATGTGGCACGCTGGGGACAGCCCCGCCGCGGTGGTGGCAGGGACGGAGGTGGTCCCTGGGCATCACAGCTCCCTGCACCTACTGGGCTTTTGCCCGTCGGGTTAACGCCTGGCTCTGCACAGAGGCCGGGGATGCCGGCGTGCTCTCCCCAGCCCTGCTGATGGGCAACTCATCCTGAAAAGACGTTTTCTTCAGGGAGGAATTAACATTTAAAACTGAGGACCATTAGAGTAAATAAAGCGGGCTGTCACTCGGATGGAAAGGCAACACCAAGGGTGGGCTTGGGACACAAAAGTGACTGGGGAGACGGGCTGCTGGGAGCAGGCAAGGAGAGGAAGGGGCAGGCGCCCCCCTTCATTCATCCCTCGGGGTGGGGTGTGCGGCACGGGCAGGCTGGCACCCCCTGTTTGGCCTAGGCAAGGTTGGGTGATGCTGTTGAACAAGCAACAGCCTCCTTGCACGGACAGCATGGGGCTGCCATGTCCCGCCGTCACCGGCGAGCGGTCCTCGGCTCGCCGCAGTGCGGGCGGCCGGCGGAGGGTGCGGGCAGGCTGCACCCAGAGCTGCAGATGGGGGAGAGGAGAGTGGAGAAGGGTAACAGCGACAAGGATTGCCTTGGGATAGATGAAAGGATGTATGGTTGCCTGCAAGGCACCAAGCCGGCTGGTGGGGGAGAGAGGCTGGAGAGGCCGGGGATGCTCGTGCGGTGTCTGGACACTGGTGCGGTGCCTGGACACTGGTGTGGTACCTGGACACTGGTGTGGTACCTGGACACTGGTGTGGTGCCCGGATGCTCCTACAAGCTCTGGGAAAAGGCAGTGCCACTGCAGGGCTTCTGAAACACAAGAGACTCCCCCCATAAACAGCCTTATGCACTGGAAATGCTCTCAGAAAAAATACCTAGTTCAGCACCAGGCAATTAAGGTTCTTTTGCAACTCTTAACCCGCGATTTTGAGACAAAGAATTTGGCCTTGGCATAATTTGAACTGCTAATTGCTTTCCTGATCCGCAGTTAGAGAACTGAGCCGAAGCGCATGCACAAAAAAATCATCTTCCCCGTCTGGGAGAAAATTCAGAGTTGCTCTCCAGGGGGAAGGGGAACGCTCTCTTCTTCCCTCCGAGCAGCTTAAAAAATAATGATCAGGAAACAGTTAAGCAAAAGGGGGGTGAACTGATGGTTTAAAAAAAAAAAAAAACTCACACCACTTTATAATAATAGTAACAACTCATTCCCATAGTTTTTATCCTTCCTGTCTTTAGCCCACAAAAAAAAAAAAAAAAAGAAACCCTGAGCTAAACTACTGACACTGGCTGGGAGCTTAGAACTGCCGCATCAAACAGAGCCCTTGAATCTCCTGAACATAATTGTGCTGCCCTCTAACCTCAACCTTCAATCAGTGCAGTGTAACTATCTCATTTTAGCCTACAGGACACACCCCTCTGCTAACTAGCAGCCATATTCTTCTCATTAGGAGACTGCTCTGGACGGGAGCGTGGAGGCAAAGCCGTTGTCTCTCTTTTTCTCTCCCTCTCTGCCTCTCTCGGCTGTTATACATGTACTTCTGGAGGGGGAGAGCACTAGCAGAGGGCTTTGTGGGTGCTGAAGATGGCCCGGCTGCCAAGCTCTGACTCCCCTGGGCATGCAAATAAAGCCAAATCGCTGGTTTTTGGTTGGAAACACACAGGACACGAGAGGGGTCCTGGCCTCGGCCAGCCTTGGCGCCGGGTGACTGGCCCCGGGATGCTGCAGCTAATGGCTGGAGCCAGCTTCCCAGCAAGATGCTGCTGCTGTGCCCACCACAAGGCAAGGGGACGGGGTCCCGCCCG
>NW_009648332.1:7787062-7792654 GCF_000708025.1 Charadrius vociferus | reverse complement strand
GGGTGTTTTGAATCACATCACCGGGTGGGGGGTTTTTCCCTCTGTTTTAAAGATGAGCTCGGCGTCGCCAGGGGGATGAGGCAGGAGGCTCCTGTAGCGCACCCCCAACCCCGCTGAGCCCACTGCCATCTCTGGGCCACCACCTGGCCAAAAACTGATAGGAGCTCTCGAGTCCCTGCTTCCAAGCTGGTGCAGGACTGCTCAGGATTCTCGGGGACAGGCGGGAACGCTGCCATCGCCCGCCACAGGGCTCTGCCGCAGGACTGGCAACAAGCCAGAGCTCGGGTGGTTAATGGCACAGTCGGGATCAGCCTGGGCAGTGGAAGCTGTGGCTTTGGGAAGAACTTCATGCTATGGAGGATAAAGAGAGCAGATCCCCTCTGATCCCCCTGCAGACCCAAGAAGCGAGCGAGGCCACACTGGGAAAGGGCAGCAGTTTGGGTGGCGCAGCCCTCCTCCCCTGCCAGAGCCCTTTCCCCTGGGATTTCAACACGTTGGCAACTTGGGAGAGGGGGAATTACACTGATTTGTGTAAGGACAGGGAAAACCAGCACCGAACAGATTTTTGATGCCTCAGTGCCCATCTTCCCCACCCAGCAGCATCTCCCCCATCCAGGTGTTCTCCCTGCTGAGTTATACCAGCTATTAACACAGTCCAAGTTCGTTATCTTAAACAGGCGACTCAGGACACGGGGCAGCGATCCTTAAACCAATTAATGCGATCCTTTGATTTCAGGGGAGAATGAAGAGGGGACTGTCAGAGCAGCGGCAAGACAGGAGTTACGGGTCAGAGCCTAACGGCACAGAGGTGCCCGTTAGCTCTTAACAAGAGGTGGGGGCCGGCAGGCAGCTGCCAGACCTGGCTTCTGTCACAGCCCTTCTCCGCAGCCTCAGCCCTGGCCCAGCACCGCTTCTCGGGCACCGGGGAGAGCGAAGGAAAGCAGCACCGTGATGCCTAACGGGCCTCCAGATGCCAAAAAAAGCCTCTGCCGCCCCGTGCCTGGGTCAGGGCTGCCAGGAGGAGGAGAGCAGCGATGGTACCGCATCGCAGCACTCATCCTGGCACGGAGGGAGCTTCCCTCTGCCGCGGCGCGGACGGCCACGGCACCGGCGGTGCTTGGCTGGAGGACCCCAGGCACCCCGGGGTGCCAGGGGCAGCATCACCCCATGGCCCAAAACTTTCTTCTCTTTTCTTTTCTTTGCTTGGCCGTTTTTTAAAGCAGAAGTTCTCTCTCAGCGAAGTCTTTCGGGGGAGGTGGAGAGAGAGTAGGAAGCCAAAGAGAACCGTCTTGCTAGTCAAAGCCTTTAACAACTATTTTTAATATCAGGCAGAGGAGCAGGATTTTGAAATGAAACAGCCGGTGCCTCTTTGATGGGTGAGCTACAGATCTTGAAACAAGGTCCATTCCCTCCTCCTTCACTAACTAACAGCCATATTTCTCTCATTAAAGACAATCTGGCCGTATTTTCAAACTTCTTAACAAGGCGATCACCGTAATTTGAGATTTCTATTATCCATGCTCCTATTACAGCAGTCTTTTAAGCAGCTGGCTTTTTTTTTTTTGCTTTCTTTCCCCGACTTTGTCTCTCCCCTCAAACTGCCATCAGTGGTAATGACGTGCAGGAAACAAGAGCGCCAAGAACCATCTTTTTTTTTTTTTTTTTTTCCCCTTTCTTTTTGGTACTAGGTTGTGTGGAGGTAGCAATAAGGAATAGAATAAAAAGCGAAATGAAGTTTGGTTATCTCTTATCTGGAGTTTGGTTTTTAATCCGCCCAGGAGCGCAAACGAAGCCAATGCAGTATCTTATCCCCCCCACCGATCACGGCCCCCCCCCCCCCAAAGACCCCCAGTTCTCTCCCCTTCCCAAAGGCGCCCGGCCACAGCCCCCTCCCTGCCCCATTAGTCCTTCGCTGGGCTCTGCCAGATGGATGTAATTTGCATAATATCACCGGCGGAGGCTGGCAGATCAACCGGGGTCAGGCTCTGACATCTCCAGCACAGTCTATCTCCAAGTGCTAATTTGGACTGCATTGATCTCTCTTTCTGATTTCTTTGTCATTTACGTCTGCAACGGTTTGACAGGAGATACAGAGACAGACAAGGGGGGAAAAGAAGGGGAGGGGGGGGGAAGAAGAGGAGAGAAACAAAGATTGTAGTTACAGATGTCTTTAAGGGAAAAAACAGATTAATCCAAGGACTCCTCTGAGGGTCGCAGCTTTGAAACATCCTAATTATCCTATTCTTATGAATTCCTGTACAGACTTAGAGGGGGGTCTTGTCAGGGAACTCAGGGGAATGGAAACTTGTTAAATTGTGGTGGAGTCTCTCCGGCTGGCTGCTACCCCTTCCCCTCCCGCACCTCGCAAGCGTTTCTCATTAGGTGAAGCGGGGCAGCTTTAAAGCCGGCGTCCCTCGCTGACGCAGCCTTCCCTCCGTACCTCTGCCACCACCTCTCGTTAAAGGCAGATCTTTGGTAAAACTTGGGCAGGAGTCTCTCCTTCTCGCAGAGGGGGACTGTGGCGCTCACAGCCACCAGCCCCACACCGCCCAAGGAGGCCAGAGCCGGGACACCATGGATCCCCGGCCCCTGGGAACACGGGCTAACCCGAGAGGGACAGCAGCATCCTTGAGACCTGCTGGGATGCAGGTGCAGAAGGGCAGGTTTGGGGACACATTGCTGTTGCAGGACAGCGTGACGTTAAAAGACACCTTCCACCGGAGCCTGGTGCAGAGCAGGGCAGGCAATCCGTGCTCTGAATTGAGATGTTTATGTTCATTAACAGGAAACTCTTCCCCTCCCCACAGGTAAGGGGAGACGCACTACCATTCAGCCTCGTCTGGGACACATCGCGGAGACACCAAGGCACCAAAAGAATCCACGGGGAAATCAAAATGTCACTCGGTGTTTTACGTCGCTACTTTCAACAGAAAAAGCTCTCTAGAAAGTTAACGATCTTCCAAGGCCTTGCACCTAACGCGCGTCTCGCTGTGTCGGAGGATGCATCACGGCGCGTGGGAAGTGCTGCTTGTTAGAGGGGTTGGAGAACAAGCGGTAGCAAACATGTTTTACCCACCCAACACAACACGGGACAGGGGTTGGTCAGCACAAGGGTTGTTCCAGCGGTGCAGGGGGGGATATTTTGCAAGGCTGAGCAACAGGACTGGACAAATAGCCAACAGTGGGATGGGTTGGAGGCAGTACAAGGGTCTCTCTGGTATAGACCAGTTCACGTCCGGACTCTCCTGGGTTTGGGACTGGCTGATTGGTAAGACAGAGCACACATAATACAAACCACCAGCCTCTCCCCATGCTCCCAGTATGCCTACAACACTTTAGACTGATGTGAAAAACGTATTTAAGAGGTTTCTCATCTGTCACTGGGGAAAGGAATTGGGCCAGGTGTTGGGCTGCGGATCACAACCGGCTTGGGAGGGAGGGAGGAAGAGCAGGTCTGCTCTTCTTGCCAAGGGAGACAGTCCTCACCGCTGGGGGGGTGAGTCTGGGGAAAGCCTAAAACCAGAAGCCAGAGGAAGGGGGGGTACAGCAGCAGTCATGCAAACGGGCAGCTCCAGGATGACGGCAGCACTGGTCCTGCTGGGGGTCAGCCCGGTCTGGGGCTTGAGACGAACCCGCCCTGATCAGCAGCTGGGCCTCCCAGGCATCGCACCACAGCGAACAGCAGATAATCCACAAATCCCTCTTTAAATCTCCACAGCCTGACATCGGTGCAGCAAACGTAACTGCTTCCAGCCAGAAGAGAGGGGCTCGTGCCTATCTTCGGCACATCCCAAGCGAGCGGGCACTGCCGCTGCCCGCCCCGGGGCTGGGAGGAGCGCACGGCAGCACCCCGATTTTTCTCCGGCAGCCAAAGCCCCGCAGCCCCTCTCGCCCTCCCCTCCGAAGGATGCTCCTCCGGGGACCAGGAGCCCTCAGGCAAGGGGTAAGGTGCGATGAACCCATCACACCCCCTCCCCTGGCAAGCAGCGGGGTCGGGCAGGCGACCAACTTTCGGCAGGGTAGGATGGAGGGGTGAGTGCAGTCAACACAAACACTCAATCATCCTTCCTTTCTTTCTTCTGTGCCTCCTTTGTTAACTGCAGGAAACAGCTGAAAGACCTTGAGTTTCCCATTGTAGCGTGTATGGGAACAGAGCTGCAGTGATCAGAACATACCCCCCGCTGCTCCCGGGGAAAAAGGGAGAGCAGAATCCTTTCTAAAAAGGGTTTACGATTAGAAGAGTGTTCTGTCACTCTGGCGCGCAGTAATCCACTGCGCCACCAAGTCCCTTCAGAGAGATGTCGAAAACTTAAATGACTGAAAGCAAAAGAGCCCCGGCTCAGGTTCCCAGGCAGCCAGACATCCTAATTATCTTTAGATCCACTCCCACACGGAGGGGAGAGAGCACACAAGAGAAAAAAAAAAAAAAAAGGAAAAGAAAAGAAAAAGAGGGGAAAAAAAAAAAGACTGTCACATTGCTTTTTTCTTTTTTTAAAAGCTTGTCTCCGCTCACTGCTTTTCCAGCTGTGACACCTCTCACGGTAGTTAATTAGAATCATGTCACCGCGTTAATGTGCTCTGACTGGACTCTGACAGATGTGCGTCCTCTAACCGGCTGCCCCGGCCGGCCCTCCCTCCCCGCACCTCCTTGGGATGCAGGGACCGGTGCTTGCAGTGGGACACCCCATCACCCCCCTGCTGCCCTGTCCCCGCGGTCTGGCGGGCGCCGTGATGGTGGCTGGGCTGGTTCCCGCACCCTGTCTCCCCGGGTGCCGTGCCGTGCCGCCTGGCCGCGACACCCGGCACGCAGCCGCTCCACCTGTTCCGGATCCGCCTGACCTTTACGAGCGCTAATGCAAAATGACACTGCTCATTTGATGACATTTCTGTTGATTTTTACTTAAGTCTCTTTTAATTATTTAACTTGGAGTCTTTCCCCTCCTGCCTTGGGCTGGGGCCGCCGTGTGCAGGGCAGTGGCCCCGAGGTAGCCCTGTGCCCCGCTCCGCCGCATTGAGCCCTGTGCTCAGCTCTTGCTCTCGGCATCCCATGGCAAAAAGATGGTGTGGTGCAATCGGCACGGTCCCCAGGCATGGCACCAGCTGCGTGCCACCCCAAAGAGCCGAAGAACAAGGTTTGCCCACTCTGGGGGAGCATGGGGTTCTCCAAGGTTTCTCCTTTCCCCTGGGAGGGATGGGGAGGATGGAACCAGCTCTGCCAGCCGGGGCCACGTGGGCTGGGATGGAAAGTGGTAAAAAAAAAAACCAACGGAGGAGAGTTTCACAAAATGCTGTCCCTGTCCCCTTGTTCGCCCTGCCCCATGGCAGAGGAGACAGGTGGGCACCAAGGGTGACCAGGGATCCCGCAGATGCTGGGGGGCTGCAGGCTTCCCTGCACCTCGGGGTGAGCCGGGAAAACAAAAGAGGGGAATGGAAAGCCGGGAAGAATGAGAGGAGGCTGAAATAAAGGCAGCAAGCTGCCAGGACCGCAAGCCCCCAGCACCCTGCAGGGTGAGGCGAAGCCTCATCAGCCCCCCCTGAGCTCCCGGGGGGAGAGCCGGCGCTGACAGCCAAAGGCACCCATGACGGCGGGTT
>NW_009648332.1:7748259-7786953 GCF_000708025.1 Charadrius vociferus | reverse complement strand
TGCCTCTGCCGTGCTGGAGGCACCCCCGGCAGGCGCTGGCCCCGCTCCCCGTGGCGGTGGCAGCTCGTGGTAGTTAATTAGAATCGTGTCACTAAGTAAATGCGCTCTGACTGGACTCTGACAGACGCTCACCTATGACACCAGGGGCCAGGAGACAATCCACATCAAACTACTGCAGTGTGACCCTTTTAACACAAAGAGTAAACTCACTGCACATCGAGTTGAAGCTCATTAAAACTGTCTACTCTGCGAGCATCCCATTAACCTCACTGTTAAAAACACGCAATTCCTCTTCTTCTTTCCGAGGCCTAATTAATGCTCTGGATCAGGAACAATATCACACCCTAACCTTCCGAGATTTCCAATCAGTAAATGAAAAGAGAGAGACAGAGCCGGGAAGGCACAGTGGCTTGCTGGGTCGCTCACCACATGGGCTGCTGACCTGGCCAGGCAGGTAGGGCTCATCCAGTCGGAAAGGAATGAGCATGGCACAGCCCCGGCCGTGGGGACCACGGGCACAGGGAAGACGGTGAAGCCCCGCACGGAGGCTCACAGCTCACAGGATTACGCCAGCTGATGTAAAAGAGCCCAGCGAGGGCACCGTGTCAAGACAGACGCTATTATGGGACCAGATCTCCAGGTTGCCTGGGATGGGTACTGGGGGTTCGTTAGCAAGAGATGCTGCAGCCTGGCTACCCTCTTTCTCAAAAAAATAAACCAAAACCCCCCAAACCCCTCCAAACCAGGCATTTAGAACTAAATCTAAAATCACAATAACCTGTATGCTAAAGTAAAAACTGTAAAGAATCAACTAAATTCAATTCGATACATAAAAGACCAGTAGCAAGGGGTAACGTTTTAAAGACAGTCAATGCACTGGAGGTGGGAGCAGAGATGACAGATGAGAAACAAACTTTCCCAGCAGTAGCAGCTACTTCTGCAGATTGGGAAACTTGTTCCTTTTTTTGGATTATTTTCAGTTCAATAACTGGTTCATTCACAGCAGAGAAACAACAAAGGGCTGGAAAAAAAAAAAAAGGTGTGCCTTTTATCTTTTCCATAATCAGGGAAACAAACAAACCAACAAACTAACCTGGGAGAGGATAAGATGTGCTAATTCTAAAATCTTGAAAGGGCGGTTTCCAGAAACACTCCTTCAACTCACCGATCACTTCTCCCTTTGGTTTCATGCACCAGGTGTTTTTAACTAAAATGCATTCTGAAATTTACTTTCCCTTCTGTATTGAGTATATGCAAGGGAAACAGGATTTTACTAGTAAAAACAATTCTAATTACTGCTGGGGTACTTTAGCATGGCATTCCAATTTTCATCCAAAAGCATCACACCTCAAATCATGAGTAATAATTTAATCACCACCTCCTTAATAACAAATAGCAATTCACTGTTTTTCTAATGTAGCAAACACCTAAAAACTAAGACTAAAGGCTTACTATATTACATAATTGATCAAAATAAATGTAGCAAATGCAGTGCATTTGGTGAAGAAAATAATAGGTAGATTTAATAACTGGGCAGTTGTAGGGATATCCACACTTGGGAGGTGCTGATCAGTAAAACTTGACCCTTTTTAGGGAAACAGGAAAAAAAAAAAAAGACATGCAAACCCAGAAAAAATCAATTACTGAATCCAGGTGACCTTCTGCCTGATTTAAATCACAGCTAAAGCCTGAGATTTCAATCATTCTGATTTATATCAGTCTCTGAAACTCAGTGGAGAGACCCCAACGCAAGCACATGGCTCCAGTGGTGTGGAGCCTGTCCATGCTGGTCTTTGCGTGGAAGTGCCAAGACCCCCATATTACAAGCTGCAGCTCTTTTTTGGCAAGCAACGCCTCCAACACATGTTTTAAGAACCACAACGTGCACATGTCTAT
Organism: Charadrius vociferus; assembly: GCF_000708025.1. Lineage (NCBI taxonomy): Eukaryota > Metazoa > Chordata > Aves > Charadriiformes > Charadriidae > Charadrius > Charadrius vociferus. The sequence goes on along the minus strand of NW_009648332.1, from coordinate 7,785,057 downwards.
AAGATGACTAACTTCTTGGCAGGACTCAACTTCATTTTGTTGAGGGCCAAGAAAACACCAGACAAAAAGCTTCTCACCCCAAGATCCTACTGCCCACACTAGAGATAACGCACATTTAATCCATGTTTGAGGAGAGATGGAAGCTGCAGAAAAAAAGTCCTCTCTGGTCCTCATTCAGCCCACAGGGGATCCTTACAGCTGAAATACCAACCCAAGGAAAGGCATCAAAGAACAGGTTTCACTCCTCTTTTGCTCCTTTTCCCATCTCCCAAGGATTTTGTGCATCCTCACTCTCTGGAGCAGGACCTTCCTACCTCCTTATTCTGCCCAGCACTTCTCAGTAAGTTGAAATATTGACACATCCCCCCTTCCTTTACCTTTTCCCTCCCAAGAAAATACCTGCACCAGACCTGCACCATCACACCCCAGGGCAGCCGTATTTGCAGTGTATGCAAATACACTTTGGTGTATTTGGTGACAAAAACCGCTTTTCTAACCCCTCGACAAGATTAGCAGCTCGCTTGCTCGCGAGTGGAAACCAGATAAAAGCTCGAACGTGAGCTCCATTCAGCAACTCGCTGTATGCACAGACATGTGTCCCAAGGGATGCGGTCTGAGACTCCACTGCGCTCCACCACGAGCCCCTCCTGCCGACACGCGCCAGCCACCAAAGGTGAGGTTGCCATCCAGAACGCGGCCTTGGCCCTGCAGGGTGCTGAGCGCCCCGAGCTCCCCGGATTTTGAAGATGAAGGAGAGGAGATAAAGGATGGAGCAGGACTGGTCCCAGAGCATGTCAAGCGCAGAGAATTGGAGCGGGTATCTGCTGAGCCAGTGAATCAGAGTGATTTGAAAACAAAGCAATACACAACCGATCAGGCGAGACGGCAAAATTCCTTGCAAATCGTTTGCAAAAACAGGTGGCCATCCACTGCAATTTTTCTGTCAGATTTGAAGAGGAACATCCACGCTGCGCATCCCTGCGTAAGCGAGGTGAGGCTTCAAAGGACTGCCTGCATCCCCCCAGACCGCTCCCCAGGCTGCTGGGAAAGGGGCCGTGCGGAGGCTCTCCTGCACGGCACAGTATTCGTGAAACCACTGTGGCTGGCGAACACATTGCCTCGCTGCCGCCTCCTCAGCCCTCTTTGGTTTGCAGACCTCTGGGCATCAGCAACCCATGAAAACCATGAAAATCAGAGGCTGACCCTGGTGACACCCACCTAGGGCAGCCCTGGGGACCCTCCCTCTCAGCTCCCCAACGTCCCTCAACCTTGCTGCACCCCAGGCCCAGCCATGATGATTATCAGGCTGGAGCACCTCTCCTATGAGGACAGACTGAGAGAGTTGAGGTTGTTCAACCTGGAGAAGAGAAGGCTCTGGGGAGACCTTACTGTGGCCTTCCAGTACCTAAAGGCGGCCTACAGGAGAGCTGGGGAAGGACTTTTTACTAGGGCATGTAGTGATAGGACGAGGGGGAATGGCTTCAAACCTGAAGAGGGCAGGTTTAGATTAGATATCAGGAAGAAATTTTTCACTTTGAGGGTGGTAAGGCACTGGAACAGGTTGCCCAGGGAAGTTGTGGAAGCTCCATCCCTGGAGGTGTTCAAGGCCAGGCTGGACGGGGCCTTGAGCAACCTGGTCTAGTGGGAGGTGTCCCTGCCCATGGCAGGGGGGTTGGAACTTGCTGATCTTCAAGATCCCTTCCAACCTAAACCATTCTATAATTCTATGAAAGAGAAAAAAGGTTCTAGACTAAATGGGAGCAACCCCAGAGCTACAGCCAGCTCTCATCTCACCGCAGGCAGGCAGAGCGCTTTGTCGATCTCCACTCTCTTCTCCAGCAGCAGTCCTTGAGAGGGGGTCATTTATTCGGCTGAGTGGTCAGGGCCATGTCAGGAGCCAGGCTCCTTTCAGCCAGGGAGGGAAAGGGAGGGCAGTCCCAGGCAGGGAAAGGGATAGCTCCTACCAGCCCTGAAGCAGTTGAGAGCATGAAGGAGGGTGGTGAGGTCTGCTCAGGTCACAGGGCGACTGTCAGCAATTGGGATGGCCGTGCACGCTCCCAGTGGCTGATACGGAAGGACTCGGCTGTGGAGGACTCACACTTGCTCCAGGACAAGGCAGCAAAGCCAGCCTCAAGGACGCCAGCCCAGCCCGCCTCTGCAGCGAGCGACCCCTCCTCGGCCCTTGGCCAGGGCACCTCTTGGGCTGTCACTACAGCCAACGCTTGATCCATGACTAGCACCTGAAAAGCCAGCAGGCTGGGAAATGAAGTGGTCAGAAGTCCCAGAGGCTGGTGCCCTGATAAAATGCCAGGCAAGGCACGTCTCCAGACATCAGCATCGCCCCAAGCCTTCTCCCAGGAGGGATGCTGGGTTACTAAGCCCTAAAACCAGCAGCCCTGACACCGTGGGCACCAGCGGTGCCTGGGGCTCCCAAGCTGGCCAGGAGGAGAAGCCATTCAACGAGCCGTGCCTCCAGCTCAGTCCTGGGGGCTCAGCCTGCGTTAAAGCCAGCAGGCACGGGGTGCCAGCGGCTGCCGCCTTTGCCGGCAGAGGATTGCTGACACCCAGGAGACAGCTGCTCTGGACCCGGCCCAAGTAGAGCAGCCAGAAGGCTGCAACACACAGGGCACATGTGCACCGCTGGCGGTGTCAGGGAGATGGAGACCATCACACTGCTGGCCTGGCATCCTTCCAGCACCCACGTAAACCGCCTTGCCAACAGTGTGTGAAAGGCAGGTTTGCCACTAGGATGGAGCTTGGCTGCTGGGTCTTGACATGCTGCTTCTCTGTGGACAATCCGCCCATGGCTCACCCTGTCCTGGGGAGAGCCGGGAGTGCTCCCCCATGGGAGCGAGTTTGGCAGAAATGAAGAAGCAAAATGTTCCGAAAGGACTGGAGCAGGGAGGGACATGAACAGCATCTCTCTGAACCGCATCAGGCAGAGACACCTGTGCAGGACAACAGCACTGATATAAACACGGGCAGAAACCATCGGCAGACAGATGATACTCCAGAGCTGGGGACGCTTTGTCAGAGTAAGAGATGACAGCAACAGAGAGCTCTTGCCATAAATAAAATGAGGCAAGTTATAAAACAACCCTGCATCCCCCAGGAGACCCTAGGAAAAGCCCAAGTCCCCAGAGCAGGACACGCACACACAACTCCTGCAGTTCCTGCTCCCTCCCCGTGATCCCTCTAACATGGCACACAAACAAGGGAAATCTGCTCCCAGGCAAGGAAGCAAATTTTAATGCTACCTCCGTCAATAATGCAACCAGATCCATAGTTCAAAAGGAGCTCGCTAATTAAAAGCTGGTGAGCTTTAAATAATTCATCTCCTTAACTTGGATTGATTGGAGAGTTTAATGGTTAGAGTCTTGAAACAATATTAAACAGCCTCCTCAAGGCTCAGGTAGCAGGTGACTTTTCCAAGTAAATCTTACCTCCTTGCAAACTTTAATGCTCACAAGTCACCGTGGATGAAGGGCCGGGAGGCAGAGGGAACACCTGACCACTGGTCTCCAAGAGGTGATCCAATGCCCCGCAGAGAAGCAAGACAGGCAAGGGCGATGCAGCCCTGAGATGCAGCCCTGAGTTACAGCCCTGCTTACAGCCCGGTAAAACTGAGCTCCTGCCCGTACCGCAGCTGGCTGCTGCCCCAGCTCTGCGCCCCCAGCGTTAAGGAGCAGGCAGATATATGGCCTCAGGGTCCCGGGCCAGGTCTCCCTCCTCACATCACTTTGATCCCTGGTGCAGAGGAGCTAGGGGAAACATGGAGCTCTGCCACCGTGCGTGGTAGTCTCAGTTGTTTATCTTGGAGCAGGCTGCGGGACGATGAAACTCATCGCATGTGTGAGCAAATGGGATGACGATTCAGTTTTCCAGCTGGGGCAATGCATCTTCACTCTGCAGCGTGTTTCCAGCCAGCTCCCAAGGTTGCACTGCTTGCCAGAGCCTCCGTTCCAAGGACAGATGCAGCATCCAGAGCAGCTGGAGGACTGGCCCGACAGGGAGAGCATCCTGCCCAGCTCGGGGACCCCTGCCCTGCGCTCCAGGCACGGCGCGAGCCCTGGTGCTGCCTACATCCACCCTCAGCCCCAGCACTGCCAGACCGGCCAAGGAGGGGAGCATCTCCCTGGCCAGAGAGACAGGCAGCTGTATGTGCCACGCTGGGATGTGCCAGATACCAGGAGCTTATCCCGCATGCCAGTCCTAACACATCTTCCTCCCTTCCACCAGCCAGGCACCTCGCAGCCCTTTGGCTGGCTCTCAGCACCCCAGCTGGACCAGCTCTCAGAGCCGAGGCACATCCCACGCACCCGGAGCAGCAGCGGCGGGGACGGGAAAGGCACGAGGCGGCAGCACTCACCTATCCCGCTGTGAGGCCTCCCTATGTGCTGTAGGTTCAGTCCTTTGTTCATGTCTAAGAGCCCGTTCTTTGGCCAACTCCCCATGGCAAAGCTGTACGCCTGGAAGAAAGAAGCAGAGGGTGAGACCGGTGCACAGCGCAGACATGTTTTGTACTCGCCCGGCATGGGTCTGTGTTGGCCATGTTCAGTGTGGGTGCACGCATCGCCCTCGCAGCAGCTCTCCTGGTGCCACCTCCACCAAGCACCCTCACGCTGGCCTGTCCCACCTGCTGCTCCTCAGAGAAGAGGTGTCCAGGTACTGTCCTTGTATGGGTGACAACCTTGATGAGGTTTGCGGGGTGCTGTGCCGGATCGGCATCACTCGAGGCCACCTTTGCCATACTGAAGCGAGCTGGGGGCTGTGAGCTCATCCTGCATGTCCCTGGGCTGATCCAACATCATTCCCCCATTCCTGCCTCATCAAGGATGGGGTCGGCAGCAGGAGGCAGGGAGGTTTGCAAAGGGGTGCTCATGCCCAGGGTGGCCTGGCCAGCAATCCCCTTCCCCTCCGGCAAGCCCAGACCTCCCAGCCACCCCTCTCCTTTCCATTCCCAGACCTCAGTGGCCTTGGGACTCTCCATCACTTGGAGCCAGCATTGCTCACCCCACTGCACAGAGCCCGCAGCCTGGCCGGAGGGAGCCTGCTCCGTCCCCGTGGCGTCCCCTGGCAGGGCTCCCAGCAGGAGCAAGGCAGGCAGGAGACCGAGCAGCACAAAAACCCACCAGACAACTCAAACGTGAAAGCAGCCGGGCCTCCGTGTCACAGGCACGGCTGTAATTACAGCCTGACAGCCACGTATCTTCTTCATCTTGAGGAATTAAGCTCAGCGCCGCATTGTGAGCGGTAAGAAGGGCGCGTGGGCTTAGCGTCGCTCACGCCGGCGCTATCTTTGCTGCCGTGAGGGCCATTGTCCCCAGATGAGATCAGGTCAATCCAGCAGCCCCTATCTCCCTCCTGCAGCGGGGATCATCGCTAACCGCGGCCACGGCGCGGCGGGGCATCGCCGACACCCTCCGCGGGCTGCGAACGCTGGGGGAGATGCTCTCTGCAGTGGGAGCTCCTGCCAGCCCTTCTGGCCCTGCTACCTGCTGCTTTGCCCAGCGCGGTCAGGACCGGCCCCTGCGCAGCCCCCGCCGCCGGCAGCCCCCCGGGAGCTACGGGGCTTGGGAGACTTAATTTATTACTGGCCTACGTAACCATTCATGCCGCTTTGTTACTCCTGCCTTAGCAAAACAGAGGGCTCCACAGATAATTAATAGACAGCATTGCTAATCCTGTTGGGAGATGATTAGCAATTAAAACTCCTAATTACGTCTATGCATAATTCACTGAAATTACACTTTGTGTACACAACGGGGAGGTTTCCTGTGCCTTCAACAAACACGCCCTGGTATGTTCATCGCCGTGGCCGGGATGCAGGCTGGCTGGCCGTGGGGCAGGGAGGAAGCCGGGGGGGGTGTCGGGGTGTAGGATGGGCCCCTGCCCCCCCCCTGCCGGGTGGCCCTGGGTGACAGTGACAGCGGCTCTGAGTGTAGCTCCCTCTCCTGGACTCCGTCCCAAAGAGCAAGCCCAGGCACAGCGCAGGAAGGTCCCCGTGCTCAGCACCAGAGGATCCAGGCCCGGGGTCGCCGGCAGCGAGGGGCATCCCTGGGGACGGGGTGTCCCCGCAGCACGCTTTGCAGGGAGGAAGCCTGGGACAGGAAGGCAGCAGGGCTGTCCCTGCACAGGGACAAGGCAGGCTCTGAGCTACCGTATCACAGGCTGCCTTCACAGCCCAGACACATCCCTTGGACCCCCTCCAGGAGACAACGGAGGGAGCACAGCGGGAGGCTGGCAGGAACCCGGGAAAGCCATGGGGACAGCTCTGGGAAGCTCCTGCCAGCTGGATGCTCGTGCCAACCCCAGCCTGCCTGCCCCAGCCCCGCAGCAGCAGCAGGGAGCCGGTGGCACGTGCCCCTGCCCCGGGATCAGCACCGGTCCCATCTTCGCGTCGCGTTTTGCTTTCCTAATCAAGGTCATTCGGTACAGCAGCAATACCTGAGCAAACTAGCTAAGCAGCCGGGGTGGAAGTTGGCCTGACCACTGAAGGTCAAGTGTGCACTTATGCATATTCAAAGCTGCCTGCAGGATCGATCGGGTTTTAATTGTTTTTCCTGGGGTTTTGGAAGGAAGTGCCAGGGGCATTGATCAGTCCCAGACGAGGCTGCTCACACTTTGGGACTGGCAGGAACCATTGCTTTGCTGCAGGAAGAGGGAGATGCGGGCAGAGATGAAGGCTGACCGGAGGAGAGGGCAGCCAGCCCCGGCCGGGAGGAGGAGCCATCGCTGGGCTGTGTTGGAAAATAAAGTTTTTTAATTAAAATTGGCAATTCTGAGCCGCCTGCTGGCAGCAGCCACGCAATCAAAAGCGAGGAGCTTTGCTGTTTAATATTTAAAGACAACGTTTAATCTTTAAACAGGAAAGTTCTTCTTCTGACTGTTAAAGCGAGGCAGAAAGTGCCGGAGGCTCCCCGACGCGGGGCTCCCCAGCCCACCAGGCTGGCCGTGGCCACTGGCTCGCCGCCGGCTCATCACAGCCACCGGGACCCCGGTGTCAACCGCGGCCGCTCTCCTGCTGGCTCCCCCGCCGCTCCAGCCCCGCACAGCTGCCGGCAGCAGCGCAGACCCGGCCCCCGCAGCGCTTACCCCTGCAGCAAACCCTGAGAAAGTCGGAAGATGCTCCCGCTCGCAAGCCAGAAGATTTAAAAAAAATGCCATGAAACCCTTTTTACAAGGAAATCACGCTAATTTGTCCCTCCCTCTGGTTCAGTCCTGGCATTGCAGGGACTGGGTTGGTCCCTTCTAGGTCAGACACTGAAGCAGGGCCAGGACGCCGTGGCATTTTATTTTCATCTGCATTTTAATTGATGAAAAATGCAAGTATCTTTTTAAAAAGGCATCTTTTTAAAATGGTTTTGGTCAAAACCATGATTTAGAGACAAACTCAACGCCTCTGATCCGCTAAACCGTACCCACACGATGTTTGCAGAATAATTTCCAAGCAGCTTGAACGCAATTATTTCCATTCACACCAGCTCCTCGAAAGGTCTCCCTTTTTTCCTGATTTTGTTTGTAATTCTATGAAGGCTACATTTACCTCCCTGCCAATGCTGCTCTGAAGTCAGATGATTATTAATTATATTTATTTACTTATACAATCCCATAGGCATACGCAGCAGTTCACAGACAAATACCGCCCTGGGTCCCTGATGCAGGGATCTCGAATCAAAGGTAAGCACATACTCCTGTGATAAATGTGAGTTAAGAGCAGCAGGAGATTAGGAACATACTGTGTTTCCATGCACAGAGCCAGCATCACGGATAATCCACAAATCCACACCCTGTTAAAAGTGTCAGTGCGGGGATCTAAGTTCTTTGGTCACCTGTACCTCACATAACCTGCAGAAAATCCCCCCAAAACCCAAAGGTGAGGAGCTATTAGGGAGTAAGACATGTGGGTACAGCAGCCCGGAGCAAGGAGATGCTGTGTGCGCAGGATCACAGCATCTGGGGCTGGCTTTATAATAAAGATCTGAGATCTTTTTTATTGTATCTGAGATCATTCTCCTGTTGCACCAGGTCACAAAACTTCCCGCTGGCCATGCTGCATCTGCCTCAATTTGCAAGCAGCCCGAAACAAGAGCTCCGCGGACCACTTCTAGTAGTGGTGGGGGTCAAAGATGGTCCTCTGTGCTGGGACAGGAGCACACCAGTGAGGCTGGGCAGTGCCGCAATGCTGCTTGCAGGGGGAAGAACATAGGATTTGTCCAGTTCTTATAAAAACAGTGCCTAGTATGGCATCGAGTTCATCCCACCTGCCCTTGCTGCAATCCCAGTGCGAACCAGCCTCCATCCCCAGCACTGCTGGGGCCAGCAAGGTGGCAGCGCCGACACATCCAGGTCCTGATGCCCTGCTCCCTGGAGCTTGTTTGAGCCACACGCCGTGGTTTATAAGCAGCACAGCTGCAGAGAAGATGTTCCAGGGGGTCAGAAAATTCCCAGAACTGGAACTTGTCAAGCTGATGTATTGATCTAAGTGGACTGAATAATGCTCCATCATTTATTTATGGGGAAGTGCCCGGCACACTTCACAAAAACTCATGTTCGTCAGTCACATTAAGGCAAGATTTAACATCCCACATCATGCAAACAGGGCACCTGCGCAGAGGTCAGGGTGATCGCTTCCATGGGGAGCCCCACAAATCCTTCCCGCACGCGTGGGGAGGGACAGGGCTGGTTGTTACAGAGCTGCTGGAGCTCTGCTAGGGCAACGTGCCGACACCGACAGAGCCAGCCCCGTACTTTCAGCATGTGCCGATGCTGTGACCAGCTCAGCCAGCCCCCAGCCCCTCTGCTCTCCACTAAAGCTGCTGGCACAGAGCCCCCTCCTGCCCTGCCCAGCCCGGCAACCTTGTCATTTTTCATGTCCCACCAAGAGGTTTTAAATGTTTCACCCGCTAATTGTAATTTTAATATTAATACGGGCACTTTTCAGGCAGGGAGAAAATATTTCCTTTTGGAAAAAAATCCTCCCAAGAGGAAAGGGGCTCAGCGGTTTGAGAAGATGCTGAAGTGCGGATACTAAGGAATTAAAAAAAAAAAAAAAGAAAAAAAAGTGGTGGTTTTTGCTGAAAGTTTCCCTTAAGAATTTCAAAAAGGCTCCTAAGAAAAACACGGTTTTGAACAGGTAGAAAGTGGCTGTGAGATCTCCCCAGGTACCCTCGGCATGGGCAAGCGGAGGGTGCCAGCTGCGCTCCCCCAGGATCAGGCCAGGCGCAGCAGCCAGCCGTCGGAGCCGACCTCCCCCTGACATTTTTGCAATGGAGAAAATGGCTTTGCGACAGCAAAAGCATCTTCCTCCTCTTGTCATGTCAGCTGCATGCTGTGTCCGCCCAAAATAAGCATTTCCTTCTAACTCCCCTCATTCCGCTGCTGCCGCGATGAGGTGTCAAGGTTTAATATTACTTGGTACAGTGGGAAAAAAAAAGAGGTCATGTCTACAACTAAGTGGGCTTTTAAACACAGCTTAAAATGTTTTCAGTGCCACCCTGTAACTGTGAGGTTTTGGGGCTGGGGGTGCCTTTGAGGCCAATCCCAGATGGCACCCAGGACACCGGGGACTCCAGGGTGGTCCCTCGACATCCCATTTTAATTGCCTGCCGCCTGAAGCCCACTTCAAGGACGGGATGTGGACATTTCTTGCTGGGATTGCTTGCCATGCAGACTTTCTGGCACGACACACGGCAAATCTAATGACAATTAGGGCCCGACCCCACCGCCAAATCATTTAGTAGCAAGGCTGCTGGATTGGGGCTGAATGCAATTAAAGAAGAGGCAGGTAATGAATAAGCGGCTTGCCAAGCCCCGGCTGACAAGGGCAGAGCTCCTCTGCCGCAGGGAAGGCACGGAAGAAAGCTGGTCCGGCAGGACGGAGGCACGGAGCCCGGGATGGCTCAGCCCTGGCAGCGCTGGAGCCCGCTGCCCTCGCTGGCTGTCGGGAGGCAGGAGCTAAATCCAGGTGTAACGTGTCCCTTTTAAGCAGTTTAGTCAGAAGTGCTGCCGCATTCACAGCTTTTCAAATATTTTTAAATCACTTACAAAAGCAGGATTAAACGATCAGGAATTCCATTTAATAGGACAAATAAAGAAATAACAATCTACTCCATCAGCCCTGCGAAAGGCAGGTTTGATTTAAGAAAAAAAAAAAAAAAAAGTATAAAAGAGGGAGAATAAAAAGGAAAGGGGGGTGGAAAAAAAAAGGGTAATGTGTGTTTACTCAAGCAAAGAAAAAAATATTTAAGTGATGTAGGGGAGAAGATTGCGGTAACTAGTGAAGAATAACATCGTCTGCTTTGCTGTCAAATCACACAAGAATTTCAGTAATAGATTCTCATTCTGACACTCAATTCAATTCGAAGGTGATCCTGCTTTATCCCAACACATCAAATATTAAACACTCGTATTAGCCAGGGTGCCGTCGCCTTTCCCGGCTTAGACGCGGCAGGAAGCTTTTCCCCCTACTTTCTCTCACTCGCTATAATATTCTCAATGTTATCTAAACATGCCTTCATACACTGGGGTTCCTTATCACTCCCATTTGGGGAGGGAGGGGGGGTGTACTTAAAACGGTATTAGTTTGGGGGGCTTTTATTATTATTATTTCCAAAGCTTTTCAATTTTGTGAGGAAAAAGCTTAGAAAAAGAAAGGCGGAGGGAGGGGAGGCGGCGAGAGAGGGAGACGGAGCGCGGGAGCGAGAGAAAGTATAAGAAAGGGAAAAGCAGCCAGCAGCTCTTGTTTGACTGATGCCTTTCAACAAGGGCAGTCTAGCTTGTCAAAGCCCGGGCTCGAGATGAATTGGCATATCTATTCAGCCTGCCTCTGGATGTCATGCAATACAGTTTCATATTCCCAGATAAGGCATGATAAGCAATTGCTGCCCTGACACCAACTCCATCCATCCCTGCCTTTCTGTCCACGCGTATTACACATCTCTGCTGTGCCGCTAATAAGAGCCATTTAATTTTTACAAACGCAGCGGCAAAAGGGGCCTCCAGACTGACCGGGTACAGCATTAACACTGCTCACGTTTAATTACTTTTTCTCGGTGCACCGATCTCCCTGAACACTCACGAGCGGCACTGGGTGCACAAAACCAACTTCTGCCCAATGTGGCACCCACTGAAGCCTCGGATTATAGATCTGTGCTAATAATTAAGGAGTGGGGGTGACGGAAGTAGAGGGCATTTGTCCTCTGCCAAATAAATCGGCAGTGCCAGCAAGCAGGATGGCTTGGGATTTGGACATGGGAGGACACAGGAGAAGATGTGAGTGGTGCCCTTTCCCAGGGAACGTTCCTCTCTGACCACAAACCCCCCGAAAACTGCAGGGAGAAGGAGAGGGACACCACACACCGAATGTGGGGACACCACAAATGGGTCTAGCCCCACTTAGATGGAAGCAAGTGCTGCCCTTGGAAATTCCTGCCATTGCCAGCACCCGTGGATCCTCCCACGTTGCCAAAAAGGTACTGGGACCCTGCCTGGTGCTCTGTCCTCTTCATGCGATGGCGTGTGAAGTTTTTTCGGAGAACAGTGCCACACAGCCACCTTCTCACAAGTCCCAGAGAAGCAGGGAGCCCTCAGCACACGAGCCACCTTGCCAGCCCTACCTGGCCTTACCAGGCAACCTTTGGCAAGCCCAGCTGGTGTCCACCTCAGGCCATTTGCAAAGCTGTTGTTGAAACAGCCACATCTTTATGCCTCATGGCAGGCAGTAAATTAAGCAAATAAGATGATGAACAGCGTGTTTTTGGAAAGGTGAGCGCACTGGGCACACAGGAGCTGCCTGGCTCTGCCCGCCTTTGGGAAGTGCTTTACAGAGGCGAGGTGCCCCCAGACCATGGGAGAAGAAGTCAAATTTAAGGGAAGGCAGCAAGCGATCAGATAAGATGCAGAGGATGCTGCCTAACTGTAAATGCTTTCACCTTATTAAAATAAGCAGACCACGTCATCAGATCTCCGTCCACAGGAGCACTGCAAAAGGGAAACTGAGGCACACAATGATCTCATGTCTGGTCCTTCTTCCTGCCTGGACACATACCTGAGCAGCCTCAGCCCGCCCATGTCCCGGCAATGCCCCCACTCAGCCACAGCCATGCAAATTTGCTGTCAAAACTCCTCTTCACTTCAGGAGGGGCAGGATGGACGCTGCAGCCACCAAGAGCCCTTCTCCGGGGTGCATCTGGAGCCCACCGAGCGGTGAGGAGGTGGCCCTGCCGCCGCACAGGATTAGCACATGCCTTGACTTTGGCAGCAAAAGAAGCACGCTGGTGTGCCTGACTTCGGAGTGTCAAAGTGCCAAGCGGTTTAGGCTTCACATTTCCCCGTGTTTGAACAAGAACAGTCTCTGCCTTGCTCCCAGGCTAGGGATTATCCTGGATAAAATGTTCTCGACTGCTGTGTGCTCTGCGGCTGGCGACACACTAGGTTAATGCCGTGGAGACCTGGGTCCAAGTCTTGGGTTGGGTCACAAGCAAAACAAAGCTACAGGTCTGGGTCCCCAGAGGGTTGGGAAATAGAGCTGGAGCACGCACAAGCCAGTGTTGACCCAGGAGAGGGGACAAGCAGAGACGTACACTGCCAAGAAAGCAGCTCGGGTATAGGGGCTGCTGGCAGGACTTGGGGGTCCGGGCTTGGGGTCAAGCGGCCGAGCAGAGCGCTTGTGGGGGGGGCTGTAGCAGAGATAAGGGGCTGGAGAACACATGCCCAGAGCCTGTCTGGGTCTGCGACAAGTGGCCCTGCCCTTGCCTGAGCCACAGGTCACGTCTCTTTGAACGGAGCTGCCTTCTCGCCGTGTCCCAGCGTACCCGGCTGCACTGCAGGGTGACGGAGACCCAGGCTGGGTTACGCTGATGGGTGCAATCAGCTGCCAACGCTGAGATACACAAGCAGCTCCCGATTAGCGCCTGAAAGGCAGAGACACATGACAGCATGGCAGACAGCTCCCAGGGAGTAACTACACGTGGGTGATTGACCCCTCCAAGCCCTGGGAAGGATGGGTTCACATCCTGTGGTGCCATCCCCCCAGGGGCCATCCCGGCCCCTGGGGGGCCAATTCAAGCAGGAAAAGCAGCGCTAAGCCTTTCCCCACCACAGCACCGTGGTCGGCAGAGCGGGGAAGCTGGGTATGACACCAAGGAAAACCCGCAAACACACCTCGTGGATGATTCACCGCAGCCACGGTTGCCTCTCCTCACAGACAAGAACGGACCAGTCCGATTCTGGCTGCTCCTGGGGAAACCGGGGGCTCAGGGGGAAGGGGAAGATGCATCCAACAGTGCTGGAAAACAGGCAAATGTCTGCACTGCCCCAAAATCAGACCCACCATCAGCCCCTGGATACATGCGGACAGAAAAGGCATGATGGGGCCCCAGCAGATGTGCTGTGGAGCTGTGCCACCAAGCAGGACACATCTCCCCCTCCTTGGGTTTAGCTGGAGATTAACAACCCCCAAAGAGAGGTGTGTTTTTGCCATATTACATGAGGATGGGTAACGGCATCCACCAATCACACCCTTCTTCTCTTTCCAGGGCCGTGAACGACGGCTGCGATGCTCAGACGTGCCCCACAGTCCCCCCAAACACGCACCCCTTTAATCTAACCCCATGCCTTTCCCAAGCAAAGCCAGCGCTGGGCTCGCTGTCAAAACCTTCAAGCCGTTCTGAAGGGGGTATTTTCCCCCCTCGATTTCTATTTTTACACACGCACACGCTCGCCTCTCCCTCGCTCGCTGTTTAATTTCCGTGTGAGAGGGAAGCAGGTGCCCATGCTCCCGTGAGCTCTCCCTTCTCTAGGTTTTTTTTCCCTTCTTGGATCCTGCCCCATTAGTTTAGTGCCCAGCCATCTGCGACGTCTCCTGTAATGCTGTCCCCCTTGTGTACCAGGGAGCTTTTCCATTAGCGCCTTTAATATTCTGACACCTTAGCACAGGCTGCTATTACATTCAAACACTGATCGCCCTGTGAAATTACATCGCAGGGCTTGCTAAAATGGAATTGTGTATAATCAGGCTCCTCCATGCACTGTCAGTCCCATCACAAATACAACGTAAAGCAGGCTTATGGATGGGCTTAGCAGCTGCTACAAGTGTATTTTTTTTTAATAGATGAAGTATCCCTTATTTAAAGCATTTCCTTAAGAAAAAAAAAATCCAACAGTGAAAGACAAATCAACAGCTGCTGCACTATGTTAACCATACCACCGGTCTCTTAAAAACATGTTATTTACTAAGGTAGCTATCTGTTTATCTATAACTATATCAAACAGAGAAGGAGAGCGAGATAAAGATAGTTAAACAGACAGCCGAGGAGATATCTGCCACTGGGAAATAATAGCTAAATAAAAAGTACCGTTATTTACTCCAGAGAGGGGAGGAGGGAGAGCCAGCGCTTTCCTCCCAGTGCCGCACAGCCGTAACACGGGCACGGAGCTGCCGTGAGAGCTGCTGGTTCATAAGGGCAGCCCATGCCAGCCTGCCACATGCATCTCCCCACGACCGCGTCAAGAGAAATTTTTGGGGAAAAAAAAACCACCTCGGGACCCAAGCACCGCACCTCTCTGGGGAGGCTGCGACGCAGGGAAGGCAAGAGAGGGCAGGGGAGCCCTGCCGCTGCCGGGGACTGGCTCGGCAGGGCAGCCCCCCCTGGCTCCACACAGGCTGAGGGCAGCTCAAATTAAGGCAAAGTTGGCCACGGCAGAGGGTCTGGGTGCGTTCCCGCAGAGGATGCCGTTTTCTGTGTGGCCGGCACACAAGGGACTGACTCCCCAGCTTTTTTTTTTTATATATTATTTTATTCCAGCTAAGGAAGTGATGGATTAGGACAAAGGTATTTATTTCAGGGGGATGCAGGAAGTGGCAGGGACACAGAGGATGTGTCAGAGAAATGAGCTCCCGAGCTCTCCGGCTTGGAGTTCAAAACGCTGCCTCTTACCATGCCCTAAAGGTTATTCTGTCTGTCTGCTGTGAAATCCGACGGCGCATCGCCTGAAGGGAGATTTCCAGAGGCGCTGTGACCCTTCCACTATCTCCTCCGAGAAGCCTCTGCAGGAATGATGAGATTGTAGCTCATTTCCACACACCTTGAAAGAGCCGGGCTGGATCAAACGTGCTGGAAGCAGAAGCAGCACATCCTCGGGACTCATCCTCGCCTCCTGGCAGGGAGCGTGCTCTTGCTGTAACAGGCTGGGAAACCGTGTCCACCCCACTGAAACTGATGCTCTGACATCGCCTTTCATCCCTTCAGGATGGAAAAGCCAAAATATTGTCTTGTTTCACTGTGTGGGAACAGTTCTGCTTGGGAACCACAAAGTAAAACCCAGTGACAGAACTGCTGCCCTTTGGAAAGGAGCAATCTATTCCTGTGCGAAACACTGATGTGACATTTTGACTCCAGTTTTTCCAGTGCAAAACAAAGCCATTTGTCCAGAGCAGATACACTGCTCCTTTGCACCGCGCACAGCATGTCTCAGCATACGGTGCTCTGGACATTTTTGGAAGGGGCACATCTGGTGACGGTTCGGCTGCTGCGCACAAATATACCAGGCAGGGGGAGGACGGGACTGCAGAGGGCAGAAACCTACAGACAGGTTTACCACCAAAAGCATAAGGGATGTGCTGTAGGACTGCACGTCCATTCACACTGCAGGTGGGAGACAAGGCAATTCAACCCTTTGGTTTTCACGACCTGGCACTGGCAAGGTTAGGTGCTTGCAAGGTGGCAGCAAGGGAGGGGTGCTGGGTGACCAGCAGGTTCATGTCACGGTTTCATAACCTGTTCCTAAAACCCAGGCCCTGGGAGATGGGAAAGAAATCAGGGAATGATCCTGCATGACCTCATTACCACTTCCATGCACTTGCCTGCACGTCTTATCACATACATCTCTCCCTCTGCTCACATCCTACAACTCTCATGTCCGCCACACCTTCCTGGGTCAAGATACATGACCTCCAAAACTCACCTCTAGCACGATGTGGAAAAAGTGGACTATATAGGACAGACCAGAGGGGCACGGAAAGATGTGCCCTGCTCCTTCTTACCTCCTCTTCCCAGACAGCAGACTCTCAGGTACAAAACCCAATCTTTTGTGTTTGGCACAGCACTGACCCAACAGAGCTGTCTGAGAGTATTACTGCTCTGCAAGAATCAAATAAAACAGAGTTTCTCAGCACTCCCACAAGATGCAAAGCTGCTCAGAGGAGAGGCAGCTGGAAGAGCAAGAGAAAGGCAGGAGAATACAATGCATAAGGCACCGGGGAAAAGATCAATAAAGATTAGGAGGGCAGCGGCCGTGTCCCTTGCCCACGTCGGAGGCTCTCATGGCTGCAGCGAGGGAACACCACGGAAAAGTTAACAAGGCACTGCCACGCCGGTGCCTGAGGATGACCCCTGTCTAATCAAAGGTAGAGTTTACACTGGATCATCTAAGCAGCAACTCCTCCTCATGATTGTTGACTCAGGTCAGGGTTAAGACTAAGGGGGTTAAAGCAGAGGTGCCTCTAAGAGCTCTGATGGATGCAAACCCCAGGCAAGCAGGCAAGGCACGCGGGCCCCGCCAGCACCGCCACCGGGGCAGCAGGCGGCAAAATTGAGAGTCCCCGATTTCGATGGAAGAGCAAACAGAAGGAGATGGTCCAAGGGATGAGGCAGTACGCCGCGAGAGAATTGATTTGGAGACAGGTCAGGAAAGCAGAAAATAAAAGGACCCCGGAGGAGGACATGTTGAGGTCCTGAGAAGTGGTTATTAAAGGAGGCGTAGGGGGATGAACCGCAGCAGCTACAGCCAGGCAGGAGTTGGGGGCAGGACTGGCTACCTGGACTGGGAAGAGGGGACCAGCGCTGTGCCATGGTGCTGAGAAGGTCACAGGAGAGATCATGACATGGACGATAATAGAAAATTAAGGGCTTTGGGTCCCCAAGGTCTCAACTCACATCTCCCAGGGGAACAAAAGGCACCTCCATGGCTCTTTGGTGCTACCAGGCTCACTGACTGCCCAGGCAAGGCTCCTGCAAGGCCATGGGCAGCGACCACCCTCTCTTGCAGCCAGCCAGCCAGTGTCTCCTTACTGGGCAAGCTGGAACACTCTGGTTATTGCTTTTAGCCGTGCCTGCAGTTTTGCCTGTAGTAGGGCACTGGGAAGGGCTCTGACACCCAGCCCCATGGATGCCCTCGGGCTCCACTCCCTGTAGAAGGAGGCATCATCACCTTACTGCTGCCCAGGGACTGATTCAGCAGCTCAGCTGGCCCTTCCTTGCCAGAACTCCTGGGAAACGCTATTAGGATTTGCCTAGTTGCTGCCTGCTGCTGATGATGAGGAGGACCAGGTCGCAGGAGCACGTGCCCAACAGAGTTATTACTGAGCGTGGGGAGCAGAGGGATAGTCCCCACGCAGTCACGGCACAAGAACAGAGCTGTGGGGTCACGTAATGCTCATCCCACCCTTCTCAGCATCTTTCAGCTGCCCCGTGAACCTGTCCCTAACCTACACGCGCTGTCTCAGCTGTGGCTATGGCTGATGGAAACAAGAAGAGCAAGCGAGAAGAAATGCCCCTCCCCGAGAGGGAGCTGGTCTGCAGCAGAGGGCTGGAGGGCTGAGATGTGATGAGGAGGTCCATGGGCTGTCTAAAAAGCGCTTGGCCGCGGACAGCCTGGCTTTGCTGGCTGCAGAGCCATGCCAGGCAGCCCACCCGCCGCCTCTTGCCAACGTGCCAGCAAAGAGCGAGTGGCTGGTACGGAACAAGATGTCCCAATTAGCCCTCCACTGATCTAATTAGATCGCCGCGGGGGAGGACTGGAGCTAGAGAAATGACACGGCTGCCACCTTGACCAGACTCTCAACCTTTCCCACCCGCAGCACTTTATTTTTCAGAATTTTAACTTGCAGTACCTTTTTTTTTTTTGTCTGGCTCAGCAGAACCTGCCCTGCCTTGAGTCCTGCCGCAGCTCCTCACCAGCAAAGAGCAATTATGTGTGTACACAAACAGGCTTTCGGCGACCGCGTACGGCATCCAAGCTCTCTGCTCCTGTGTCGGGGAACAGCTGCCGGAGTTGCAAATCAGAGGCGTAAGGAGAGAGACAAGGGGCACCGGGAGGCAAGAGCTGATCGGGAGGACATGGCAGAGCGCGCCAGGTCCCTCTCACTCCCCCCCGGAGAGACAGCAAGCCGTACGAGCGCGCCTGCCCTCCCCGCTGCCGCCCCGCACCACCCCAGAGAGCTGGCAAACGAGCTTCAAACCAGCCCGCTCCTTGTAATCGGAGTCAGTCAGTGTGTGTGTTACGCTTGAGTTGATGGCTGGTGTTAAATTCAATGCCTTGAGTATTGATTTCCTCGCACATCCCGGACTTTGTTAAAGGGTTAGCCGTGAACCGAGATCAAAGGGAGGTTAACTCGTTTCTCGTAAGTGGTAAAGCAGACCTCTAGCAAAACCGGGCGCCGGGCCTCCTCCACAGAGGATGCTCTGTGCATGTTGTTAGCTTCCCCTGTCGCCTCGAAAGCCAGATAAAGCCACAGAGCTGCCTCAAAGCAGGGAGATAAAATGATCCCGACAACTTCCCACGGACCCCCAAGCTGTTATGGGTACACACCGGGGACAGGCAGCCTGGGCAGCACACTCCTCCTCCCCGACCCGTCCCCACACTATGGGGAGCTGCTCCCCTCGTTCGGCCACGGGGAAAGGGGGGGAAGCAAGTTTTTGCCAGCTGCGCCCCAAAGAGGCTGCGCCGGAGGGGCTTGACAGAGGGGGAGACCCTCCTGAGGAAGTCTAGGGTGTCCTAGAGCTGCGGATGGGAGAGAGGGAAGGAACAAGGCTGCTCCCCGAAAGGATCATCTGGCAGGGACACGGCTCCCTCCCCGTCATGGCCAGGTGGAAAGGACACCTTTACTTGAGTTGACACCACCACCATCTCAATGACACCTGCTGCCTGGCACCTGCTTGCTCCATTTTACTTTACTCCCTTCTTGGCTCTCCCTGCCCCATACAAAGTAATTTTGGCACTGACAGCACCAAGATCAGCAGGTTTTGCCAAGGCAGTAAGAGTTAAGTGCACAAATAACATGGCACTAACCTTTACCTTTATAATTTTTAAAGGATGGAGGCAGGAAAAGAGGTGTAAGAGACAATCTGGAATTGTTATCACTAGCATTAATGAACGCCCAGAGGCACTGAGCGAGAAGCATCCATTTCAGATGAACATCTGTCAACAATAAGAGGTAAAATTTCAGAAGTAGCTAAGGTACTTCGGAGCCTCAATTGCACCAACTTCCCGGGAGGCTTGAGCACCCAAGTCATTTCTAACAACAGGACCCTTGGCCCCTAAGTCACCTGGCCACCAGTGCTAGTTCTCAACCCTTCTCCTCTACCCCAAGAACTACTTAGAGCACAGTCCAGCTTTCCAGCAGCCACGTTGTTCTTCAACCAGATTAATTTGGTTTCAATGGCACTGCATGTTCCACTCTGGGGTGACGCAATGACCAGTCCCCACCTCTCCCAGGAGCCATGCAGCTTCCGCTGCAGAAAATGCAGCATGCTCTCTCCTCCCACCCCTAAAAAAACCCCAACCTGAAGCAACCCAGCAATGCTGGTGGTGTAATTCCCCCTGTCCTGCAGCGTCTGTAGGGAAGAAGGCCTCATCGCAGCCCATCTTGGGGGTGAAACCCTCAGTGGGAGTTGTATTCCTGAGCACCTGTAGTCCCATTTGACTACCAGGTCCTCACTAGGGTGCTAAACGGGTACTCCCCCACCCTTTCTCCCCTCTCCCGAATTCCTGCCACCCAGCACTCCCTCAGCAGCCAATTTGTTTTTAAGTGAAAGGTTTATACCAAAGTGCTTAGGGAATATTTGCTCGGTGCCCAGCATACCAAGTGCTGAAGATTTCACTTAAACTCTCAGCATCTGTGTATCTCAACTAAATTAAGCTATTTGCTATAAAAGAGCACAATGACAGTAATGGAATAATAACAGCATTAATAAAACACAACAATCCTCGAATGAGAAGCAGACGCATCAGCTAGCTTCAACCAAGAGAAGAAGGCTATTTTAAAATCACACACAAAAACCATCTGGGGGTGGAGAAAACCAACAAAAGCTCCGAAACTCAGAGGTCAGACTGAAATTATGTTTTTAACCTCGAAAGAAAGATGCTTGCCAGAGCCTTCCCAGCCAGAGCGCTCCCACACCAGCTGGAAATGAATTTCCACAGCTCCCAGCAAAACAAGGGCTTATAATGGGAACATGGAAAATTTCCAGAGGGCCACGCTGGCTTCACAAAAGAGGGGTGGGAGCACTCCTAGGCGGGAGGACACAGAATCGAAAGCCTGAAATAGAAATGACCCCTCAAGCATCAGCAAGGTTTGTAACCCCGCTCCTGGGACAGACGCATTGGAGCAGGGGGTGATGCTGTGCCGAACGTGTGAATGCCGGGCTAGCGACGCAGGGCCAGATGCCGGCGCATCATTATGCAAACATCCAGATGTCTCAAGCTCACCACACTGCCATTCCCCTCTTGGTTGGAAAAGTCGTCTTCACTCCAACCAGAAAATCTTCCTTTGTTTTGGATGAGGTTGAGATTAAACACAGCACCTTCCATTTCAAAGTCACCTACACACTGTCTCGCAGGGATAAAATAATGCTGGGGACCTGCAGTAGGGTTGGGGACAGGCGTACCGGAGTCCCGATCAAAGCTCTGGGAGGCCATATCCCCTCGCTGGTCCTCTTTACAGGAGAAGGAGACTTAGCACTCAGTGACGATCAGAGCAATTAATGAACATTGAAGAATGTCACACTATGTCTCTGAGGTCTCGCCACAGCCCCATCCTGCCCAGGGCAACACCCCAGACTATCACTTGCCTTGGGGGGTGCTGGGAGGGTGGGTGACACTTATTTCCATGGAAGGGGAGTAGATGGAGGAAAAGGAGACCTCCATGTTGACCACCAGCTTCTTGTTCACCACCATGTTGAGAAGGACCAGCAGCAGGTAGGGTCTTCGTGCTTCTCCTGCAGGCACGTTTCACTAGCCCAAGCCTTGCCCCAGCCCCATGGGCAGAGAGCGCAGAGTCCCTTCCCTGCCCAGGCTCTGGTTTAGCTGGCTGACTCTGCAAAGGGTACGTGATAGCTGCTCCTCTCCTCGCCTCCGCTGCCCAGAGCCCACGTGCAGATCCTCCCAAGGATAACGCGGTAGAGACAGATGTCACCTCTTCTCACTGACATGGGAAGGAAACACAACCTGGGTCGCAGTACTGCAAGCAAGCTCACCACTGCCTCCCTGTCCTCTGTAGCATGGCTCGAGCCAAATGCAGGTAGCTGAGCGATCCCTGACTCCAAAAAAGGTTGAATTAGGCAGAAGGTGGGCAGCAGCTGGCTTGCTTTCCCACAGCACACCGGGCACCATCTTTGGGTCCACCTGCCTTTTAAGAAGGAGCAAAGTGGGGCTGGCAGGTCACTTGGCAGAGTGTCCATAGCACCCAGGCTCACGTGCTGCGAGATGGCTGGAAGCCTTCTGGGTACAGGTCCATAACACAAGTCCTCTTACTTGTCCCCTGACCTGTCTCCTCCAGCTGATCCACGAGACAGTGCTCCCGACTTACACTTTTCTAAATTCCTATGGAGAAAAAGCCAAAGCAGCAGCTGCCCCAGACTTGAACAGGCTGCAAGTTTCTTTGTTTTCATTACAATTTCCAATCCTGATGCCTTTTTTTTTTTTTTTTTTTTTTTTAGCCATTTCTGCTCTGCCCCCCGGAGGTGCTGCTGTGATTGAATGAAACACGACCCCAGGCTCCAATAAGTGTATTTCAATTACATCTGTCACCATGTAACAATGTAATGATATATCATGTGATATTAAATCCATGGTAATCATATCAGCGATTTTTTTAATAGCGCACTAATCACATTATTACATCTCAATAATTAACAACAGAAGGCCTAAAAAACCTGGATACAAAGCAGAAAGCTCAGAGGGTGCCCAGCTCCTGCCCGGGAGAGGTGCAGAGGAGAGCAGGATGGCAAGGCGCTGCCAGGCGGGCACGGTATGACAAGTAGCAACGGCACGGAAGTTTCGCACAAGCAGGACTGTGCAGAACAGATTCTTCAACAGAACAGCAGACCAGATTCTTCCCCAGTCCCAAATTAAAGCAAAAGTGAGTAGTTTGGAGCTGGGAAGAGACACTTGACACGTCCCACCTTGCCCAGCATTGCTCCCTTCTCCTCTGCTGCTCCTGCACTGCCACTTTTCCTCCAGCAAACCAACCCCTCTGCTCCGGGAAGTGCCTCGCAAAAGGTGCCGTCCCGCTGCAGATAAGCACTGCTGGTGCCCCACTGCAGAGGGAAGGACGGTGTCTTGAAAATGAAGGACCAGTCCTACCAACGCGTCCTTACCAGGCTGCTGGAAGAACGGCATTAATTTCCTTCTCCCCTTGCACCAGCGAGAGACGAAGCTGAGAGAGCACCCCACTTCACGGTGCGACTGCAAGGCTTGCAGTCACTCTGATTTTTGCAGCAAAACAAATCTGTCAGGTTAAAACTGAAAACCAGCGAGAAACCTTTGGAGGCACAGGGGTCCTCTGGGTCACCCCCTCCACCCCAAGCTCTCACCCGCATGCCCAGAGCAAACTGGGGCTGGACTGCAAAGCGCTGGCCGGCACACATCTTCCCCTATGTGGAGGGGAATCACCCAGTTTTGTGCAAGGAGGATGCTCCCCCCAGCTCCCGGCTGTATCTTACTCCTTGCAGGATGAGGGCGAAGGCGGGCACGGGCAGCAGGGAGTTGTGGGTGGCAGCAGGCCGGAGCAGAGTGCCGGGGCATGAGGTGTCCCATGCCGCACCGTCCCCAGCTGTGATAGCTTTCTTCCAGTTGCAGCCTGGTCAGTCTAGCAGTTTCCACATCACAAGCTGATCTGAAGAGAGCCTCATTACCTGCCTTAAAGTTCCAGCCAAGCACTTAGCTCTTAAAGACAGGACGCAAGAAATATTTGACTGATCATTTCTCTCCTCATTTAGTTTGGCTGCTCTGAACCGATTCAACCTGTGAAGTTGAAATAGTGAGAACGGGAGGAAACGTGTGCAGGCAGTCACACCAGGCACCGCACACAACGTCCCAGCTCTCCCACCAGCTCTTCCCAAAGGGCCGGATCCTGGCTCAGCCCGGTCCGCACAGCCTCTCCTGAGCCAGGAGTGCCCGTGGGGCATTTCCCAACACCAAAGGGGAGGGCCACCTCTTCGTTCCACCTGCGGGACGGGCATTTGGGGGGAATCATTAACTCCCTGGCATCCAGACAGCACCTTTATGTACACCTGGAAGTGCCAAGTGCCGCATCCCAGACCTGGGAGCAAGGGATGGAGAGAGGGATGATCCAGCCAGGATTGCAAGCACCACCATACCCACGTCTTCAACCCACCCAGGACAGGACATTCACGTTTCCTTCATCTCCTTGCACATCCTCCTCCTATTCCGCTTTCCAGCTCCGCTGTCCCCACAGCTGCCTGCCCTCCTCCAGCTGCTGCCGCCCAGCTAAGGCACTGCCTGCCGCACTCTCGCATGCCCGGCGGTGCCCTGCTCCCTCGCCCTGGGGACCAGAGCCCATGGAGGAGCCGGGGCCGGGGGGAGCCTCAGGGAGATGAGGAGGCTCCCAGAGACAAACAGGAGTTGCAGCAGCAAGCAGAGAGACCCTGCTAGTCATTTAGGGGTGATCCTGCTGAGGGGCAGGCAGGATGGACGGACGGATGCCTCGCTGGCCAAGGCAGTGCAGTTGGACTTTCTCTCCTTTCTCCATCCCTTCCTTCCTTTTTTTTTTTCCTTTTAATTTTGTCTCGGAAGCCACGATCCTTTAAAGATGTGCACGTCTCATTAGCTCTACCTTGACAATCATTACCGTTCCTGCAAAGGCAGGAGGAGAGCTCAGCTCGAGCGTGGGGGAGTCCATTACCTTGTAGTTAAAGGGACATTGACAACTCTGGGCTGCCCGTGGTCTGACTCCCACTTCAAAGCGGGGTCCCCCCCCCAACTGCTGTTCCCCCTCCTCTACTGAGCAACAATCCCCTGCTCAACCTGAGGGAGACGCAAACCTCGCTGTGGCGGGTGGTCCTGCACCCACCACCAGACACTGTGTTTCCCTGGCTGGGCTGTAGGGGCAAGACCATGTCTCTGGGGCGAGGGGCACCAAGGCACGCAGTGACACGCACCTTCCCAACACGTTGCACGTGGCCTTCAGGTGGCCACATCCCGCTACAGCAAATGTACACTCCTGGGCTGGCACACGAGACCTGAACCTAGCCATGGCAGCAAGCAGCGAGCCCAAAATGTCCACAGCAAAAGCCATAGCACAGGCTGGGGTGAAGACCACCAAGAAGGAGCTAGGACAATGGCACAGCCCCCACATATGACTGCCTGGTGGCGCAACCACAACAAGGCAGTGAGCTCTGTGCTCACAAACCAGCTCCAACGTGCGATGTACCCCACAGCTACGAGCGTGTCCCTAGCTTTACTGGCTCTGTAGGGTGCAATATGGACCACTGTACACCCAAGGGTGGGGATGAGGAAGGGTTCAAGTGGATGAGCGTGCAGTGGGGTGATGCCAGGAAAGGACCCCACTCACTAAAGATGCTGGTCCAGACAGTCCTGCTTTGCCCCATAGCTGGGGGCTGTTGCTCTGCCTGTCTGTCCCCAGAATCTGCTTTGTCCCCGCAAAGCTTGATAACGGGGGACCTGACTCACGTTATGCAAGGGCAGGACCCCTCACTCAGGAGATTTCAGGGCAAAGACCCCTAAGCAACTTCTGAAGAAATACACCCTGCCTTCTCCAAGCCCAATCCCACGGGGTTTTGAAGCCCGGTGCAATCCTCAGGAGGGAAAACTACCAAGGTGCAGCCGTACAGAGATGATCGTGCTTCTTTGTGCCTTGCAGGACGGGAGCTCTGCTGCAGCCACACCAACTCCCCGCTGCTCTCCGCAAAGCCACGGCAGGAGACAATAAAGCATGGCCGCGGCTCCGAGCCACACTCCAAGGAAGGATCCTACCTCCACACAAGGCTGTCCAAGAACTTGACAGGACTCTGTTTGAAAAAGATGTTGAAAGAAATGATCTCTTTAAGTGCAATGGGAGATATTTGTCTCTGATTTACCCTTGGCTTTTTGCTCTGGTTCAGGTAGGAGCGGTGTGGGATGGCTGGCAGATCTGAGAGCATGGCACGCCCCAGCGGGCAAAGCGAGCAGTGCGGAGGAAGGCGCGAGTCAGTTTGGAGTGCTCCCCATTTATCAAACTCACGCAGCCCGCCAGCAGAGCGAGTCTTTCTATCATTACAGCTCTCAAAATCCGATTCATACCACTAATCCTGCCTTCATTCTCCCAGATTAATAACATCTCTTTCAACCTTCACAGTGTGATAAATAGACAAAGAGAGAACAAAAGGAGAAACAGAAGTGAGAGAAAGAGCCAGAGCAACTCCACATAATAAAGAGAACCAAGAAAGGGGAAAGGGAAAAAAAAAGGGAAAAGAAAAGGGAAAGAAAGGAGCCGGCACACTTGACTCTGCCATTTACTTTAGCAGATTCTCCCCAAGAGCTCCCTGCGATCTTTAAAGAATGTAAAACATTGCTCAAAGGAAAGGCTCGTTAGCAACCCTGACCAGCCCAGGTTTGCTGGAAATCTTTTCACTTCCAGCCTCCGCTCAGGTCAGCGCTGAAAATGAGTTTGTTGGTTTCTCGTCCTGTTTCTCCCCAGACTCCTGCAGAAGCAAAGCCTCCAGCACACACTTTTCTCTCTCCTTTACTTACACTAGCTTCTCGGAGGGGAACAGGGGGTCTCAACTGGTGTCTGCTCCAGGGGTGCCCCAGCAGTTCAGCGAGCCCAAGACACTCTGGCAGAGCAGCAGCGGGCTGGCACAGCAAGGACTGTCCCAGTAGCCAGGACCGCACGTCGAGCTTGGGATGGGGATGAAGACCAAAACCAGAACGGCAGCAGAGCAGATGTGGGGAGCAACACCGTCAGTCTGGCTGGAGGGCACCCATGGGGCCGGAGGAAAGGGGAAGCCTGCGTGGACATAGTTGTACTGCAACGGGGGCATCACAAGCCCTGGCTCCCTGGGCTGCACCTCTCTGTCCCCTGCCTTGTCCCCTGGCAGGGAGCTCCCATCCCTGCTCACGCTGCACAGCTTGGACCTGCATTTGGGCCACCCGAGTCCCACTGGCAATCGTGGAGGTTGGAGCCCCCCTGTATGTTCACGGAGCTCAGCTGTGCCTGCTCCAAGCAAGGGGCTGACAGCCACAGCCAACCCCTCCCCAGCACTCCCCTGCTCTGGTTTGTTCGGAAACAACTGAGCCCCAGGGAAAGCTGATCCTACAGCCCAGGACCCCAGAAAGCCTGGCCCACTGGCTCCGGGGCGCATGGACGGAGATGTTTAGCCATTTCCCACTCACAGCCTTCACCGGAGTTGCGCTGTTCAGCTTTTTCACTCTGCCACGCTGTATTGAACACTCCATGCAATCTCCGAGTTATTTTAATAATTAAATGTTTATTGGCACGTTTTTCCCACACAGCTTCCAGACTTGCCTGAATTTCTTTCCAGTGAGTGACTTCCCTTGGTTCAGTCCTTCCAGAGGATGCACACCTGCAAAACATTTCCTCTGCTCCCTCCACAATGAGCATCCCCCTTTGAGCCCATCCCCGTGGACTCCTGGCAGGCGCTGTGCACACCGAATAACACTACGCCAAGCCCCGACGAACGGTGCTGGATTTCTGTCCAGGATGGCGCTCTATTATGGCTCTG
Source organism: Charadrius vociferus (assembly GCF_000708025.1). NCBI lineage: Eukaryota > Metazoa > Chordata > Aves > Charadriiformes > Charadriidae > Charadrius > Charadrius vociferus. The sequence goes on along the minus strand of NW_009648332.1, from coordinate 7,758,292 downwards.
CATTCACAGCCCCCGTGCAGAGGCTGGGCTAGGTTGTTTTTTTTTCTCTCTCCTTTTACACTGTTCCATATTACTCCAGGCTTTGAAGTACAGAGAAAAGCAACACTCAGTGTGCCTTTTTTTTTTTTTTAAAGCTACCTTTATCATGGCGAATCTTTTCCTTCACCGCTGTGTCGCTCGAGATAGATATCAAGCAAAAAGAAAGTCTCCTCTTCTAACAATGGATTTCCCTTCCCTTCTGAACTTCAAATAGAAAACTCTTATCTACAGCCACAGTTGACCAGAAGAAGAAAAGAAAAGAAAACAGATGTATGAAATGAACCCAGGCTCTCTTTCTATTTACTCAAAAAGGCTGTGCTGGGTTCTTCACACAGAGATGCTCTGAACATGTTTATAGCATGGATTTACTCACTTCACTAGCTATCCCCCCACCATGGAAACCCACCTCCAGAAAGACTCTCCTCTGCTCCATGTTCCCTCTGCAATCTTTTCTTTGCTTTGCAAGTTCCATGCACCTGGGCCATCCAGCACAACAAAGCCTACACCTAAAGCTGGGGACAGCGAGAGTTCTTCAAACTCAGCTAAGAGTAACAGCAGCGATGCCCGACTCACGTGAAGCATCCCTTTTGTATAGTGCAAGTTCTCTAAGTGACAGGATGGATTACAGGTCAGACCTTGCTGGCTGTACTTGCACAAGATGCCTCGAACAGCTCTGGCTGAGACCAGACTGCTTCAGCCACCCGTGACCTACTCACATGCACGTCCTACACAGCACCCACGTGCCACTGCTGGCACCAGCCAGCTCCTCTGAGGCTTTTAAGATCTCCATTTGAACCATATTCCTGCCTTTGACAGAGCTGCTTCAAGGAGAAACGTGCAGAACCAGGAAACTTCTCTTCCCCCTTCCAGTCCCTGTGGGGAGCCCTCTCCTGCCCTGGCTTTCCTCCCCTCCAGCTGCCTGATCTCTGGAGAGGCCCTGCCAGGTCCCAGTGGGGTTGAACACCAACCTCTCTGGGACTCGCTGAGGTCCAGCTCCTGCCAGACCACCTTCTCTCCCTGCCCAGCTAACACAAATTAAAATGTGAGCACCACGCTTAACAGGTAGCGTTTCTCTCGAAGTCACAGTGCCAGGACCAACACGCCCATCACACGAAACCCAAGGAGGCAGGCTCTACTGCCTTCCCGCCTCCCAGTGCGTCCTGCCGGGCAACATGTACTTCTGGAATCATTCTTGCTTTCAGCCTTGACGGACATGGTCACACCAGCCTTGGGGAACCTGACCTTACAGCCCTGGAGCACATCCAGGCCACAGCCACAGAGCTCCTATTCCTCCTTACCCTCAAACCCATCCTGAGTTCAGGCACAAATGTATTCACAGGAGGCTGCTAGGCAGACGAACTGTCCTCCCCATCACACATGGCACCATGGGCTCTGCTACCAATGACGGACGCAGCTACTGCCACGTGTTGTCCCCCAGTCTGCGGGGGGGACCCCATCCGAAGAGACTCACTGCTGGAACTGGAGCCAGAGTCCCAAATCAATCGGGGCAGAGAGAGCTGGAAGCTTTCCAGATCATTTTCCATTAGAAATAAGAAATTTCCTTCATCAAAAGCCAAATCTCATTCTCATTAGAAGAATCTGGAGCTCCCAGCCAAAGGGAGGATGAACTCCCACCTAAGAGGTGGCCAGGAATCCTCCGCAGTCATGTGTAGGGACAACGTGCAAGTCCAAGCTCTGCCTCATTCGGATTGGAGACAGTTTTGGTAAATTCCTGGCTCCAAAGCAGCCCTCAGCTAGGAGAGCCCAGCCTGCAGCCCTGGCTGTCCAGCAGTCTCTCCTGTGGTCCCCCGCAGAGCTTTCCAGGCAGCAGCACCATTCCCTTCATGTTAAAACTCCACAAAAGCCCCCAGTGCTCTTCCCTCGGGGCAGTCCCGATGTTGCAGGAGGCTCCTCCCTGTGGAGCTACAATGGGAAGATCCATCAGACAAAGCACCTTCTCTTCAAGCTGTCTGATGACAGATGTTCAGGCAACGGAGCGGTGGGATTGGCGGAGCACCGCAGAAGCGCTTTATAATTCTTGCTCCTCTCCTCCTTCCTCAGCGTCTCCCGGGAGAGGCACGATGATGGACGGTGACATAACTGACTGTTCCCAATCAAGGTAATGTAAGTAATGACAGCTGACGTGATTCCTGGAACGTGCAGGCGCTGCTGGCCCGCGTGTCTTGCCTATCACCGCCAGAGTTTGTGGAAGGAGAGGAGACGGGAGCATGGAGGCCTGGCTGGGGGACAGGGGAGGAAGAGCCCCAGGACGCAGAGGCTGTCTCCAAACCAGCTGCAAGTCACTCATTACATCAGCCTGCAAACCGAGTGGGAGCCAAGAGGAGGTGGGCAGCCCCTATCTTGTGGGGCGCGTCCCTCCTGGGCTGCGCACAAAGCCTGCCCCAGACCTGGACACCGCTGTTACCTCTCTAGTGTCATCTGGGACTGTGGTAGTCCTTAGGAAGTGGTTCGTTGGAGTCTTGCCTGGCCCCTCAAGGTTCGGCAAGGCTTTTACTGCTCTGGCCCTGTCCTGGCTGCTCCACACCACCAGTGACTATCTGGAAATAGGAACGTTAAGTCAATAACCTGAAGCTCACCTCCTCGTGTAGCTGGCACACAGGCAGCACCACATCGTCTGAACCCAAGGCAAGGGGGTGCAGCAGCCCCAGATCGCACACAAGGGTGTACGGAGACTCGTGGAGGGAAAATACTATGCAAGCTCATAGCTGCAGTCTTCTTCCAGAGCCTCGAAATTAGCAGGCAAATTTAACATGCAGAGAAGCGACCGATTAATAACCCAGCATTGACTTAAGAAGACCTTGAATAATACATAGTGCTTGTACACGGAAGGGGAAAAAGTCAAGTCCTTCTGCTTGTCAAGTGTATCCGCCTCCCAAGCACCAACACTCCACGAGAAACCTCCCTGCCAGCCAGCCACAGCTTTAAGCAGCTCTCCAGAAATGCCTTTTGCTAAGACGAATGGCAAAACTTTGCGCCAAGTTAGACCGGCATTTGGACAGGTCCAAGTATGGTGTTGTTTTAAATGTAATTAGTACTGCCTGTTAATAAAGTCTCTTTAAATCTGCCAAGCAGAAGATGATGCTGAGCATTTGGAGCCTACAGTGATGAGCCACGCAGATGCTCCGTCTTGGCTATGCTGATGGATGAGAGAGAGGATCTTACCACGAGGCCACCCCAACCTCTCCTCCGCCCTGTCTGCACTGCAATCCTCTCAGCAGCTCGGCCACGGCAAGGAAAAGTCAGACCCAAATAGACAAAAGATTGGCAGATGCTCAGCTGCAGGCGCTGGGCTCCACTGCACAACGATGACAGCAGACGAAGCTATGAATGGACTATTCCCTTCCATGGCTTGATTCCGGCTTCTGTTGTTTAATGCTGATTTTGGTGTGAGACACTGAGCGGTGGTATCAGCATCCCTGTGTGATGCTGCCTACTTTCCTACACAATAATGGCTGGAGAAAAATTTGCTCCCTTTTGGGAATATTCCAAACCAGAACTGGCAGAAAAACGGTGTTTACCCTGAAAACAGCCACTATTTTTGTTTAGGGGCTGCATACACAATGCCCATTGTGAGAGGGGTGGAGTCCTGCAGAGCACCAGGGATTTGTATATCATCAGTGAAATACTGTGAATCTCAAACGCCTTCATTTTTGAGAGGGGGAGAAGGACTCTGAATGGCATCTCCGTCAGAGGCTCCCAACACCCGGTTGTTCTGACTCTTGTGGCTGAGCAACCCTCCTGTGCAGCCAGCCCATGAGGATGCCGCATGGATTTAATGCCTGCGAAGCAATTTGAAAACAAAAAGACTCGCAAACAAGCCTTGTTGCTGAAGCCCAGGAGCAGGAGAGATGAGACCTGATTTCTATTCTACTCTCTGATACAGACTCGCAGGAAAATCTTCCAACTCACCCATGCCTCAGTATCCCCAGAATATTACCTATTGAGCGTTATGAGCCTAACTTCATTCATGCTTTTAACGAGCTTTAGCATCTACTGCCTGAAGACCAAAGGACCATCACTACGCAAAACATGAGCTGTGTATGACATAAGGTTAGAAGGCATTTAAAAAAGCAGCCACCCAGTGCAAAACGCAAGTGAAAAAATTTGCACAGGAAATATTTCTCTTCTTCAGATGTAAATGAGTGCCAGCTAGCAGCAGAGCTCCAAAGACATACATTTTAGCACCGAAAAGTGTTTCTACAAAGGGAACCAAGAAAAAAATGTGATAAACAGGCTCAATTCTTAGAGTTTGATTTCCAGAGCAATAAGCGCAGAAACTGAGCCCAAAGAAAAGATCCGTATTAGCAACCAAATCCAATCATTCCAATAATAAAGAAGAGACATCCGGACTGACGCAGAACTATTTCCAGAGAGAAGTTTGTCTCCCCATCCCTTTCACACCCTGCAGTGGCTCAATAGAAGAATACTTAAGAAGTTGCAAGTTTGGTCATAATGTGTAAAAAGCCCCTGAAATGCGACATCATTTACTCTTCTGTGGTATTGCTCAGCAGAGCTAATAAATCTTGCATGAGCAGAGCTGATTCTAATTTTCTAATATGAAAAGGCATTTGGATTGAGAGAGAGGGGAAGATAAAAGTGATTGAATCTCCAATAGCCCAGCGTCAGTGACAAGAAACATCCTGCTACGGACCCCAAGGAAGAATGGCTCCCCCTCCTCCACCAACCACAGGCACACTCACCCGCTCGCACATCCAATTCTCCCTGCTTTCTGCTCGCCACGTCTCACTCTCCCCTATTGACAGGACGTGGTTTTAAACACAGTTACACAAGTTATCATTTCTGCCTTTTGATCAATCTGAATTTTCAGGACAATTACCCTCTTAATCAATGATTGCTATCAGCAGCCCCTTGGATTCTTCACCAAGGCAATCGTGCCGCCGGGGCAGACGGCATGTGCATATGCAATGAAGTTGCGGGGAGGCGCAAGTCCATCTTCCCCTGACGTAGTCGTCGGCTGAAAGGGTGGAGAGCTGTGAAGGCCACTTCAAGGAACACCTGATGTAAAAAATAAGCGGAGGGAATTAAAAGGGACGTTGTGCGAGGTATCTGTGGCACGGCCAGGCTGGGAGGACCAGGGATCTGCTGAAAATATCATTGAGTTGAAAAATAAGCCAACTAAACCAACAGATTTACCATCCACCGAAACCATATATTTAAGTGCTATCTATAGCCGGCACTAACCGCTCCTAATGAGGCTAATAAAGTCCGTTTCCAATTAGAGACTGAAACTATTAGAAGAAGGAAAGGCGGAGAGGCAGCTTTTAACAGCCTCTAAAGATGTGGGGTTTGGGATTTGGAGTTTTCAGTTTTTTTTTTTTCATCAGAAATTATTTAATATCACGAAAATGCCCCAAGCATTTACACACACAAAGCAAGCCTCCCACCGCTCCTCCCTGGGAGGGTATGCGTTTCGGTAATTGATGTTTGCACAGAACTTCAGCTCTGTGTCCTGGAGGACACGGTCCTATGAGACATCTCTCACCACCACAGAAACAGGGCACCAGATATTTAGACGCCACAAGAAACCCTAAAGCAGCCAAAGCCCAATTGCAGGGGCCGCGGGCTGGCTGGGGGACAAGGCTTAGCATCCCTGCTCTTGCAAGAGCACCATCAGGCCATAGGCAGGTTCATGCCGCTTGGCTTGTGTTTTTGGCACTCCAGACAAGAGCCGGTGAAGGAGCACACTGATCCCACCCACACATCGCTCTACGCTGCTCCCTCGACTACCTTACAGGATTCCCCTGGGCATGGGACTCCTTGACACACCATTCTATCCAAAAAATAGCTCAGCCAGACCCAGGCACCGTTGAGTCTTTCTGAACAGCTCCTGCAGGCAGAGAGGCTGTGTCTTCTCCCAGGCTGGGAAAGCATCCCGCACCTCTCGGGTGCTATGTCGGCAGGAGAGAGCTTTGGGATCTGGAGGGCAGCAGAAAAACGCTGCCGGAGAGCAGCTGAACTCCCGCGGGGAAAGGCAGTGTGGTGGCAGCGTGGTGGCTTCACCATCTTGACCACCAGATCGGGCTGGCAGTGAGGAGCAGAGGCAGCGCCAGGTGAGGCTGACGGACCAGCTGCCTTCGCAGGCTGCTGGCTGGAGGAGCTCTCCGAAAGGCACAGTATTTCACTAGCTATTTTACATGGAGAATTGCCGATCAAAGATATCCCCGCTGTGTACTCCAGAGCAATAAAAATAAAAAAAAACCCACAAGAAGAATTCTTTAGGCGGGTAATGGGCATTTTATTCCTTTTTATGACACTAAACATAGGCAGCTGGCATAATTACACCACAATAAAGGCATAATGTGCACCTAGCAGAACAAACTCATACTTTTGATAATTAGGCAGAGCAAACAGAGTCTGGGATTCAGCCACACGGTTTCACTGTCTCCTGGATCTGCCGGAGCCCCCGTCCCTGCAGCACGTCGGCCCCATTCCCACAGCTGGATTCAGCTGGGCCCCATGGGGAAGGCCGAGCAAGCAGAGCATCACCAGAGCTCTCCTGCACAGAGGAACGGCCACGCAGCTCCGCTGTTTCGAGCAGACCGAGAGCAGAGCGCAAGGCAGGGAGATGCAGGATGGGTCCACGGGCAGCTCCCAAGAGGCAGTCGGAGATGGTGCGCTGCAGAGCACCGACAGAGGATGTCAGTCAGCACCAGGGACGCACCTGGGAGCCGTGAGGACACGTGTGAACCCTGCAACTTGAGCTTAAAGACTGACACCCCAGACAAGGCTGCAGCAGAAACCCACTCCATGTGGCCAAATCATACATAGTGCAATGGCAAAGGGAGACACAAAACACAAGAGAGTTAGAGAGCACTCTCTTTTGGGTTTGGCAGCTTTGCTGAGGCCAGCTCCAGGAACTGCAAGGGCTGAGCAGAGGCATGGGGACAACCATGGCAAGGACCTTGTCCAAATACAGTCAGTGGGACAATGTTCAGAGGGAAGATGGCCCCTTTACCAAAAGTCAAGGATGGAAGGCAATGTCCCAGGGAGGCTGAAAGACCCTCACTTACAGAAAGGGCCAGCTTGGACCTGCTGGACACTAGCAATTAGTTCTTTGAACGCTTTTTGCTCTCATTCATCCTGGTGGCCCTGCTAACCTGCAGACCTGCCTCCTCCAAAACACACCGGCAGACAGCAAGCGTGCTCCTCTGGCAGCTGCAGGCATCCACGCAGGACTGCTCATCCCTGAGCGAGGAGCACAGCCAAGGCAGAGATCCTAAATGATCTCTAAAATATTAATAGCATCAATCAGAGCCAGGCTGACAGAGGTTACAACACTGGAAGCGCACAGAGAGCAGGGTCTCCTGAAGTTGGCACAAGACCATACACTAAATATCGAGAGTTTGTTTAAAAATGCATCTGCAGGATGCACGGAGGAGCAGCGCTGGCAGAACGGTGCACTGAGGTTTCACCTCCACGCCACCGAGACCTGCTGGGGATGCCCACCACTGCACCCAGGAGAGACCCCAGCTCAGCTACACTCCATCCTAGACAGCTTAATGGAAATTTGTGGCTTTAAGGTATATTGAGCGCAATGCAGAAATGCTAGAGTACCTTGGCTCAAAGAAAGGTGAGAGAGGTGGAGGTGGTCCATCAGCCATGAGTGAGACCTGCATATTCATCTGAGGATAGGATGCCCAAGAAAAGATCAAACAACACCATTATGAGCTTTTTCAACACAAGATTCAACACGAGGAAGGGAAAATGCATGTTGTCAGCAAATATAAGCATCTTGCCTCCACACCTACTGACACACAGTAGGGCACTGCTGAGAACTGGATGGGTATTGAGCAAGTTTGGGCAGGCTACAGTGCAGCAATCCAGACCACAACTTCAGGACAGCCATTTGCTCAGGAGCTCTGGTGCCCCATAGAGCCGGAAGCAACATTCATGTCTGAGCACCCAAAGAGAAGATGGTCCTGGTCTGTAGGAGATAGTGCCCAGGCAACTGGGAAAACCAGCCACTGTGAGATAGCCCCTGGCTGGACTTATGCTTCGGAGAGATCAGAGCCTCCCTCCCTAGCGGGCCACAAAATAGGAGGAGAAGTTTATGCCTAGACGAGGGCAAAAGATGGGCTGTTTCCTAAACAAAAGCAGACCGTATCTGCAGACTTTTCAGCCAGTTCTTAGCAAGCCACTGTGATAGATCCAACCCATAGACTGAAGGCAAAGAGCTCAAGCAAGGAAACGCGCGTGTGGAGAGAGCAAAAGCCAGGATGGAGCCAGAAGTGCTGTGCCAGCATGGGGGAAGGGCGGCAGGAGACTTTTAATCCCAACTCTGAAATCAACTTGCTTAGTAGCCTTGGGGTTCTGAGGGATTTAATTAATTAATTTAATGAGTGCAAAGCACTGGAAGTTATTAATATACAAATTCCACTACGGCACCTCCTATCTCCCAGTTCAGTATCTCTTGCCGCTTTACATCGAGCCCATGAGAAGCAAAAGCCAAGCCACGGCATGCCTCTGTGCAAGGGGGCAGAGGCTGCACACCCCCACTTTCCCAGCCAAGACAGCAGTAGCAAAGTCCTTTCAGAAGGATGGTGCATCACGCTCAGCACAGGGCACCAGGAACATCTCATACAACAAAAGCTCCTTCCACTTACTGGCAAGCCAATTGCTAGCATAACCCAGCCTGCTGGTGGTGGTGGAGGTGGCAGGCAGTTACTCTCCCTCTTGTAGCCATGCTGGCTTGGTAGGACAATGAGGACTAAACCAGTTACTGTTTTAATCCCCAAGGCTAGAAAATCTGATTAACGCCTCATGCCTCCCTGGAGAACTACACAGGTCCATTTTCATTCCCCTACATGGAGCTCCTCTTTTAAATGCAGAGAGAAGAGGACACAGCTCCTCTTCCAGGAACTCGGCAGCTGTGCTGGTACACACATAAAGTTCCAGCTGAAGGGCTGGGATGCAGGGATGCTCTGCCCCTCGCCTGACCCACGGGACTCTGGGAAAGGCCATCTTTCACGCATTGTGCCTTCGCCTCCCAGCTCCTCCTGGCCTGGAATGCAGCACACGTTGCAGGATTATTGTAAAACATGCCCTGCCTCTAATCCCTTCTCCTCTTGCCTTGCTCTGGTATTGACTGCGGGGAGCTGTGTCAGGCCCGGGGTCAGGCTTGCCTCTCGCAATACCAGGGCACGCAGAAGGCTCCAGCCTCTCTGGCTGACCGCGGTACACGAGACATGGGAAAACACAGACTCCTCCACACCTTCACAAAAGCAGGCACGTGAGATTGGAGGCCCACAGCTTCTGCCAACAGTGCTGGTGCTCCGCAGGCACAGCCGCGGTCCTGCGTGCAGGAGAAACGCCAGACCTGTGCCAGACAGACACCCGCCCACTGGGAGATCGAGGGCCTAAATCTGACCATGCTTGTGGTCTCCCTGGTTTGCTCCTGGGCTGCCATACCAAGGGCATATTGCAGGGCAAGTCTAGATGCAAGCGTGTGGTGCATCAGCCGTGCTGCGGTCGTGCTGTACACACCGTTACCCCCAGCTACAGCAAAACCCAGTCGACAGGTCCCAGTCACACCATCACCAGCCCTGCCTCTCCAGACCCCACTGTGGGGACCAACAGGCCACTTCAGCCTGCATAACCTTGACATTGCAAAAAGATTTCTGATCAGAAGCACAAGTTGCCTAGATGTCATTGTGGGTTATTTTGCTTGCTTTCAAATGCTCTTTCCGGAACTTTGGTTTTGGCACCTACAGCGCACTGGCCCGTACACAGGAAAGACCAGGAGAGCCAGCGCAGCTCCTTCCTCAACCTGCAAGCAGCAACCAGACTCATGGTGTAAAGGTCTGAGCAGTACGTTTAACCTCAGCAGCAGCGCACGAACAGCCAGATGGGAACCAGGAGGCTCCTCGGTGCGGGGGACAGATGTTCAAATTCCCCCAGCAAGGGGAGTGCAGGCACAGCGAGGTGCAGCCAAGCAATATGGCACTCAGCAGGA
>NW_009648332.1:7704399-7748244 GCF_000708025.1 Charadrius vociferus | reverse complement strand
AGGAAGAGCAGCATGCAAGGGCTGAGCAGCTGCCTCTCTGCCTTTCGCCTGCAGGCCACGGTGATGTACATATAGAAGCCACAAATGCCAGCCTGCCTCCAACCACTTGCACAGACAAGGATGCTTTTGGTAAAGCAACCACTGCAGTGCACTCGGCAAACCGCGGCTTACAATTTCATCTGGAAGGCAAAGTTTTTGCGCTGGTTAGAAAAAGCACAAAAGCAACAAATTCTGCTTTCTGCTTTGTCCGGTACCTGCAGGCTGTGTGGGGCCAAGTAAGGTAATTGTGTTCCTCAGTTTCTCTTGATTCACCACCTTCTTGCCTTACGCGAGAGCCCTCTGTACCCCGTGTGGCACTAGGAAGCCCTGGTCCTTGCCGGAGCCTGAAGGCGCTGCCAAATAATACAGGCTGCCTTAGGATGTACAAACGTCATGATCCGGGCAGACGGCACCAAGAGAGGAATGGAGACTGTAATGCAGCATCCAAGGCAACCACCCCTTCTTTCCCTGCTCAGGTACTCTGAGTTTCAGTGACGTGTCCCAAGGAAAGCAGACAGTCTGTGGCCAAGTGCAAGGCAGCAGAAAGTGTCACAACAACCAGGGTAGGAAGGGAGAAGTGATGACACACACTCTCTGCTTCAAGGTAGGACCAGCTCCATCCAAACCATTCCCACCATATTCTTCTAAACTCTGAAAATCTCAAGAGCTAAAGGTCGTGCATCCCTGTCCTCACCCAGAGACTGTTTACTGATCTCCTCGCAGCATGTAAGGACATGACTAAGAGCTGTCCACCGCAGCCACCCAGAATAAACTTTCCCCTTCCTCTGAGCACTTTCATTCCTACAAAAACAATTTCTGCTTAGTCTTCTCTGAGCTGAACATCCCAGATCCCTAATCTTCCCTCGGAGGTCACATTTTCCAGCTCTCTGATTATTCTTCTGTTCTCTTCTTGGCTTTCTCCACCTGTGCCAGGTCCTTCCCAAGTGCAGTATGCGAAACTGGTTTGCCCAAAGGCTAAAACTAGGCTCCAAAACACCTTGCCTATGAAAAGAGGTGAGATTTTAACATGCACCTAGTGCAATTTTGATATGTAGTAGCAAAAGACAGCGTAGGAGAAGCCCTGATGGTAAAGAAGTTAATTGGCATGTGAGATACCGTGAGATGAACACGGGCTAAAGTACATGCAGGATAGCTATGGGAAGGGAGGAAGAGCTCCTTGTTAATAGGACAGACATACTGACATGTCCCCTTTGCACTGGCATAGCTGCTCTAAATGGCTTTTACATAACAAGACCTTGTCAGAGGTTGTCTTTACCCACCCAGCAAAGTCTAAATGGCAGAGGGGAACTGGCTGCCTGTGCCCAGCCCATAACCTTCTGCTTGCCATGAGTTTGGCAGTGAAAAGGGTGCTCTTTCACACAGTTGTGGATTTTATGGCCAGAAGGAATCACTAAACTAATCTGCTATTTTGCAAGCCAGGAAACTTAGATACTTTCTGATGAATCAAGACCAAGAATTGACATTAACCCTCTGAGGATCACATCTTTCCTGTCTGCTCCCAGAACAGTTCACACAGGCACACGCTCCACAGAAAATTGCTACTGTGCTTTTAGGATGCAATAAAAAAAAACAACCAACACAACAAAAACCACCAACAAAAGCCACAGGAGAGGAAAACACACAAAACCATTTGATTTAGGCAAAGATGGACACTGCTCTTTTCTGCCCTCCTGGGATGGGCATGTATGTTACCGCTCAAGTCATCCAAAACCAGTGAAGCCTCCAGGCTGCATCTAGAGCCCCTCTCAGCTGTAGCAAGACCAGCTCCTGAGACTGCAAGAAAAGGAAATGAAATGCGAGGCTGGGATCATTACTTTGGAACTCTAAGCTTGTGCCACTGAGCCAAAGCCTGTTATATCGACATGGGTTTGTGTCACCCCAGCAGCAAAGATCATTCTCTATCTCCACTTGCTCAGCTCTCCTCCTCCTGGGACAGCTGCCGGCACGGTACTCCGCAATGCTCTGCAAAGTCCAGCTACAGAAAAACTCCCAACACCTTGCCCAGCAGGTTAAAGTTACAGGGCTGAGCTACTGCAGAGCAAAACGTACCCTGCTGTCTGCTCCACCACGCTTGGGAAGCTCTCGGCAAAGCACAAAGTGCCACTTGCAGAGAAGCAAATAGCAAAACCCCCCAAGTTTCTTTCCCTGGGGCAGAAAGCCCAGAGGGGGTGTTGCTTCTTAAAGCCTCCAGTATTTAAAAGGCACTGAATTTGCACCTAGCTCTCACATGGGATGCTCCTACTCTGTGTCTCCAGTCACCAGCCTGGACAGCAGCTCTGAGGGAGGAAGAGAACCCTGCCCACCAGTGAGTCCCAGGCTGAGCAGGGGAGAGCAGAGCCCTGAACTGGCCACGCAGCCCACGCGCTGTGCCTCCGCTTCCTTTGTCTTACACGAAAGTGGACACTAAAACCAACCCCAACGGTTACTCTGCATTACACGAGCACTGCACCTTAGCGCATATTGCAAACCCACATCAACAAACCCTCGGTCCATCTGGTTATATCTTTTATATATATAGATATATAGCTATATGGTTATAGCTATAGGAGGAGGAAAGGGACAAGACTGTCAAGGACTTGCAGACACTCACTCTTTCTTTCCGCACAAGCACGCGCTTCTTGCTTTTCCTCGGAAATGTGTTTTTACTCAGCACTCCTCGATAAATAAGAAAGGGAGGACAGGTCCCTGTGCAGTGGGACAGAGAGGGCTGCTCCTTTAAGGCCTCTCCTGGATGCCCTTTCCCTTTGAGATGACTATCCTCGACTCCCTCCTCATCTCCCTCCCTTTGATTTAAGAGTTCCTCTCCTGGCCCTGACAGTAAGGTATTTCTGTCCCACAGATTATAACTCACTCTGGGCTATTATTCAACTCCCAAGCCCTGGCCCTGCTGCATTTAGTCCAAACATAATATCCTTCATGCATATATTATCTGTCTCCCTATTATCTGGAATCATTTCGGAATTAAATTTCAGTCCTGCAATATTGGCTTGAAGAGCGGCTCGCTTTATGGGCTAGTCAAAGGTTAGAATACCAATCAAAATAACACTGCCGATGCAGAGAGACATTTTAATATTCCAAAACCCGGTAATTGTAAAAGGACATAATATTTTTTCCCTGATTACCCCAAAGGCAACACATGTTAACAAGGCGAGGGAGAGAGTGAAAGAAATTTCAGAGTTCAGACAGCTGCACGACAGATTTAAAGGAGAAGTCGTGGACGGCTGCCGTGCTCCGGAGCAGGAGGGCTCCCCTGCCCGTGCCGGCAGTGCCGCGCTCCCCGGGATGCCGTCCCCTCCGTCCCCAGACTCCTGGCGTTCGTGCCACCTGCGCTCCCCTGAGTCAGGAGCCTTCGAGGGTGCTCTCACCGCAAGGGAACGGAGCAGCCAGAGCTACGCCGAGACGGACAGTCGAAGATTATCACGGCAGAAGAAACCGCTGCGATCGGCTGGCCTGACCTGCACAGGCCATGAGGCTGCCCCAAATTAATTCCTGTTTGAACCAGAGCTGATCTTTTTAGGAAAAACCCTTCCCTCCTGAACTGGAGAATCCACCACAGCCCTCGGTAAGTTGTTCCAATGGTTAATTACCCTCACTGTAAAAATCTGCACCTGAATTACCTCGTTTTAGCTTCCGGGCACTGGAACTGCTTATGCTTTTGTCTGCTGGACTGAAGGAGCATCTTGCCACATTTTGGCTCTCCCTTTAGATACCTAGAGACCACTGCCAAGTCTCCCTCACCCTTCTCTCCAGTACCCTAAACTGCTCCCAGGGTCTTCACTGCATCGCGAGTGCTCCCATGGGTCTTGCAGTTCTCATCCAGTCTTCCAAGTTTCCAGAATCCTTTCCGATGCAGAGATGGGACCTAGCATCCCATACCGGTCAAACCAGTCACAAAGAAAGAAATGACCCAGCCCCTCTGCTCCTACTCACCATTGCCTGTTTATAAATCCAATAGCAGCCGCCTCCTGGATGCAGTATCTGCACATTTTATTGAAAATGATTTTGTGTTTTCTTTCAGGGCATTGATAAAAGTGTTAAATACAAGAGGTCTGAGAAATAGATCCCTGTGGGACCCCACTAGGAAGACATGCACTCCATGATGATTACCCATTTACAATTAAATGCTAGGAGCTGTCAGTTTGCTCGTTCTTAATCAATGTAATGTGTGCCATGTTGATTTTGTATCACTCTTGTTTCTTAATCAAAATGTCATAAGGTACCAAGTCAAATGCCTTCCAGAAGTATATTACATTGACATGGTTACCTTTATCAACCAAACATGTAGTCTCATAAAAAAAACATCAAGTTAGTTTGAAAAAGATCTAGTTTCCATAAATCCACATTGATTGGCATTATATTACCCTCTTTTCATTCTTTATTAATCAACTATGATATCTGGCTTTTCATTACTTTGCCCAGAATTAATGTCAAGCTGATAGGGCTATAATTACTTCATCGGTCATCCCATTTGCCCTTCTAAATTACTGGTACAACATTAGCTTTCTTCCAGTCCTCTAGAACTTCCCCCATGTTCAAAGACTTATTAACAGTCCAGGGCTTCTCAGCCAGCTCTTTTAAAACTCCTGTAAATGAGCTATGCAAAACGCCAACTGAAAGCCACCACTTAACTTTATCAGAAAACTGTGTTGTAACAGCAAACCTCCTGCTCAGCGATACGGCATCCTCTGCCTTTCTGCAAATGCAGAGCAAAGTATTTATTAAATGTGGTCGTTTTGCTGTTATAAGCAATTCTTCCATTTCCTTCCAACTACGAACCGATGCCATTGCACAGGCACTTTTCTTTCCTCATCTCCGTGGAAAAGACACTCTTTACTCTCCTTAACCCTGGAGGCACACTTCTTTTGTTCCTGCTTTCTGAGAGAGAGTTTCCAAAGCCAAGAGCTCCGCAGCCGGGGGTGAGGAGCCCAGGAAGGCGCAGCTCCCACTGAAGGAAGGTGTGACAGGGTCTCGGAGCACTCATCCATGGTGCAAACCAGCAAAGCACCATGGGAATATGAGCAGCTCTTCGCAGTTAAGTGGCAACATCTATTCACGTGCTTGACGCTTTGGCCATGAAGCACTCTTCTTGAGGAATCCTCTGTCATTTCTAACCTTATTAGGAATTTTATGTTCCCTATAGCCAGTAACTCAATAAACAGGCAATTGGTAACAATCACAGTAAGTCCTCAAGAAGTTAGACCTCATGAAAGCAACTTCCAGGCGTAGGGGCCAAAAAATAAACCACTTCTCAGTTGTACTCATTTCAACGTTCTTTGTCCAAAGCACTCAAGACACTTCAACACCAAGTGTCTGAGAAGCACTCAGAACTCCTCCTCCCGCCCCAAAGGCAGAAGAAATTGTTAATTCAGAGGAGAGACAAAAAGCTGTTAGCAAATCTTTGTTTGTTTAGGATGTGTTTATTTCTAGTTGCCAAATATTAACAAAAACATCCTATTACATGCTTCCTCTGTCAGATTTTACAAAGTGAGTGGGTGACCTTAAAACATTTGTGCATGTGTATTAATAGTTTCCTTCCAGGCTATGAGTATCTACAGATCAATAAACCGTGGGCCTGGAAAAGGCCAGCTCTGCACACAGCCACGGCACCCCCAGGATGGTCCCACTGTGCTCCCCAAGGCTCTGTCAACTCCGTTTCGTGATGCCCAGAGAAGGGAAGGTGTATTCATCCACACACATCATTCAACCCTTGCCTTTCATAAAAACCTCCCCTGGACTTCAGGAGGATGTCAAACTAGGATCAGTTTTCTGTCACTTCTAAAGCAGCCCCTATTACTGTATCTAAAGACATGCTGCCCTCTGTGAACAGAAATCACAGATGGTCAAACACACCAGGACATCTGTCCTGAGAAAGCGGCGGCTCTGTGAAGGGTATGAAGATTGTCTTTTTTTTTTTAAAGAAATAAAATACCAATTGAAAAACAAGGAATAAACCAAACCATTAGTGGTTACATCAAACACTGTTATATTTTAACTGCATAACGTCCAGAGAAGGAATGGAAGATCAGCATAGTGTACACGGTGTTAAAAATAGCTTCTACAACCCAGTTCTAGAGTCACAGAGCCCACAAGCACCTTTGTGCCAACCTTCCAACAAGTTACGCGGTGCTGCAAGAGAGACAACTAAGCAAGAGTATGGTAGAGGTCTCAAATCAAGAATTACACAAGGGAGAACTAGAAACACTTATTTGCTCTTTCACACAATGCAAGACCTGGGCACAAGAAAATGATCTGACAGTAGGTTTAAAAGAAACAAAAGGACCTGCATCTTCACACAACATATGAATAAACAGAGTATAATCGATGCATAATTAAACAGCAAAACTCATTGCTACAGGATGCTGTAGAAACCAAAGCATGAGCAGATTCAGAAAAAGATGTACAAGTTTCTGGTAGACAGATGTGGTAAAAACAGTGGGTGCTAGACACAGTAGTCCAGG
Organism: Charadrius vociferus; assembly: GCF_000708025.1. Classification (NCBI taxonomy): domain Eukaryota; kingdom Metazoa; phylum Chordata; class Aves; order Charadriiformes; family Charadriidae; genus Charadrius; species Charadrius vociferus. The sequence goes on along the minus strand of NW_009648332.1, from coordinate 7,741,726 downwards.
GGCAGCTATGAGTTCACAGTCCTTGAAGAGACAATTGGTGAGAACCAGAGAAAGCTGACTTGAACCATGCTCTTCTTGTTACACCTGCAAGCATCAGCTACTGGGCGCTGGCATGGAGCAGATCTGGGTTAGACCTCTGGTCTGGCCATTTTGACACCTTCATCATCCTTCTAATGTTTTTCTTGCACAAGCTAGTTGTAAGAAGATCTAGTTCCCCCCCCCTCTTTCCTTCTCCCACCTCCTCCCTCCATCAAACCACACTCCCCTCCGTGATGTGCTCCCAAACCCAGTGGCGCTGGCACTCTTGCTGCCCACCAGGTTTCCCATTCCCAGGTTCCTGGCCACAGGCACAGGGTTCCAGGATCACAGGCACCACAGCCTCAGCCTAACACTGGGCTGGCGTCATGCCCGCAGGGTGAGGATCCATCACGGGACCAACCATGCTGCTAACTCAAGCAGGACCTGGAACAATAAACCGTAACCACAGAGGCTCCCGAAAGAGAAAACGGGAGCACAAATGAGAGCTGATCCTTGCGTTAGAGTAAGCACTAACGAATTTATCCAGGCTACATGAGGATACTCTTGGGGCAGCAGCTTGGTTGTAGCTTGTTAGCTGCAGCAGCTTTCCTTTTCATGGAAATCTTGACCCACAGCCTCCTGCTTTCTGCATGTATTTCTCCACTGCTGCCCCTCGCTCCTGACATCAAGTGCTCTCTGCTATTTCCATCCCGAGCATCCAGCTCCAACGACGTAGCTCAGGTTCTGCACCTCAGTCCTAACCCACGGGGTCTCTGCGCATCGACATGACAGGCACGTAAGGAGAACTGGCAGCCGGGATGGTGGCTCTCTTATCAAGATGGTTTAGGGGGATATCTGAAATGTTGCAGCATTCAAAAGAAGCCTCCTCTGCTTTCTGCTGCCCTCCCACAAGGCTGAGCTAATCGAAGTGAAGAACATGATAAACTCTCTGCCCCGAGTCAGCTCTACACTGACAGTTCACTAGAGATACAAGATCGCTCAGTGACATTAAAAACGTCAGCAAACACCGATCAGGCTTGACGGAAGGGATGCATTAGCAGGCTGGGGGGGCATAGGGCAAGGTGAAATTTCAGCAAACGCAGTCAAGTGCACGGGCAGCTTTTCTCCTTTTGTCCTCCACAGAAGGCTTTTCACAGATCCCCAGACGCTGTGCCCACCATCGCAGCAGTCAGGTGTGGAGGTCACCACCACCTGCATGGCGAGATCAATCTGAAAAGGTTTCCTGGGGCAACACAAACATGGCAGCCAGCGGGGGCTGATTCCCACCTTGAGCTTGCCCAAGAGTCAAGTCTTGGAAACTCTGAAAGAGGCCTGGAGGCACAGGGTGCTCACCTCAACTGCTCCTACAGCACAGAAGTGACAAGGGAAGGAGTTTATTGGAGAACGAACCCTGAGAAAGACCATCTCACCACCTTGGGAAGAGGGGCTGCTGAGCTGTGGAGCGTCCCCGCTCTCTGGTAGAAGCAGCACAGACAAAGACTGCTTCTTCAAATGAAACAAAAAGGAGAGAAAGAGGAGCTGAAGCCATGTGTGCATGAGCAGAAGGAATCTGGAACGTGTTTTGTCGCTACCACACCACACACAAGTACACAAACACGTCTGCCCCATGCACACACCGTTCAGTACGTAATCCCACTCTTTTGCATTGCCTTGTATTTGCAGCAGCAGTTCCCTAACTCAGTAGGGTCCACTTGGTATCACTGCTCACAAGCAGAGACCCAAAGGACAGCCAGCAGATGCAGGAAACTGCTCTCAGTCACACATGCCATTTACACTCACATGAACTGTTTTCCCGACATCTGAAACATCCAAGTCTCTGCATTATCCATGACCTAGAAATTAGCAGCTTCACACCACCCCCTCCCCAACACCTTCACTTCATGGATCAGGTCAGAGGCAGACTCAGCCCAGGAGGTATTTCTAAGTAAGGAACGTGCCAGAGGGAGGGGAAAAGGGGCCACCTGAGCTATGCAGGGAAGAGCAGGGGGGCTAGATACGTGCCCAACCTTATTTGTCTCACACTGGGAGCTCACTCAAAAGAGAATGAGGTCCCATTGGGTCCTGTTGCTTGGCCAGAGTTACTTACCTAGGCTAGAAATCCTCTCTTGTGAACACAAACAGGCAGTTCCCCTACAAGCACCCCCAGAGAGCAGGGCAGTGAGTGGCATGGAAAGATCCTCACCCTGAGGTAGGAGCAAGCCCCAGAGGAGGCACTTCTTTAGCCACAGGACAGGAGAGGTCCCTGCTCTTGTCTTCAATCTGGGTCACTTCCCAGAAGGGCTCAGGGACCCTGGAACCACCCTGTGTCACAAGGCATCAAGTATTAAAGCATCAGAAAAACTTCAGATTTTTGAGGGGTTGGAGGGGTTGGAGGAAGATGGACATCTCTAACACATCCCCTCACTGCATGATCTGAAGGAGACTGGAGCCTTCCTTTCTGAGTAACACACCTGTAGAGGGGGACAAGAAGACACAGGCTCCATCCCGCATGCCCCCACTCAGCCGGTGACCCCTCCAGCAAGCTGGCAGGGGAGCGCTTTCCTCCTCCTTCTGCCTTTAGGACTGGGCTTGGTACTTCACGGATGCTCACCAGCCCTCAACTTAGTATCACAGTACTTGCTGAAGCCCAATACATGAATGCCCACCTTGAAGAACAGCCACTTGCCTGGATGTCCACATTACGATGAATCCCAGCTCCTAACGCACTAAATCCAGGAGCCTCCAACTATGGGAAAGAGCCATAAGTTGTTCAATCTGAGGCCCAGAGGAGGAGCCCGGCTGGATCAACCTACTTCTTAGCAAACATCACGGTACACAGGGATATTTTTTTTTTTTTTAAAATATTATTATTCTGCAGCCATCAACCTGCTGGTTATATAGCTGCTATCCATTCACCGGAAGTTTAGTGAACTTCAAATGGCAATCATTAATGGTCACTGAACTGCAGAATGCCCCAATGTGCTTTCAGATTTCATTTACCAAGGACCAGCAATCAGCCAAAAGATTTGCTCTGACAGCAGGGAAATACAAGACCCTTTGACAAGTTCAGCCGGGAATGTGCTGCCAGCATCCCTTGTTAAGTTCATGTTCTACCCTATTTGACGGAACAGATCATGCAAATTGTCCTTCTGCGGCCGCTCAGCCTGTCACTCACGCTTCCATTTAAAACGATAAATAAATAAAAGAACAAAAGAAAAGCCCACAAGTACAACAAGCTGTTTACAAGCAAATTCCACTTACCAAGACGCCTAATTATCAGGAAAAGGCACAGAAACCCACATAAAACATTAAATTGGATGGGGGAAGGGAATCTTACTCATCCAAAGGTCTAACCAGGAGGTCCACTCCAGTTTCTCTTGTGCACAGACCCCAGCCAGCCCCTCACCCTGCTACTGCTTGTAATCACATTGGTTCTTTTCTTCCCGCTCATTTGTGACTTATGGCATCACCAAATTTTGCTGAGCAGATGGAGGAGCTGTGCCAGGAGACCCTCTGGATGCACGGCAGGCTGCTCCTTAACCAGCCAGAGAAGGCATGGAGCAACGCAAGACACCAGACTCTAAAGTGCAAGGCATTTTGCATTGCAAAGTGACCACTGGTGGACACGTTGCTGAGACATGTCCCCTCTCCCCCACACCACAAAGGGAAATGCTGATTTTATACTGGAATAATTCCACATGTTTATCAACCGGAATTTGATCTGAAGGGAACTGTGCTCCTAGGAGCCTCACGCGGCTGCAAAACAAAACGGAGTCAGCAACGCTGGGGCTAACACAACCTTCGCTCAAGAGGGGCCTCACAGTGTCCCACTATTATGCGGAGACACCGCACTGTGCCCGCCACAATGGGATTCTCCCCAGCTGCAGAACACATCCCATCAAGTACAGTAAGACTCTATTAGAGGAGATACAATAGGGAGCCAGAGGACTCGCTCAGCCCAGCTTCTGAGAAAATAACTCATTTCAATGCAAAACAGCAGTAGTTATTAGACACCTCCTTCGAGAGGAAAGGAGAAGGACAAGGGGAGGGGGGAGAGAGGGAGACGGGGACCATGGCAGTTTGCACAAAAGTACCTTTTTCAGATTAATCCACTGTTTGAAGTAATCAGCAACCGGCAGCCCTAAGTACTGGCATTGTCCTGGTAACCTGTAAGAGAGAAGAGAGAGCAGGTTTGATTCAATCAGTGTCCTGACAACACAAACTCTGTTTTCTTAAGTACATTTCGTTCTGAGATGGAAGAGACCCTCAAGTCTGCTGTAACACGCTGCACATCAGAAGGACCGTAGCTCTGGGCAAAAAAAAAAATAAATAATCTCACGAGAGCAGAGCTTGGCTGAAGACTTACATACATCCAACCACATCCAGGCTGCTGACACCTTCCAGGATGAACATTTTGAACAGGAGCTGTGTGCACGTGCAGCACGCAGCTCTTCTCCACAGTGGCTAACACACAAACATGACCGGAGCATCCAGGCTCTCCTTAGCTAAATGAACTCATCACAAATCCCTGCAAAACCATCCTGCTCAGCCAGCAGCTTACAGGGCAGACAGAAGGACTGACAATTCACTTGTCATGCCCCTTTATGGTTAAAACACCAAGTGAGGTGTTTTAACACATCAACACATGAGGGAGGGAAGGAGGCACCGATGCACTCATTTTTGGGGGTAGTAATGCTGCAGAACCGATGTTTTAAGGCTAAGAAAGCAGAGGCTGTTTTCCGAGCAGGTGCTTGGGAGAAGAGAGCAGTCCCAGCTCTGAAGATGCGGGGCGCTGCACGCTGTCTCGCTACGGGTTTGAGCACCAGCAGCCAGAGCTCCAAGCGCATGTATTTAACCTCTCCCTGCTACAGTGAGCTGCTGGAATAGGGCTTACAAAACAAAACGGCACCGGTAAGGGAGGCGGATTGCCTGAAGGGACAGAAGGACCCCAGGATTTGGAAAGCTGTTTCTCCCACACTGTGTCGACCCTCCTCTCCGTCAGCAGCCGGGAAGGCTGAGTCGCAAAGCCGTGCGGCTCCAGCCAAGCCTGTGCGGGGAGATGAGTAACGGGAGTTTTCCCCGGCCGGTTTGATCTGATCAAGAGTAATTGATGGATCTTGTTCATTCACGTACTGCTGAGCACGCCGGGGGCACTGGTCACAGGATCTTTAACTGAAGCCAAGGAACATCCCAAATAAATATGTCAACTAAATAAATGACTAAATTAGAGCCATTTGTGCATGTTAAAAGCCACAACCCCAGAAATGGGCTTTTGCAAACAGAAGGGGGTGGGGAATCTCACAACTTCCTCGGGCATCTGGGGGCTGTCAAGGGAGGTTGTAGGGGAGAAGGGAATAGCTGTGAGGGCCAGCATCAGCTGCTCAAACATCCCAACACAGACCATGTCCACGGCAAAGTCTTCTCCCGCTCTCCATAGGGGAAAGAGTGAATAATCCAGCCTGGATTCAAGGCTGAAATTCAGGAAGGAGCTCCCGTCAGATGTGGACACAAACTGCATACGCTGCCTTAATCTGGGGTGCACCATCAGCACCTCAAGCAGTACCCGAGTGCTCAGCCCAGCTCCAAACCCGCTCATGAACAGGGCAACATCTCTTCAGCCCTATAAGCAGTTTCCCACGTAACACGATGGAGGGACACAGACAGTGTATTTGCAGGTAATGTGATACTCCGGGTGGTGCAGTACCAGGTCTTGGTGCTGCCTCCATTTCTATGGGAAGAAAAGGAAGGAAGCTGGCAAACATATCCAGGAGAATCTCCTGGGAATACGTGGCCAACGACGCCGGCACACACTGGGTCCCAGCAGTGTCCCGGCTTTGTGAGCCCTGCTTAGGCTAAGAAAGGAATAGACTCTCTGTGCCTGGTCCCAAAAGGATGTGCATGTCATCATTTAGGAGCAATAATTTAAGTCATACAAACACATTTGAATAAAGGCGGTCCAGAGGAATCTCTCTGAAAGCAGGAAGCCTGTCAAAAGAACGAGCTTGCACGCAGCAGGGCTACGGCGATTTGCAGGGTAAGCAATGTGACTTGACAGCATGGTCTCATCTCTGGGCACGGCTCATCTGATGCTAGCACCATCGCGCTGAAATAAACCACCTGGAGTCACTCCTCGCAATTGCATAGCCGTCACATAAATAGCAGCCCGGTCCATGCATTTTACAGCCATTACACATATGTCCATGACATCCTGGGGTTGAAGAGACCCCACCAGCCCCAGCCAGCACACTAAGCAAGCTCTTCCTCCAGGAAAGCTGCTTTCTGCAGGTGCTCAAATTAAAAGAAGATCACAAGAAAAGGAACCATCTAAAACAAATGACCGGCCTAATACAGACACATAATCAGCTTAACCTCTCCTTACACTGCTCACATTTAGATAGAGAGGATGATGACAGCAGTTAGCAAAAGGTATGTTACTAAAAGCTGCGTTTCTCCTCCCAGTCCAAGAGGTTTTCATTAATATAGGTCTCAGCTTAGCTCCTGTTAGAGGAATAATCATAATCTTGCTTAACATTTGGATAGGGCACAGAAGAAGCGAGCACAGCATCGTTCTTCTTATCCACAGGACTTGACAGCTAACCACCCAGCACAATGAATGACATCTAAAGCGTTCCATCCCTGTGGGACCAACAGGCCCAGCAAACTGGACAGTCTGGTTCTACTTCCACCCTGAGACTGATGGCAGTACGCCCTGGGCACTGGACAGTGGGCCTTTAATTGGAGAAAATAAATGCTCCAAATAAATATGTCAACTAAATAAATGGCCCATTTTTGCAAACAAGTAACAACCCCAGAAACAGCCTGTGAAGCCGTGTGACCTAAGGACATTCCCCCTCCCCCTCCGCACTTGTGCTCCCCTCATTTTATGTTAGCACCAGAGAGACTTCACCAAGTTTTTCAAATACTAGAAGACCTACACTCATGCTATAACCTGGGTGGGCTCTCAGCAGCACGGACCAAAGCGTCAGCATACTTCCCGAGCTGGAAGGTGCAGGTGTGGTGGCTCCAGGCCAGCAGGGATACAGCCAACTCAATGCGCTTGCCTTCAGCGAAGGATTGTCCTATGGGTCTGGTCTGCTCTGGGTATGCAGCACTCCCAGCATAGGGAACCAGGGGCTCTCGTGGCACACAAACCAGGTCCCCAGGGAGCTACAGGACAGAAAACATCCCTGCATTGTCTTTTTTTGACACGCTCCAAGCTTGTCACCTGCAGTGGTCCCCCACTCCTCAGCCTGGTGACCAAGCTGGACTTTCTCCAGCATCTTCTCCAGGTTGAAGTGAACAAGGCACACCTGTGGCTCTCCTGGGGAAGAGAAGTGCCAGGGTCTGTAAGGAAGCATCTCCATTTACCAGGATCACCATTCATTTGAGCAGCTCATTTGGTAATTGCACTCTTATGTTCAGTATGGCTCCTCGCTCTCACAAAATTCAACCTTGATCATTGGGGGCAGCTTTGCTTGAGCAGAGAGCTCAGGATTCATCCCTCCCTCAGGTGAGGGAGAAGATAAATGATGGCACATTTCACTGCGTTCAAACATCCCGTGATCCTTCCAGCTCTTGACCACGGTCTTGCTGCCTTCCCAAACACTGAAGTTCTCACCCCTTGGGAAGGAAGCTGGGTCTCAAAACCACTCCATCCTCCAAACGCCATGGCTTCAGGTATGACTGCACGTGACAAAGAGAAACTTGAAAATGGCTGTGGGATTTTCCAGCCTCCAATGCAGCTCTGGTAATCTGTCCTCCCAGAAGCAGAGATGCGAGCGCACAACCTCTGCCCGCTCCCAAAACACAGGTCCCCTTGGGACAGAACAGCAAGTGACAGCAGGTAGCACATTCTCCTCTGCCAGCCAAGCAAGTCCAAGTCCTCCTTGAACTGCAGTCAGCAGCAGCAGCTCTGCACCATTTTCAGAGAGCTCTACCACCCCAGGCTCTGATTTCCATTCAGCCCTGCTCCTCCACTCTGCGGGGTAAATAGAGCCTGGAGATGAACGGGATGCAAACGGGAGGCGAGGTGACATGGCTGCATTTCTCCTGTTGAAGCCGGCTCTCTCCAAGGCGGCAAGAAGCGCACAGCTCGGCGGTGATAAACGGCCTTCTTTAGTTATCACTTTCCTTAAGTTAAGGAGAGCAGCCTAGTGATGGATGGGCTGGAATTCGGTTATCAGGGAAGGCTGTCAGCCAGAGTTGCCTATCTCCACACACATTTAGCAGGGCGTCATTATGCGATGGCATGGAGTTAAAATATGACCAAGGGTATTGAAAGAAAAAGAACAGGATTAAAAAAAAAAAAAAGGCAAATTGAGCAACAATAAAGGAGCATGAGACAAGAACGTTATCGTACTAGTGACACCTTTTATCTCGGTCTGGTTAGCTAGAGCAGGGCACAAATTGGTCCTTCCTCCACTATTGTATCCTCTTGTACAAACAGAAGCAGATAAAATGTGTCACCAGTGCGATAGCATATCAATTTAACCCTAATTATCTAGGGGGTCAAACTAAGAAATAGGGGTTTCTCATTTCAACAGGTTCCTCCGTCTCTGCTCGGAGCCACCACATTAATATGGAAGGGGGAGGGGCAGCTGTAATTGATTTCCGTCACTCAGGTGGTCCTGGCGTATAAAAAATTAATGCTTGATTCTCCCAACTCATCAGAGCTGGTTAACGTCCATCTGCTTCTGGGTTCAGGATGTCAGAAGACAAAGAAATTGGGCCACTTTCTACACACTGGGTGTATTGATATTGAGCCAGTTAAAAGAACAAGTCCCTCTATGGGAAAGATAAAGGGACATTAAATCTTGGTTTTTATAGACCTGGTCTCAGCCTTCCAAAAAATCCATGCCCTGGAGACCTTGAGTTGTAAGAGATACAGAACATTTTAATTGTGTCCCGGACAACCCCACTGCACCGGGCGGCAAAAGAGAGGGCAAACAGGCTCCTGCCCTGGAAATCCTTTGCTGAAGGAGGGCTGGAAAGCCTGAAGGTATGCTTGGATGCTGCAGCACACAACAGCAACAAGGTGATAGCCAAAAAGAGGAGCTGTCAAACCATCTCAGCCTTGCACCCTAGTTCAATGCAAGGCTGGTCAATAACATGGCTCTGGACCACGTGGCGCAGAGCAGCTGCTCTGTTTTGATGTAGGATGGGATGTCTGCCAGGCCAAGAGGAAAGCTTGGGTGCCCGCTCCTAACAGAGAAAGCTGGCGAGGGAATAACATCCTGTGCTAAGGCACCTGAGATGTTTTAGCAGAGAAAAAGCACCATGACAGGCAAAGCCACATCTGTCTACACTGAACCTCGCGCGAGCTGGAGCCAAACTAGGAATTTAAAGCAGTTTAGGTAAAACCCACACCCTCCCAAAGAGGCAGCCTTAAGTTGTTCTAAACTTGGTTAAAACAGTAAGTCCCAGCCAGTAGGGTTCAATGGCCTGGGGACATAAAGGGATGAGACGCTGCTCCACAGCACTGAGGCCCCTGGACCTCCCAGTGGAGGTGCAAAAAGGCCAGCTGGGCTTTGCAAAAACCACCGTGCTGGGCCAGGAGGGCTCTGACAGCGTCGTGCCACAGCACCCACGCACGAGCAGAGCATCCTGGGCACACAGCACAGCCCAAGCCATGCCGCAACCTGCAGAAATTCAAGCACGTTGACCCACACCTCCAAAAAAAAAACCCCAAACCCCAACACCCCCATGCCAATAATTCAAGTTAGACTGGAGCAGCTTTCCTGAGTAATCCAAGGCTTCGGCAGGTCGGTGTCTCCTCCCCAGCACTGGAGTCATCGTGCCACTCAGTGCAAAGAGGAAAGAGCACAGCCAGTCTCCCTTCATGCTCTTGTCTAACGTGAAGGACGAAGGGATGAACCCCCTGCCAGACCTCTGGCACCCCACTCATGTTTCTCAGCCCCACAGAGCTGCCAGGGAGCTGGAGGAGCCCACCTGCCCTTGCTTCCCAATGGATGAACCCTTACCAGGTGACTGCACCCTACTCTCACCGAGCACACCCACGGCACCATCCCTTTCTGTCCCCCATCACTGCAAGGCCAAATCACCCCAGCATGGCTGTACTTAAAATTCACAAGCAGTAGCTGTGGAAAGGCAAGACATTTGGAGAGGGTCTGAGAAGCCCTGGGCTTTCACAGAAACCCAAAGACAGGTCCCAGCTCCCTCCCTCTTTGCTTTCCTTCCCCCCCTCTCTCAGTTCTCTCAACCACCCCCAAACTTGTCACAGTGCAACAAGCCTACGAGCCGCACATCAGCTTTAAATATCAGCATGCGTGAAGCAGGGACATGAGAGCAGGGAAGTGGGAACAGACAGAGCAAGCCTCCACCGCCTGTCAGGAAACACTAATGAATTTCAACACCAGCAGCCATTGCCTCAGACGGGCTGGCGAGAGGAGGAGACGGAGTTACAGCGAGGAGCCTTTGCAGGAGCAGCCTGCCTTTTTTCAAAGCCCCCTCTGTTAATAAATGTCATTGCCGAGCGGGCTGCAGCAGTCCTCGAGCCGGGATGGGGTGGGTCGGGGGAGAGACAGGCGACTGACAGCATCAGGATGCCTGGGCAGCACAGCCTTTTCTTCTGCTGCATCCCCAGACAGGAGCCAGGGAAAGGAAGCAGACGGGACATCGCCGTTGGCATGAAGCTGTCTTCCATTAAGGTCCCAGTACCCAAATAACAACCTCCACAAGAAGCCATGGGTGCAACGCCAACACTCCCCATTCCCATTCACCGGGATGGGTGGAGGCTCTACAGGGAATGGTCCTTGGGATGGGCAGAGGGATGCAGAGACATCCAGACCTGCTGCCTGCGTTCCTGGCAGCAGCAAAGGGTTAGAGAGCAGCCTGTCCCTTTGCTAACACAAATGCATTCCCGAGGCAGCGCAGGAAGAAGCATCGAGTGCAGGGCACCGCATGGCAACCGCACCGATGCACAACATGAAGGTCAATCCAAGTCTTCTTTACAAATGTCAACCTGTCATCTCTGGATATTAATGAGGGCTGACCAGCAGCTAAAATGCATCCATGCTCCATTAGTAATAAGAAAGACACGATGCAGGAGAAGAGCACACACCACGGCATGTGGAGGCACCAGTGGGTCTGCAGGGCCCGGGGAGGTGTGGTGATGCACAAGATAACCAGGGCCACTCCAGCTGCCCAGGAAGGAAAGCAGTCACCACACAAACCTCTTCACTGGAGTGTGTGTTATCTTTTTCCACCAATCTTTAATTGGATTAGTGTAATGAGGCCAAAAAACCCAGGCTAAGCAGCGAGGCTAATACCTGGCACTTTCAGACCTTCCTTTCTTTTTCTGTGATGTCCACTGCGGACAGCGCTGCTTCCTCTCTCTACCAGGCATATTCCAGCCCAGGAAGCTTAAAAGGTAAGCTGCGAGCCTCGGGACTCACAGCAGCACTGGCTGAAATGTCTGACCACCCACCACCCGTCATATGTCAACAGCCAGATCCCTCTTCTCCAAATTTTTGCTGGGCACTAAGCAATTTGGGACAATCTCAGCACCCATGCTTTCCAAGCAGCTAGCCTGCAAATGGAAAAGGCTGTTAGCCCAGACTGCAACCGGAGCAATGTATACACTAGGAAAATAATTCTGCCACAAAAACCACACAGGGCAAGTGGCTCGTCCTGACTCGCTCGTCCTGCAAAGCACCGTGCGCCTTCCACCGCCATCAACCTTAATGAAACATGAAGGCATTTAACACCATGCGAGATCTGGCTCTTTTATGGGTATCTGTCTGCGCGTCAGCTAGATGCTGGCAGAGATGCTATCTCAACATTAAAAGCAAGGCTGTAACACAGCAGGTATTCAGCCTCCAACAGAAGATGTTCATCAACAATTGCACACACATGATGCTACAATAAATCTATGTGCTACCGCTTAACAGCTTCTCTTAAAAAGATTCATAGCTCTATTTACCGGGCCTGATTCTGCAGCTATGCACGTGGGAGTAAATCTGGAGTAACTCTACCTGGAGTTAGCAAGTAGCCAGTGAGAGTAGGACCAGAATTGAGCCCTTTGATTTTTAAATAACTACCTAATTACCATGCAGGAAACCAGAGCTTGCTGGCTCCACAGTTCAGCTGAGGTTAGGAGTGCAGCAGGCAGAAGCTTCGCACTCCTCCATACCGAGTCCTCCAGATGGGTGAAGGGGTAGAGCAAATGCTCTCACCAGCCCTTCCAGACAGGGAGGACGACTGGGTGGACTTCCCTCTGACATCAGAAATGCATGATGCTGATCCCAAGAAAAGAGAAACTGGAAAGCCTCCAAGGCTGAGGTCGCCCCCCCATCTGACACTACGAAAAACCCTTAAAAAGAGATTTCTACCCACAAGGTTGATGTGACAGTCCGTCTGCTTACTAAATATGACATTATACAGCATCTTACGAATAGGAGTGTACAAAATTGGATATTGTGTACGTCTACCACACAGGCATGTTCTCAGTAAAAGTCACCCGTCATGACCACAGGCTGCAGCAGGTGAACTTCTAATTGGCCACCAGGAAAAACTCTTCACCATGCAGGTAATAAAGCACTGGAACAGACTGGTAGGGGGATCTCCTCCCCTGGAGACAAACTCATCTGGAGAAGACCCTGAGCAACCTGATCTAAGCTTGAAGTTGGCTCTGCTTTGAGCAGGGGGCTACATCAGAGAATATCTATTTAAATTATTCTGTGATTCACACTGCAGCGGAGCCTGATTACATAGAGCGTGTCCTTTCTCAATCGATGTGGTCTCTTATGAAGTCTTTCATACAGACACTAATTTAGTAATTGCCCAGTCCTCTGCATACTAGCTGTTTTAAGACGGAGCATTCAGACTCCTGCTGCAGAATACTGTAATTACACACTGAGTAAGGCAGTACATCTGATGCAATGGATGCACCCACAACACATCGTGTCTAAGCCCCCTCAAAACCAAAACACGCACAGAAATTAAGCTAAAATTAAATGTGCTTCTCCTCCCACTGCACAATTCCCATTGGAAAAGTATTTCTCCCCAGGAAACTGGAGCATGCAAGACCTAGAGCAAGGCGCTGTTCTAGGACTGAGAAGACACGTCCTGTCCCGGTCCTTCCTTAGACCTGCTGTGTGACAGGCAGGAGGAAATCTTGCCTCTTCCATGCCTGGCCTGTCCAGACCATTTAGTGTATAAACTCTTCAGGACAAGGGCTTCTCTGCTATGAGTCATAAACTGCTTAGTGCCTAATGGCAAAGCCTATAGACGCTTAACATAATACAATCATGTCACTTAAATGCCATTAGTCTCCAGTCTAAACAGCACTTTTCCAGGCACAAACGGGACCTGCCAACTCAGGAAGGCAGCAGAAGGGATGTCGGTGGCCAGTCGGGTCACTGGACTCGCAGACACCCGACGTGAAGCCCCAGGCAGGGCGGAACCAAGCCAAACGGCACGGGGGAAAGCCATGGCAGCTCTAGCAATCAAAGAGCTTTATCTTTTGGGCTTTCCTGAACCACCTGAATCAGCTGAAAGCCCCTGCCAGCCTCTACCTTTCCACCTCCAGCCACAGATGTAGTGCTTGCAAGGGGGGCGAGAGCCCCTCACCCACACAGAGGGTCTCCAGCCTTATGCGTCACCTCTATTCCCACTCACTGAAGCATATAATTTATCTACAAGAAAATATCGTATTCTGTCTTGTGATGCTGTTTGAACCCCTCTTCTTTCCTGGCACCATCTCTGCCCTCCACTGGCACCACATCACCTACGTCTACTCTCTCAACTGACTTCTGTGATTGCATCCTCTTCCCTCTCTCCACTAAGGGGAAGAAAGAAATCCTATAAGGAGGCAGCAGAATGGAGTAAACCCCTTCCCCGTCCCCTCTGACGATACATGACCAAAAATTACATGGACAAGGGCTCCACAGGCTCTCGGTACAGCCTCCAGGCTGGCAGCAGCGGGGAGCCAGGCACATCGTGTAACAGGGTCTGAGCACAGATTTCTGTGCAGCTACAAATTGCATCTGCACGAGGGGAAACAAGTTTGTCTTTTCCTTGCGGGGAAGGGACCACTCCCCACCTCCAAGCACAAGCTGCCATTAGTATTTGCTTCACCGGAGAGAAGGAGCAGCGAATCCTCCAGAGCAAAGGACAAGTGCAGCAATTAGGATGCAGGGGCTGAGGGAGCTGTTTAACAGCACGACCCGGAGGTCAGTGCCGCCGACTCCCAGCCCTGCATAAATATTGTATGAGTCGGGAAGAGGGGCTGTTACAGCCACCCTCAGCGCCAGCCCTCCCCCCCCCCTGCCACCTCCATCGCCACTCTGCATCTAGCTAGATACACCAGCAACATTATTTACAGATGTGACAGTCGGGAAAATCACTTGAGTAACTAGGGGGATGGGAAAGAGGGCTGCTCGGTGGAGCAGGCGCCCGGGAACGGGCTCCCACCTGCACCTTCTGCTTCCCCCTTGCAGGGTGCTCCTCTGCACGTGTAATTGCCAGATGGCATGGCCCGTTCTCAAACCAGAGGATGAAATACCACCAAGAACAAGGACAGGAGGTTGTGAGCCCCCTGCTCAAATGTTGCCCAGGGGGTCGATTATCAATGCTGCTGAAGGACACTTCAACCAGCAGCTGCTTTCCAGTTTCCTATCAGTATCCCTGCTAGGCTCTCCCTTTGGAGGGAGCTTTACAGCAATATAACAAGAGGCTTTAGAGAGAGCTTCCCCTCAGACTCCGTCCACATAGCTCTGCAGAAGGGTCCTTACTTCAGCACAGTCACAGCAAGCCCCATCCCTGCATGAACTCCTCCACCTGCTGTGTTTGGTACCAACCACCTTCTTCACCCATGACCTGTCCACTGTTTATTTGCTGAAGGACCATCTTCACCCGCAGCTACAGCCACACTGATCAGCATCATTCCTAATGCATCCTGGAAAGACCTCTCATTCCTCTGCCCACTTTTTCGCTGGAGATGCCAGTCAACTCGACATTTGCCATGATGCTCTACACAAATACAAACCTTTCAGGTTCACTGAGACTGGAGGCTCCCAAGGACAAGGACATGGGCCATCCTTCAACCGTACCAGCAGCCCATGAATTCCTACTGGCACACAGCTAATAAACATTACTGCCCCGGGCAGCACACAAGGGCTGCAAGACAGGAAACACAGCTTGGATATGCTTCTGTCCATGTTACCCCTCCAGAAATTCCTCCGTTGCTCTGTAGCTGGTTGCTGAATCCAGGGAAAGCAGAAGCCCGGTCTTACCATTCGCAGCTTTCCTGAACTCACTGAGCAATTAATGGGCTTAATTATTGATGGCAAAGGCAGGGAAGGGAGGAAAGAAAGAAAAAGCCGACGAGAAGGGAATGATGTGGGGGTGGCGGGTGCCAAAGGTCTCCGAAGATCTTCCCTCAGCCTAGAGCAGAGAAAGAGCCCCTAGCCGCTCTGCCGCTCCCACGGCCCTGCTCTAATGCTCCCTGACATGCCTCTGAAGACAGCGAGCTGTTTGCAGTCACCACCGTGATTTGTTAGTAATTATTTTCACGGTGTCACATTGCTGTCACTCTCTTAACAAAGAGACAGGCAGCCTGAGGCTGCCTGCGAGAAAGAACCAGCAGAGAAAAGGAATTGTCAGGCACCCAGGGATCCTCTTTGCTTCCCAGGTTTCACAACCAGAGTCCTCACCAGCTTCTGAAGAAACTTCTGAGGAGGAGTGGCAAGTCAGAATCATCTCCCATCCTGGTCACAGCAAGAGGAATTAATTACTTAGCCCCCTCCTAATTTCACCTTACCTGTAAATCCAGTGCAAGACCCAGGTGCTTAGAACCCCTTAAGCCAGCGATTTGCTTCAGGCCTGCAGCAAACACGAAAAAACTTTGGTATTTGATGACTTTTAGCGCTCTCCTTGCAAGCTCCAGTTTCTTTTCATGTGGTCTTGCCATCAGCCCACGCTTTCCAAGCACAGCAACCCTGACGACAAACCCCTGCCTAAGCCTATCACCCTCGCGCACATTAACCCTCCGGACCAGCCACGTGTGCTCTCCCTACACCGGTGTCCTTAATTCTGGCATGCTGCTGTGCTCCACGTGGCAGTAACATTTCACTTGGCATTTTGCAATGCCAGGGGACCTCGGCAGCTTCCTCACACCTGAAATACACGACCTAATGGCTTGCTGTCTCTGTTTTCTCATACGCAGCACGGTGACTTGACAAGAACCTCCCCTTGAACCACCTCCCATCCATCCATCTCACACCTACTGTGCAACCGCAGCCATCCATCCTTCAGCTAACTTGTCAGTCCAAGGTAATCACTCCTTTCCCAGCAAGCGTGGAGCTTGCTTGGGCCCCCAAGGAATGAAAGCTATTTTGGCACCCGAAGTGTCACACAAGATAAGGATATAGAGATGAAAGGCTGAGACACCTGGCCAGCCAGTCCTTAAAGCGCCCTTGATCTCTATGCAGAAAGCAAACGGACTTCCTCTGGAGCAATTCAAAGTTTGAACTACTCCCGGCAGAAGCGTTCTTCCCCTGCCCGCTTTCTGATGGCACACAAGGGTCAGTCCCTGCAGCCACGGGGAGACCTGGGTATTAATTCACCCTCTTAGCATGGGGAGAGCTTGGAAATATTAAGGCTCACAGTCTAAGCAAAACCCTCCTGCAATTAACTGCATGGAAGAGCACTGACTCAGAGGGCAGCTCCTTTTCAGGGGTCCTTTTAATAACCAAGAAATGGCACATACATGCTGTGAAGAATTAGGATCACCATTGGGAAGCTAAATGGTCCATAAAATGTAACGGTTCTCTTCAGAGCTGGGAGCTCAGCGAGCTGGAGGAGAGGTCTTGGCAACCTCCCACCAGCCTCCTCCCTCTGCCCGGTTTGCAGGGGACACACGTGACTCCAGGCAGGGACAAGGAGCTGAACTCAGCCAGTGGCCAGACACCTCTGGCACGCTGGCCAATGGTCCGCACCGAGACCTGGCTCAACACCTAGATGGAAAAACTGAAGCAGGGAAATTAGAGATGACCAAGAGGCACCTATGGAGGGAAAATCAAGGGTGTCCCAGAGTGCAGGTGCTGGGCAAGAAGGAGGAGAAAGCCTCGCTGGAAGAGAGGCAAAGCTGGTGGGACCAAGGCAGGACAAAGCCCTGGGTAGCACGAGCTTCCCACACACAGCCCTGCCAGCATATTGTACTGCTTCCTCAGCCTTCTTTCCCCAAACTCCTCTGTTCTGCTCCTTCTTCTAGTACCACCTCCACATGCCTCGCATCATTGCTAGCACCTGGTCCAGAGCAATCTCTGAGCACAGGACGCTGTCTTTGGGGTGCCAGGCTGAGGGCAGCACCCTGGCCAAACACACAGCAAAAGGTGACTCCCAACGTGGAATGGACTCAGCTCAAAAAGTTAGTCTGCAGTTCCGGCATCGTCCCGAGAGTCCTGCACACACCCAGACATGTGCTCCTCAGGATACGGAGAGGCGCTGGACAAGGCACATGAGAATACGCTGGAGGGAAAATACCAGGGATGACCTCAAGATGGCCCAGTAGGTCTTTGCCAGCCAGGAGCTTCAGGAGGAAAGGGACTGAACCCATCCAGGAAAATGGCTCCCAACAGGAAACAAACATGCAAACAAAATAAAATGCTTTCAAGAAAGCTACCGACTTATACGAGGCTTGCAGAGAGCAAGTGAAAGGGGAAGGATGCTGCTCCCAGGCTGGCAGTATTTTTCAAGCAGAGCTCTCTAAGCAGAGAAGCCATGAGAGCATCACTCCCAGCCAAGCCACTGGGAGGGCAGCACTGGTGCCAACACACAACTGCTTTGCTTCGGCTGGGAAGTAAGAAGAGCTGGGACCCAAAGGGAGACAGCTGACATTTTGGCCCCCAGCATGAAACACTACGGCTGTCTAATGCTAGAAAAATTAAGCTTTTTGAAGCAATAAAGAAAATTCACACTTTGTGAAGCTAATCCTATTTTTCACACATGCTGCAGACAACAAAACTCAGATGGCAAACAGCCTTCCAGTGCTTTATCCTCGGGAGTCCCCAAGCCAACCAGCTTTTCAATTCCCCAGGGCACAGGATAACCACGATGTTGAGTTGCTATTATAGGGCGCTCTCACATAGGCAGAAGCCAGGGTGTGCTTTTTACCAAACACCCGTTATAGATCCATTGATTATGAAACCGTTTTGCCTGCATTCATTGTAACACTGGACACAGAAATCACCTTAGTGATTCCTACAAGGTAAATCCTGAAACCACCACCCTGCAGTGCAGCTGAGGGATTCCCTACCATCCATGGAATAAGGTTCACATGGGAATCTCGCAGTCCCAAGAACCAAGTGGTTCCTGCTGCAGAGGGAATGACGATTCCTTACTGTATGAGCAGATGAGACCGAGACTAACAGCTTGCCTTCAGTTCAGCGCGACTGTTTCCAAACACAGCTTGAATTAAGTTACCCAGGGATGGAAAATCCACCGTCTCCATTCATTACCCCATCCCAATGGTTCAGTGCTGGAAATAAAGCACTTGATGCAATGCCTCTCTCATTCCCCCCCTACACTGTAAATTTATTCGAAGTTTCTCCACCATCTTTCACATTGTTTCCAACTTGTTTGGTCCCAATTCCCAGGCAGCAGAGTCTGTGCTTCCCAGAGTGCATCCGGCATCACAGCTCAATAAATCTGTGGCCACTACAGCCCTGACTATGACAAATGTCTTTGCTATGACGCGCCAGACAAGTAGCAGACCTGAAGGTGATAGTCCATTGCGTGATGATTCCTACGCAAAGACTTCACGTCCAAAGCTTAACCCAAAGGCATTCCCAGAGTCACACATCTCAGACAACGTAACTTGCAGAAACTCATGCAACCAATGGATTTCAAGCAAAAGGCAAGAACATGAGACAGTCAGGGGAACTGCTGCAGAAGGGTAACAAAAGGTAAGTGTGCTATATTAATTTTAAATAAGAGTGAGCAGAGGGGGAACCTTAAAATCCAAAATTTGTTTTGCAGAAGTGATATCACTTCCTTTAAAAAAAAAAAGCTGGACTGCAGTGTCGCAGAAGCGGATGGGGTCAGTGCTACCCCCTGTAAGTGCCAGAGAAGAGCATGCTCACAAGGCTGCCTTGCTTAGCTCCGGCAAAGCACTTTAGGAGGTAATTACATGAACGACTCCATCAGCAAAGCTGACTCGAAAGGTTCCTGACCCTGGATACTCAGTCCCGTCCCTGCACTGTAGTTCACACCACCCTCTTCCTTCAGCCAACATAACCATGTGAAGAGATACACCATAAGCTTGGTCAGCAAAATGATCCTCACTAAAAGCAACAACAAGCAGCTAATCCAAAGATCTTAGTTGGAAAAGAAGGGTTTTGTTATTTTTAAAAGCAGATTATTATGTTATCTTTCCGTTACCAGCTCCTTGTCACTCTCAAAGCCGCCCTCTGAACATAACTCCTGCCCTGCTGCCACCCAACCAGCCCACCCTACGCCTTCTCCTGCCTCTCCCCATGGCTACCCAAGCCATTCCACTCACTCCATTCAGTGGGTGTCTGCCATTTCCCCCCCCAGGCAGAGGCTACAAACCCCTTCCCGGTCCTTCGATAAAGAACAGCATACACAAGGGACACTAACACCATCAATCCTTCTTCATTCATGACCTAAGGCTGATCTCAAACCAAGCCTCCAGGACAGAAAGCTGGGAAGACCAACCCATTGCCACACTTGGAGCTGGTCTGAGAAGGCGAGCATCCTCCCAGCCTGTGTAACTTGCAAAGAAAGAATTAAAACAGTGAGATACAATTAAGCAATGGTATAATTTACTGCTCAGAATTTACTAATACGCAACCTAGGAAGAGCACCAAGGGCTATAAACATTTCAAGACACTTCACTGTGTTTTATCACTATATTAGAGAGTACTTGCCTTTTAACACTTATTTAAGAAAATAAAAAACTTCTGAGCAGTACTTTCCTGTAAAGACATAAATTAGCATGTTCTGATCAGCCACCGTAAGTGCAGTACAAGCATCTTCACGCCGGTGGTATATAGATGAAAGACTACATGCCTGTTTACCTATGTTCAATGTGTTTGCAGAATGATCCAAAACCGGAAGGATAAGTATTAACTGATGCTCTTGACATTAAGATGCAGGTCTGAGATTGAGCACGTGCGGCTGCAGCTCCTTTCTCTGCCTCTGCCTGCCTGCACAACCACAGGCACATCACTTAACCTCACCGTATCTCAGCTCTATAGCTATGAACACACAGTACAAACGCTTCTTTGGTTGCCAAGATTAATTCACATTGCGCTTAAGAGCAGGTAAAGCGGTTCCATACACAGAGGGAGGCAATTTGACATTTCAGGGGAGATAAACCACACTAAAGAGCTTACATTACAAGGGCTCAACCCTGGCAGACACCGAGTACCCTCTTTCCACTAAAACCGCCTCCTGCAGTCAGCAGCTCCCTCAGCCCTTCAGAGGCAACATCACCCTCACCACCCAACGCCGCATCAATGCAATTTGCTTAATCTCCAGTGACAGTTCCATCCTAGGTGCAGGATGAGGTCCAAGCACTGAAGTGAACTACACCAGGTGTCTGCATCCGGCCCTGGAGCTGTTAAACTTGGGAGGATAGCTCCTTGCAACAGGCTAAAGGAATCCTCCCGCTGAGCACTCGGAGGCCCGAGGACCGTGTGCCTAACGAGGCTGTATCCCCACTCATATTTTAGCTTGGCAGGTCTGGTGCTCCTTTCATCTTTTGCTTCAGGTAGCTCTCTTTAATTAATAACATTTCTGTGTCGACACAGGGAACTTTCCACCCAGAATGAATGGCCCTCTCTCATTAGAACCACGACTTGTCATGATGTATTCAAGAGCAGGAGTGTGATTCATTCCCTTGTCTGGGAACGAGGGGTGTTGCTGGGAGGTGGGGGGGAGAAGAGTCTCTGTAATGAGTGACTGATATTTGCTGAAGTTGATATGCGACTCTGTCGGCTTGAACTGCCTTGTCAGGACAAGCCTTCAGAAAGGTGATGTTCCCACTCAAGAGGTTTTCCTCATTAAAGAAATTGCATCTTAACAAGAGGAAAGGGGAGGGGTGGCAGGAGAGCTGCTGTCTTCCCGACTCCAGCCTGGTTCGCACACACCGAGCGCTGAGAGATGGTTAATCCAAACACAGCCAGTAGAGGATCAGCGCTCCATTTCTGAGCCCTCTCACACACCGTGCTCTCTCTGGCGGCGACCAAATCCCTCCAACAGGGCCTCTCCTTCTGATGGTGCACCACACCCATGACAAAGCCTTTGGTGGCACGGCCGAGGACCTTGACTCATGCTGAACCTCCACAAGCCCTTCCCAGATGCCTGGTATCCTCTTCTGGGGACCCAGTTCTCCCAGTGCTCCCCATTGTCAGAGGGAAGCCAGACAAAGAGCTCTGTGATCTTCCAAGAAAGCTCCAACATTCAAGAAAAATCAGGTCTGCAGGCCCACAGTGCCTAATTCCCTGAAGATCCTCGAGCCGAGCAGAGGCTTCGCAGGTCCTTTAGCAGCTGAGTTTCCATCTTGAATCCTGCAGGCTCAGATGGACCTAGACACCATCAGCAGAGAGCAGTTCCTTGATAACCGCTGCTCCTCCGGTGCTTTTCTTTGAGCTCAGAGTGCTGCATATGTTGTGACTCCTGGCTTTGACAGGGCTATCTGCCCACCTTGTCCCCACATCCACCACTGACAGGCTTGTACATTCCTCCTCTTTGTTCCAGCCACCCCTCCTCCAGCTTGCTCGCCCCACTGTGCCTCCCAGTGCCCTGGCACCTACCAGCAGCACCTGCTGGAAACACCCACAGCAGACAGGTCTGTCCACAAGACACCGTGCCTCATCTCTTCAACAGCACATGCAGTCGGAACCCAAACTAAATGCTCAGGTCATTGCTGGAGAAGCCAGGAACAAGGTTGCACGGTTTCCCACCAACAGCCGAGTTACGGAGAACAGAGGACAGGAACACCAAACCACACGAGACACTGGGTAGGAGCATCACAGCTTGCTTTGCGGGCAGCTGTGCAAGCAGCTGTCATTACTATGGAAGCTGAGAAAACGAGCAGCAGAGTTGCGAACAGACCTGCCTCAAGTCACCACTCCCTACGCCAGTAAGCACTGCGCTCGCCTCATTTTCCTGAATTCCTCTGGAACCCAGTTGGGTTTCTGCTGGGCAATACTTCCACCAACACACTCCTCCAAACGCAGACAAGCAGCACCACCTCCCCCCGAACTGCCCCAGTGCCTTCCATGCCCATTGTGTGGTCTCGACATGGTAGCAAAGGCCACCAACTACAGCGCAAGTCTTGTAGGAAGCACGAGGCGATTCCCTGGAATACCTCCTAGATGTTCCACATGTCTGAGGCTCTATCTCCCTATCTGAGCAGCCTTGTTTCAGCTCTCTGCCTTCCCTCTTTAAAAAGAGATGCTCAGTTCTGCTTTGCTAAACCCTATTTGGCAATGTGTCTAAACACACGCAAACTTAATTAGTTCAGGAGGGAGACTCGGCATTTGTGGTGACGGATAAAAGTAATAGGAAATGAGACAAGTCAGAGCTGGCAGGGAGTCCTCACTCAAGCCTCATTCACTGGCACGGCGCTAATCAGATGTGACGCTACACGCTGCTGCACCCAATCGGCGACGGAGCGGCGTGATGTGCTACTCACCGAGCGGCTGCAGCCAGACTCCCGCTATCCATGTGGTTGGAAAGACGGAATGTATTTTCTGCTTTGCCCTGGAGACGCTTCAGGATTGAATTCTGAAGTTAATGGTTTAAAAAAATTTTTTAAAAGGAAGAGGGAGAAATGAACCACTCGCTGCAACCTCATGGCCAGGAGTGGAGTCTTCTTTTCCAGCTGACTAGTGAGACACAATCCATGCGAAAAACCACTGCAAATGGTGAATCGAGGATCTCTGCTCCAGAACTGCACGTCCTGCTGGACCAGCTCACCCCAGAACCCCTATGGCTCACCAGAAACGGGGCTCATCTTCACCTCTAATTCCCCATTGTAGAGCTCTGAAGCAAAAAACAACAACAAACAAAACCAACCCACACCTAGAAGGTTGCCCATTCCATTCAGACACCAAGTTAGGATGTCATTATCTGGGAACTTTATTATCCCACTGTGAGAGGGATGGAAGGATGGACTTGGAGCACAGACAGTTCTGTTCCTCACAACCATCACCAAAAGCAGTAAACTGGACTCTCAGAACAGCAATACAGGAGAAAAGAACTGAGACATAAGAACAGATGAGAAACAGAAGTTTACACATCCCTGCAGCTGTCTTCTTTGTGGTGGTCTCTAACAAAAGTTTAAACACGATATATAAAGAAAAATACGCCTCATTCTTAATTTAAACCAGTAACACAAGAATTGGCAATATACACCAGCTCTGGACACAGCCCAGCAGAGACCCAGATTTTAACTCAAAAGCTTGCGTGCCACACTCCTGTCGGGAGCACAGCAAATTTCTGATCTCCACTAGCACTTCTGCTGCTGCTTCGGTCCTCATATCTCACGTCTCGCTAATCACACCAAGAAGAGGCAAGGAGCTGCCACTCTACAAAGACCATTCTGCAGGGAAGAACTGGTGTTGATTGCTCCCAGGCTGTGCGCAGTTTATTTAGGCTTCCGACTTGGGGAAACCAATGTCACAGTGAAAACCAAGTAACACTACTAACGAGTTGTGGATGTCAGTTTAGCATTGAATGTGTCAAGCCCGTGCTTTACCGGTGTGATAACAACAGGAGTCTTTATCCAGTACTCTGAGGAAATGAAAAGCTGACGTGAGACTACAGGAAACCAAGTGAATTCAGCACAACATGACACTGATCTGCAAACACCTTACAGATTAGACTGATCTAATTCTTAGACATTTAACTTGGGTTTTTTTTAAATAACATTTTTAGGTGGTGGTCTAGTTATTTTCATAACAAAACACGCACATACACTGACACTTGCAGATCTCAGTGCAGGTTCCCACCCGGTACTCTCCAGATACAGTCACCCAGCTGATCAAGATGACCTTAATGATAAGTACACCAATGAAATGTGCCAGACTTGGCCTGTACTCTCCTTCCAAAGACTACTCTATGATTCACATCCACTTAGTGTGCCAAGATGACAGAAGGAAAGCCTTGCATACGCAAATCAGGTAAGGACCATTGCTTGATTTGGGTGTACAGAAACAGCGTTCCGTGTATGCGCTCAGAAATATCCATCCCTTTGGAAATTATTGGATAAAAGGGAAAACATCACAAAACTCCAGTCCGAACCTTTCTTGGGGTTCTGAAAGGATTTATTCTCTATAGGGAATATCCTAGGTAGTAATCTTGCACTATGCCCAGCACCTACCTGTCTTCTCAAAGAACCCCCCCACTCCCAATTATGCATAGCAAACAACGATTTCCCTAAGAAACAAAGACTAGGGACAGTCAGAGGCTTGTAAGGACAGAGATGCACACACTACAGGCAAGCATGGAGCAATAAAGCCCAGAAAAATCTCCCTCCCCTTCCATACTCACATCACTTTCAAATCCCAGTCTCCACAGGTCACAAAAATCGACTTGACGCTGGGATCTAAGAGGCCTTCCTTCGCCATCCACTCGTCAACCCTCTGAAAGGAAGGCAAGAAAAGGGGATGAGTTTTGCAGAGAGAGGCCGAGCCACAACAGTTAAACTCAGATAAGCTGCTTGCAATCAAGAGAGAAGAAAATTGTGATCTTATCCACCCTCTCCCTCTCTCTCTTTGCTCTTTGCTTGCCATCTCAACAACAGCACGTTTGGACCTTTGAAGATTTCTGATAGGAGACATCAGGCAACCAGAGCAGAGATGATCTTATCAGACACCGCAGCAGCTCTGCTCATGGAGGGATGGAAGTTGTGCAGCGTTAAGAGGACGATACAACTGTGCCGTTACCTGGCATTGCTCCTCCACTTTTCCCATTCCAGTACCAAATGGGCTCATAGTGAGCGTAACTCGTGTCCCCTGCAGTGAGGAGAGAACACGGGCATCCTGGGACGGCATCTCTCACCTGTAGCATTTCTCACATGCCCCAATTCACACAGCTCCAAGGGGATATGGGAGAGGGAAGAACTGGAAGGGCTGGGCACATACAGGCACTGTGCAGCAGTCACAAGCACAGCCACGCATCCCCTTCCTCTCCAGACTGGGTCTCTTTCCTCCTTACAGTTCTGAGGAGGTGCTTGTTCAGGATACAGTGTGGATTTAAAGTGAATCCGCTATTTCTGATCAACTTCCCATAGGGACAAACGTTCTGGATCCACTTCAGAAATGGGCCACGTTAATCTGAAGGATGCACATCCACCTCAGGGACTAACCAGGAGGCACTAACCTTGACTAAAACCCCTGCATAGACATTTATTCCAGCTAGAACTAGCAAATGACATGCCTAAAATCTTCCGGTGGCAGGTGACAGGCAATCAGCTGCTATTATGCAGCCTCACTAGCAGCATTTCCAGTGCTTCAGCAAGAGAAATCCCTCCTCTTTTCCCTCTCTCCACACCTTCCGCTCCTGAACAAAGTATCGTGCCCCAGAAGCTGCCTGACCCAAATCTCATTTTAGCCTAGAAACACGCTGCTGTATGAACACCTTTTCAGTCCAAATAAAAAAAAAAATATTAAAAATTCTACAGAAATGTTTCCACATTCTAAGAAGCTCCCGTAGAAACAGAATGAACCGTTCTCTGTAATACGCCAGTGGCAATGTACGTTCACCCATCCAGGCAAAGAGGGCTCTCCCTCCAGGGGAAGCAGGCACAAGCATCCATATGCTCAGGGACACGCACCGCTGCTACGTGCTCTCCGGAGAGCACCAGGGAGAGTTGGGGCTTTGCACGGATGAGAGATGTCACCTCTGCAGAACACCGTCTTCGGCCTCCTGTCACTGCTGCAGCTTTTGCGGCAGAGGACGGTGCTTCTTTCCGCGACCGACTGTACAACAGCCCTCCGGAGTAAAGCTCCCCCCAAAGCAGCATCCCATCCAGCCTCTCAGCTACACTTCTGCCTCCCTTGGGCTGCCGGGATCCTCCAGCCAGCCCCGCACAAGGCTCCCCGGAGCGAGGGACAGCAGCGGTAGCCTTTCTAAACTCCCCGATGTGAGCACCCATCAACTGCTGTCTCCATGGAGGATTTTAAAGCCTTTAATTTGATTTCCTCACATAAGCAATTGTTGCAATTATTCTGATTAGGAACAATTAGGTAACACAGCAGTGGAAATCCTGACAGAGACAATGCATCGAACAGCAACCTGCAGCCCGAGCGGGCTCTGCTTGAGGAGGTTTCCTTCACTATTTGACTACCAACAAAAGCTATTGATGGAGAAATACTTCCAAGCTAATTAAGCCCTAAACGCTGTAGGAATTCAACATTAAGCAGATGGCATTATTAGGGCTATATCTGCATTCGCACATCCTCCAGATTAGATTTTAGAGGCATTTTCTCCCTATCCTAGATGTATTATTGAGCATTTAAAAAGGTAGAAAAAATTATTTTAATAAAGTGCTAAGGGAGGGGAAAGAAAAACGAAGGCAGAAGCTCCTGGAGCAGTGGTCTTGAGTGATGTCTTGGTGCTTTAAAATTGGCTCAAGCAAGAATCGCCTCTTCTCCTATCTACTGGCAGGAGTTTGGATATCTTGTCAGCACCCTTGACATGAACAGCTGGAGATGACAGATCAATGGTTCAATACTCTCAGCAGCGTGTCACCAACGTGACAGCAAATGTTATTCTAATGAAGCTGTAATCATAGTCAAATTACGCGGTTCGATTTTCAGCAAGGGGGACGACAGGACCAGAGGTCAGAGTTCGGGAACTAAAGGTTACTCTGCTTACCTCAAGCACTTGCTGGAGGCTCGGCTGCCCATCCACCATGCCTTGAATAATCCCAGTCAGCTGAAACGAGAGACAAACAGAAAGCAGGCATCAGAGCAGCACTCAGAAAGATCATTAGAGAGGTCTCCTCTCCTGTCCATCTCGCTGCAACCAAAACATGCTCCTGTGACCCACACAGACATCGCTGAGGAGCCAGCCACAGCAGAGCGACCCTGGCAGCTCCCCAGCCACGGGCAAGGGCACAGCTTCATCCCAAAACCAGAAAGGTAGGGGGGCTCCTACCCACACTATAAAACAGCGAACTCCCAATGGGGCAGGATGCACTTGGGAAGCAGTGGTGCCCTCCACTTCACGTACCGGCACAATGCCCAAAATGCTGCCCTTTTTCAATATACGTTTCACCAGTTTTGATGTTGCCCTGACTTACACAGGCAGTGGTAACTACTGGGGTCTCTGGTCATTCACCTGCTACCACAGTGACACCAAAATTGCAGTGGTAGATGAACAGAATAGACAACAGTGGTAAGTGAGACCCAGAGTGGACCCAGCCATCCTCCCCTGCGCTGGGCAGACAGCACATGTGCTTTCCCATAGTCCATCACAGCATCCCTCTGCATTTTGGCACTGTATTTAAAACAACTGAATGAAATCTGAAGAAAACCACCACCTTCCAGAATCCTGGACTACTCAGGTTTTCAGGAGATTCCTTAGGAAAAGCTCCTACTGACCGCACCCGGACTGCTTGGCTATTTAAAGCTAGACACACACATAAAAAGATGCAGTCTCATGGGCCTCTGCCTGTGTCTGCCCAGGACAGCTTGAGGCACATGGAAAACAGATAATTTTTCTGTCTGCCTTCCAACTGACAAAACCGTCTTTTAACATATTGAATATTGGAGGTCAGTAGCTTGCCATCAATGTGCCCAAGTAATTAAAAAAATCATTATTAAAACAAGTGCACACCACAGGATTTCACTTCACATGGCACTTTCCTGAAGTTACGCATCTCACACGTTTTCATAAAATAAAGGTCGAACACAGCCTAGGAGCGTGCCCTGCTGCCTGCACACGCATCCAAGCATCCAGGAGCCGCAGCATCCAGCGGAGAGGTGCTGACAGTCCCCCCATCACCCAGGAATAACTCTTCCACGCAGACCAGCTCAACCTACTCGTAAAACACAAGTCCTCTTACAAATCACGCAGCTCTGCTTTATTAAATGTGTGGCAACCGAAAGAAGCTCAATGGTTTCTATCTCTTTGTTTCTTTGGCTGCTTGGCTTACAGCACTGAACTCGGAAGAAGGAGGAAAAAAAAAAAAAAAGAGATTAAACTCCAATTAAACTGTAATTACATTTAATGAATACCAAATACCTGACTCACTGAATAAGCTGTAAGTGGAAAGATTATTTTCTCACAGTGACTTCCATGGAATTGTAATGGATACCTTTTAGGGGAAGTATTTTAATTTTAAGAATGCAGAGTTCCTCTAGGTGGGTTTCTCAAGTTCATCAAGTCATTATGAGGTGGAATTTTAAGGAAGTGGAGGGACACAGACACTCTTTTATATTCCAGAAACTGTTTTTATATTAATCTGTATTTTAATTGGGTAACAGCTGCTACCTACAGCCTTCCCATACTCTGAGAAGCAAATAGATTTGAGAGATTAATGCACAGCTCTTTAGAGCAGTTTTTGAAGCTCACTGGCTTGTTTTTTGCTTTTCTTGCCATCTTTCTCTCCGTGCATTCGCCCGGCAGAGGTGGACAGCTCGCCTACTGCAAAGCTCAGAGGGCAACTCAAATCAAACCTCTGGAAGTGGCTGAAAGATGAGCTTTTTGGGAAAGGATGACAGGCAACCTCTTGGTATCACAGCCAGCACCGATGTAATGGCTTCTACTGCTCCGGGTATCTTCACGGCTGCATCTGTTGAGCGCTGCACCCCTGATGGCCGTGGTCAGATGGGGTGAAATGGCATTATCCAGACATTTCCCATCAGGGGGAGGGAGGGACAGGAAGGCACAGGAAGGGACAGGGGCTCACAGTCCCACCAAAGAGTCTCTGCTTGATCTCGCCCAAGACCCCTTCCCTCCTCCCCTGCCAGGCCAAGCAAAGTACCAACTCAGCCGTACAAGAACACGTCACCAAGCACACACACATGCAAGATTCACGCTGCAGAAATCAAATCGTACACACGAATACAAAGGGATATACCTTCTCCATGGGGACATTTCAGTACAGGCCAGAGAGTGCTCAAAAGGGACCAGAATTACTCTCACCCTTTCGGATCCTTTCTGTTTTCAGTTACGTCCACGTGTAACACCCAACCTACTGCACTGGGTCTCTGCACGGGTTATCTGGTCTTGCCGCTTTGACAAAGTATAAAAACATAAAACTGCACAATTGTAAAGTTTCACTGGCTATCCTGAGAAGCACATGGTACTTGGGAACATCAACAAGCTATAAGGCATTTATCTTTTTGTACTTTTATTGTCTGTTCCTTCAGGAAAAAAAAATCAATAAAAATTAATCATAAAAAGAGAGCAAAGTACCATGAAAAAGCCTGTACAAGCACCTGTGTAGAGGGAATCTTTCACTTAAGCTCCTGGCATGAACTTTCTTGGGCATCAGACAAACCACTTGCATCTTCCAAAAGGGCATGATGAGCTTTACATACCTAACAACAGCTTTTAACCACACTTGCAAGCACTTTCCACCTTCTCTGTCTAAATGTTCAGCACACCCTCATCATAACCAAGCCTCTTGACCTGTTGTTTTACAGAAGCAGGTCAAGAGAAAGGGGACCAGACAAGGGCTACAGAGTGAGCCAGCACTGGAAGACATGCTCCTGGCCATTGGTGTGGGGAGTTGGAGGAACCTCCTGTAGCCAGGGGAGAGCACAGACACCCTGAAAGCTAAGCAAAGGGATGCCTTGAGGGTTACCACGAGCTCTCCACCCTTGCAGACACCCTTCCTGTGCTGTGCTCAATTCTTCAAGAAGGAAGAGGGATGTGAGAGGTACTCCAGACCCAAGAAGTAACACTGAACACCACCAGTAATCCTCCCACACACAGCCTATACCAAGCAGTCCTATTGCTTCCTGGCAAAGGCAGCGAGCCGGGAGGAAAGCAGCAGCACAGCAGAGCGGCTCCCGTGTAATGTCAACACCACTGCTTTTCCTACAGAGTTTATCTGGGAAACCATCGTATTTCTACTCCAAGACAGTTTGCTGATTACCTAAGCACTTGTCTCTGGTGTACAATCTGATAATCAGGCTTGGTCTTTCTTTGTAGACAAAGAGGCCAATAAATCTCACCCTTTGTAAGTAGAGGTGCCTAGACAAAGCCCTTTACTGGCATTTAGCAAAATGGGTATTTTTCAGAAAATATAAACCGGCTGAAAGTCAATGGCAAACGCTGGAGCTGTGCAAGCAGTGGCTCCGCAGGAGCTGGACACACAGCGTGCCCCGGCTGTGTCCCTGGGGACTCAGGGGAACCTACACCAGCGGCATGGGGCTGACCCCTGCACCTCCTAACAGGAGCCACCAACCCCACAGGTCTCTACACAGCCACTACAGCCTCCACAAAAAAAGTCACTGCAAATACGAAAGGGTATTTTTGCAACTGTTTAGTAAGTTCCTCAGTACAACCAGCTCACCTGTGGCTCTTCGGGCAGGGTTTCAGGGTAAACCCCAGATATGGGACCCAGGGACAAGCCCAGTTACCCCTCCAGCACAATCCCACTCCCTGGACCTCATGGCAGTCCCTGCAACAGGCAAGGGGACCACCAAGCAGGAGAGACAGGGGCCATGCTGTGCAGTGAGCAGCACGGGTGCAGCAGGAGACTGCCCACGAGCCGGTGGCTTCCAGGCTAGGATTAAAACCAGCTCCCTAACCCATGCTGTTAATAAAAGAGAACTTGCCAAACCTGGCAAGTTGGACCATTTTGTGCCGCCAATAAGACACCGGTGTGGGTTCTGCGATCATTTTGCCCACTGACCTCAGCACTGCCCAGTTTTATCCAACTCTGGATACAAGACACCAGACCGAAGTCAGCGGCAGAACCTGCCGCTGGGACACCCATGCCTGTCCTGGGGACTCCTGCTGGCGCGCACACACACAGCCTCGCTCGCTCGGGGGCTCCACGTAGGAGACACAAACCTGCAGAGACACAAACAACTGCTCCAGGCTCCCCTGAGCAAGAGAAGAGAGAGAAACCAGCACTACGGTGTGGGAGCATTAGATGGGCTGAATGATTCGGTCACAAGCTCGGCATCCAGAGAACCTCTCGATGTCCTCACGCTGTAGCAGGCTGGAGGCTCCGTTCGGCGAGGACAGCCCCACCAAGCAAGTCAGGCAGATTCTCGTGCAACAACAGAGCTGCAACCTTTAGCAGCAGGGCAGGGAAGGACACAACAGAGGAATTTCCACAAAAAGGGATTCTGGTGGGAGTTAATAAGCAAGATGACTTCTCTCTAGAATTTAGATGACATACAAAATGGACGTTTTGGGCTCTACTCTAGAAGTGACGCTGCTCTTAGCAAAGATCAGGTGCAAGCTGTGAGATTTATCACATTTGTATGAGCATATGTCCAGCAAGTCTCATGGGGATATGGACAGCCAAAGTAGTTGTCCAGTCCTCTAGTATTAAGATTGCAAAACCGTTTCCATTATATCCCTCTGTTTTCACACATTTATAGCTTTCTGAAAGCACCTCACCTGGGAATAATGCTTTCTGTGCTTAGTCTTTTTTTTTTTTTTAATACATTTAAATAAAATACCTTCAGCTGGTTTTTAGTTACAAGAGAATGAAAAAAAAGAAAAGTATTTGTTTTTACAATGTAGAAATATAGTAGGGGCTGGTTGGTCCTGGAGGGAACTCCACCTAACACAGAGGAGTCATTTCTCATCAAGTTAGTACACACGGAACAAGCGCTTCAAGGACCTAAACCTGCAGCCACGGAGGTCGGGGAAAACACACCACGGTTTCGATGATTCTGGATAAGACCGGGACAGAACGAAGAACTTGGATACCCAGATTCCCTTCAGTCAGTACTTTAGTCACTGAGCTGGCCAGCATCGAAATAGTGGAGTAAAAGGAAAAAAGCCCAAAGCAAAAGGACATAGAAACTTTGTTTTGATGGCTACAGCAGGGAGGAAGAATGCACTTGCAGAAACAATTAACTTTTTGTGCTGAATCAAGAGAACAAACAAACAAACAAACAAAAAACCACAAAGGAACCCCTGCCCCCCTATTCCTTTGAACCATCAGGGATCACATTTACCACCTTCATCCTCTCGTCTGTATCTGGGGAAAGGTGGCCGCAGCTCGAGAGCAGCTGTCCTCGGCAATGAGAGTAACCAAGTAACAAGAGGCTACTTCTCCAGCAATCATTTCGAGTGCGCCACAAGCACGACATCAAAAAGAAAGTCTTAAAAATACAGACATGGGTTACCCTAGCACTCTGAAGGACTCATCAAATCCCAACCAGGCAGGCCCACGGCAGAATCATTTAGTGCCTCTGAACCATGCAGTCATATGACACTTTTTTCCTTTGGACCATGCTCAATTTGACCTTCCCCACCAAAGAGCAGCGCAACACAATCACGAAGAGCTTACAGAGAAGCTACAGGATTTTGAGCATCAGCTAACATGAGTGCTTTTATTTTGTGGTCACTCAGTCAGACGTTCGTTAGTCGTAAATACAACTGATCTTAGTTAGCAGATCATAGCTAGAGTTATTTATGAATCCAAACTGAGGTCTTCACACGCTACTGCAATGACAAAAAATGATTCCCCTTGTCCTTAACTCAAGGCTGGCATGACACGCTGCCCTGCAGCCGCACCGTGAAGAGGCGACCCCAGCCCCTGGTGCAATGGAAACTTGCTTCCCAGGGAGACTCTTGGAGCACCGGGGAACCTTGGCACTTTACCTCTGTACAGAAGGGCGTAAGCTGGGGATGCACCACAGGCTGAACATACATGTGAAAGGTGGATTCGATCTCCATCGTCCTGCCATTCAGCTTCAGGATAGGGAATTCGATGATTTCCTGAATGGGGCAAAAAGAAAAGCAGCTGTTCATTTGAAACAAACAAAAAATGAAGCTGGAAATGATCCCTATTAGCAAGCCGGCTATAAAAAGAGGGGCCTGACAGTCCCAAACAAAAACAAGCCTGACATGAAGCTCTGCACTATGGAGGGGGAAAGTGGTGCCGGAGCGCAGAGCACATCCAACGCTGTGAGCGCAGAGGAGGACGGCGCTGACGCTCATCGCAGCTGGGGCGGGCAGCAGGGGTGCTTCTGTGCTCAAAGCTGCAACCGTGCCCACCGCTGCCTCAGCCGAACCTCAGGAAGACAGTCTGGCACCACCCAGGGAACGTGGAGATGCACTTGACACGGGCTCACATCTGTTTAGCAGGGACACCCCAGGGGCTGTGCCCTCCCCAAACCCCATCCCATCCTCTCCACCCTGCTGTCTTTGGAGGACACCACCAGACAGACAACGGGAGCTACTGCACAAAGCATCTCCTTTCCCAGGAGAGGCTGAAACCAAAGTTATCAGGAGCACTGCTCTCCTCCAACAGAGTGAGGAGAGGAGCTGGAAGCCCCCACCAAAACCCATCCCTACGGAATACAGCACAGTAGCAAGCCCTGCTTCGTTTTCCTCTTTGCAGCCAATTTATGCTGATAGAGAAATAAAAACGTTCTTCATCAGAAGAATGTTCAATTATTTGAATAATCAGCTATCAAAAATTTACATGGACCTGTTAATAAAAAGTTTAAACAAATCCAGTTGCGATGGATTTCTCAATTATTAAAAAATATACATGAAATTAAAAAAGCCACCCACTGAATAAAGCGATAAAATCCTTTGTGTTCACCCCCCTCCTTCTCCACTCCCTCTCCTCCTTCCAGTTTAATGTAAGAGCAGAAGTGACAATTTGTTTGGTGTCTTTAAAGAATAATTTGTCTATGTTATTTAATAGAGATGCATGGCACCAAGGTTCTGGAGTGCAAATGAGCCCGCTGAGTGATATCCATGCAACAAGCCTCTCAAATCACTTCTGGAGAGAAACAGAGAGAGGGAGAGAGAATAAAAAAAATATTGCTTTTTAATATTCAAAAACAGTTTGCAAAATTTAATCAAAGCAGAGCAAAAGCTAACATTTTTACCACTTTGACATTTTTATTAGCGCTTTCATAAATTTTTAAAACATGAATGGAATTAGTTTAACAACAAAAAAAATTGCCTGAAAACATCTGGAAGAGACAAATAAGAAATAATAAAAAATAAAAAAAAAAAATCCAACTCCTGAGAGTAAAATTAGCATGTGGAAAATGCAGCCGCTGCAGAGGAACTAACACAGCTTTTGGACCCTGGCTGCAAACCCCACGACCTGCAGGCGGAAATTATCGTGAGGTCATACACATGAGCTGATGACATCACCACCCCGGCAGGCAGAGGGAGGGCAAGAGGATAGGTGGGTAGATGGAAACAACAAATAATTTAAATAGCCAGGAGAAACGCATGATTTCCACGGTGGTCAGAGCCTGTGGCCGCAGCAGAGCGGCTCCCAGGAGCGGTAGGCACACAGCCCAGACCAGGGCACTTGGGGAGCACATGCCACCGAGATGGATAGTTAGAAAAAAATTAAAATAAAGTTAGAAAAAAAATTAAAATAAAATAAGCGTTAACCTGAAGTGCCCAGGTGTCGCCACCAAGCAGTCAAGCTGCAGAGGACACACAGTCGGCTGTGCCACACTCGGTGCGTGCTCTGCCAGCAGAGCGGAGCAGAGTGTTGGGCACATCCTTCCCCACGGCCGTATCACCCCACCGGGAGTCACCAAGTTTCCCAAGGAAAGAGACAAAACTCCACCTGTGGGCTGGAAGGGGAGGAGGACACAGAGGCAAAACACCTGAGCATCGCTCCTGACTGCCTGTTGTGGTGCAGCCAAACTCACCAGCTTCAGCCGCCCAGGACAACACGAGAAAATCTGCGGAAGAAACGCCAGACACAGCTGATTCTCCCTTCAAAACAACTACCACAGACAGGTTCTGAAAGCAGCAAATTTCTGTTCAGAAAAAAAATGGACTGAAAAGTTTCAAGGCAACGGACAGGACGGCATAAGTGAGCCAGCCTTAACCCCAGGATGTGACCACCCCATCTTTCAAAGTGGGTTGAGGCGACTCGTTGCCCCTTAGGTCTCCATCCCACCCAGGGGGTGACAGTGGAAGCGGGCAAGCCCACGGCAGGGCAAGACGAGCGTTCCCTCTCCCGGAGAGGGACACGCACCGGCTGGATTTCACAGCAGGGCTGCGTTGCCACGCCGAGATCAGTCCCTAAGGGACCAGAAACATCCTCCGGGGCCATCAAGTGGCTGGATGCAAAGCGAGACTGAAAGACAGCCCTGCCGCTGATCTGATACACAAAGGCGTCGCTCGCTCGCCTTCCACAACCAAAGGCAAAAAGCACTTCCAGGAGGGTCGGATTAAGACGGACGGAGGAAATAAAAACCCGTACTAAAAAAAAAAAAAAAAAAAGGGGAAAATTTAACAGTATTGAGAATTACCGCAGGCCTGGGGGTGGGAAGCGCACGGCCAGGAGCGGGGCTGGAACCCCAGGAGCGACTTGAGTGTCTCAGGAGAAAGCGCAGCCGCTCTTTTGGGCTTATTTAGTCAGTTTTTGAAGCAAGTGGTAAAGGACCTTTCCCAAAAGGCTGTTTATCTGCACGCTTCCTATAGCGGAGATTTTTTCCAGTCTCTGGCAGTGTTTGCTCCACTGGTATCTAAGGCAACAGATACCAGCCCCATGAAATCAGCCCCACTCCTCACTAACGACGTTAGCCAGTCCTGCAATGAAATTTAACCTGTGACACTGCTGTACTTTTCATTTAAACTTTCATTTGGAGAGAAGCAGTGTTTGGAGACCCTGCAGTTTGTCCTGCTAATAAAGACAAGTGTTGGGACCTTTAAAGGTGCCATTCATCTTTTGCCTTTATTAAATTCAATTTTCTTAAGCCCATGATACATCATGAAATTAAGAGTTGACATTCCTGCAGAAACAAAAATATCTATCAAATATAAACAGAAAGGGGAAAAAAAAAACCAACAGAGGCCTCTATTCCAAGAATTTATGGTTTAAAGTTGATCTGTTTCCAGATTTTTTCCTCTCTCTCTTTTTTTTTTTCTTCTTTTTTACAAGCATATGGTTTGTTTTAGATATCCAAAATGTTATTACAGATCTAGAATTTCATTAGTAATTATTATGAAATGGTGATTTCTTAGACACACACACACACACACACACACACAACCCCCCAACAGCCGGCGAGGCGGGAAGGCAGCCGGGCGCTCTCTCACATTTCACAGCAGCCCGGTGAGCTCAACAGGCTCAGCTCCATCTCCACTGTCAAAGACCTTCGCTGCTTCTTCCCAGGTGGGAAAGGTGGAGGTGAACAGCACGAGGGAATTAAAAGGAAGAGGTTCGCCGACTCTTCCTTTCTTTTATCAGAGTCTGATCGTCCATAAGTGCCACCTTGAGATCCTCACCCATTTCCATTTCCAACGCTGAGTACACGTTCCAGCTTCAGCGGTGATTTGTGCCAGCAGCATTTGGGG
Organism: Charadrius vociferus; assembly: GCF_000708025.1. Lineage (NCBI taxonomy): Eukaryota > Metazoa > Chordata > Aves > Charadriiformes > Charadriidae > Charadrius > Charadrius vociferus. Next base: position 7,705,222 of record NW_009648332.1, on the reverse strand, counting down.
CTTCTAAGTCTTCCCCCCACCCCCAGCTTTTCCTTACAGCACAACCAGAAGTTATGGATTTGCTGAAATAATGCTGAGGGTGTCCAGAGGCTGCAAATAGCCGCAAGCTACCAGAAGAACAAATGTACCCATTTGAATTTTGTGAGCACTGCAATTAGGTATTTTATTTAGCACTGCAAAGTAACTTGAAAGGAAATCCAGGATTCAAACCACCAGCAATAAATAAGCGGCTTTTTATTTTCCTTTCATTGTCATGAAAAGTTGAACATGTTTTCTGTTGAGAAATTCTGCACGCGGCTCCCAATTACAAGGCATTTGCATTTATATTGTTGGAACACAGAGCTTCTAAAAATCAATATTAACACGCTTAAAGAAAAAGACATCGGCACCCTGTCCCTCCCCTCAGCTGCGCCCCCAAACACGGTAACAATAGGAACCTACAGAGCCGGAGGCTTATACATATCCATTACCAGGTCCACCCTCTTTACAACAATCTTGCATTTATGATTTCACGGTACTTCAAACAAATCTGTGTGACAGCTTGCTCAGAATTTTTGCCTTTAAAAAGAAAATAAATAAATAAATGTTCCAAAAAGAAAAAAAAAAAAAAAAAGGTTCCACGTGCAAGCCTCCCTCCCGTGCGACCTGGCTGTCCCAGGCCAGTGGGCTGAGCAGCAGCAGGAGGCTGCAGGGTACCCACACCATGGTTAGGGACTTCCTTTTAAGAGGGATTTGAAAAATTCGTAAGGGCATGTGAAAGTGCTGGTCTAAAACCAGCCCTTCCCTACCCAACCGTCCTAAATGAAACTCCTCTCCCTTTCAG
>NW_009648332.1:7684326-7704384 GCF_000708025.1 Charadrius vociferus | reverse complement strand
ATTCAAACAGAAGAAATGAACAAGGACACAACTGTACTTCCTAAATAATGTTCTGTAATGGACAGATCTCTGGAGTTGCAGAGAAGAAAGCACCTGATGTTATACTAATTCCCACAGAGGAATCTTTTTGCTTATCACTTTGGATCTGAGGAGCACCAACATTATTAGACGGAAACAATATAATGCCCAGCAAGAACTTCCCAGCTGTCAAAACCTTTTAATCCAGAAGCCCACGTGCAAAGTGGACAGGACACACTTCAGGACACTGATTTATATATCTGAGGAAGACTGTGTGGCGACAGTTCAAAAGCTACCAGAGAATAATTTATCCCTTACGCCCACCCCCATGTGAAGAAGTTTAATAAACACAAGAATAAAAGATGCCCATAAAAATCAGAGCTGACTGTTCAAAATGCAATAAAAACAAGCAGAGGCCGTTGAGAGAAAGGGATTTTTTTCTGATAAGGAAAAGCATAAAACTTCCTACAAAAAGACCCCTTTACACCTTCAAAAAAGGTAAGGGCAGAAGAGGCAAGGGAGTCTCCATGGAGGGGGCACAGCCTCAGGACCAGCTTATTTTGTTCAGGGATGTTTTTTTACCCCCTCTTTAAAGAAAAAAAAAGTCATTTTATGCACAAGGAGCTTATTTCTTAAACAAACACTCGTGTTTTTGATTTACACCACGGGCTGCTCCTAAATAATTTATGGCGGGTTAAATTTATTGCACAGCCCTGGCCGGCTGCAAATTCGAATTGCCAAATAATTAGATTTTAGGGCAATGCTTATAAATTATCCGCCGATTTGTCCGGACTTGTTTGTCAGTTGCTTTGTGCTTCGGGTCATCTTTGGCATTTCGCTGTTTGTGTTTTAATTGCTGATTTACACTTTGACAGATGAGAGTTGATGCCTCCAAGATCGGGGAGGGGGCGGGGTGGTGGTGGCGGTGGGGTGAAGAGCAGAAAGAATCAGAGGTTTTAAAGCCTTGTGATTTTCTTGTTTTTCCAAGGCAATTAAAATCGAAAAGGGACATAGTAAGGACAGCACTAGCCTAACAGATCTACCTCCTCAGTTTCCATCCTCTGCCTTAATTATTATTTTAACTAAAGCGGTTTCCAAGTGAGCAGCCTTGCACTGGCCCTCAGGGGCAGTAACCAAGATGACCTCATAGGTCTTTTCCCCACTTCTAAATTTTTATTAAACTAACCAAAACAAGTACCATAAAGGCAACACCTGCGCAGTGGGGGACAGCGGGACTTCTGCTGAATCAAGGCTATGCTGACTTTCCAAAGGATGCCTACCTGCACACACGGCGAGGAGTCTCTCAGTGTCCTGACTAAGTTACTCTGTGTAAACCTGCCAAAAGGTCTTCGGGGAAGCAGCTGACCTCAAATTTCGTTTTCCCATCACTAACTAGCTTAAAGTACACATTTGCACACACCCAACAATTTAATGCATTTAAACAACTGAATACAAATCCCAGAAAGCTGTGAAGGGAAATACACATCAAAATCAAAACGCTAGGAAACTGGCAGGAATACAGAAAGATCATGAATCACTGGGATAAGATGATGCAAATGCAAATTCTGCTGCCTGATCATTGAACGTCCAAGGTTTCTTCCTCCCCCTGCTCTTACGTGAACCTCCCTGCTTAACCCCAACACTCAGGCGCTGGAGCCCAATGTCAAAGGTTGGATTTCCTCAAAGATAAATTGAGTTGCGTTTCGGGTACTGCACGAGCATAAACCTGGCTCTTATTTTCAGGTGCTTCCTTCCAACTGTGAGGGTGAGGGACCATTTCTCTTTCTTTAATAGAAGCTGATATTCCCATCTAATCACATGCCTCCAGGAGCTTGAGCTTTAAGAGAGACATCTAGTCCATGCACCTGCCTGAGGGCAACATCACCTCCTCCCTAAATCATTTCTGACTTTGTCTAGGCTGTTTTTACAGACTCCAATAAGAGAGACTCACATGCTCCCCAGGCACTCTGTCCTCCTGTTTCATTAGTCTTATCATTGGAAAGTTTTTCCTAATGTCTAATCAGAATTTCCCTTGCTGTTTAAATTCATGACTGCTCTTCCTACCCACAGCAGACACAAGCCACAACACTGTCTTTCTCGTTTTTCTAATAGAAGACCTCATCATATACCTTTCTTTTCAGTGCACTAAACACAACCCCAATTGCAGGTTGTGCGTTGCAGACCCCTGGTCACACTCACTGTTTCTCTTTTGGACGCTCTTTAAATGGTCTGAATTTTGTTGTTCTTTAAAAGTATGGAGTCCAAAGTGAAACGCTTCCCCAGCTGAGGTCTCTTCCTACAGGGCCAAGAAATGAAGGATCCGCATGTCTCACAAATGACATTTTCACCCTAAACTTATAACTGTGGTCTCTGGGACTTCCTTCATACCTGCCATTGTACCTGAAATCTCGACAGCTGGCTCACAACCCTTCTCCCGCCATCCTGAAGAAAACTTTTGGTAGTCATTTACTCCCAGGCTGGTTCCTGCCTCCCAACATCAGCATCAGCTCACCTGCCAAAACCCACAAAGCTATTTTGATCTTTCCAGCAGCACCTAGACATCACGAATAAGGCAGAACCTCCCTCCTCTTTCCACACCGGGCACAAGAAATATAGACCAACAGACATCAACATTTCAACTTGTTTCTTCAAGCACTACTGACATATATTTAACCACCCAGAAAATCACCACCGACAAAGCCAACAATTTAAGCTTGACAGTTTGGGGGAAGTTTAGTACTCAAACCAGGTTACAAACAGCATACACACGTTTCCAAAAACTGCTTTTCCACTGCAAGATGACAACTACGCTATATCCTTTTTCCCGTCCGCTCCTTTCTACCGCAGGCAACCAGCCTGTGCAGTCCTCGTGGCAGAATTATCAAATCATTTCAAGACCCAACCTCTTCACCTGATATTGAGCAGCACAAATGATCAATGTTCCCAGCAACACTAAAACATCTGGGATGGGTAGAAAGGGCGTGCTAGTGCATGCAAATGAACACCCACGGTTTTACAAACATCACAACTAGCTGCTGGTGACAGCCCATTTCTGCTGAGCAGAAAGGAAGTAAATAACATAACCAAGAGCTATTTTGCCAGCTAACAAGCGCACAGACCAATCAAGAGAACGCAGGGATGGTTGCACAGCCACCTTGCAACAAAGGGGAAGAAAACACGAGACTCGGGCACGTCCTGCGCCCTTCTCGCCAAAATCTGCTGAGCTGCACTTGCTCTTTAGCGGGAAGGTTTTGTTCAAAACTAAGATCACCTTAGTGCGGCAAAGACCAACCACAGCAGCCTGCAAAGCAGCATCCCTGTGCAGCACTCTAGACAGACACCACACCATGGAAGAATACTGCCTGTTTTTAAAACATCGTGCTGGGATGGATGCAAAATACCTCTCCCCACCGTGCCTCAGAGGCGAAACAGCAGCAGGCAGGCAGGCAGCGATCATCGGGGACCGCACAGGGCAGGAGAAGCGCAGCGACCGTACAAACCTGTGGCACCCGTTCCCTTCACTTCGGAACTGCACGTGGTGTGAACATTTCCAGCAGCACATGTTAGCCTCATCAGCGGCTTTCCAGAGAGGCGAAGAAACCTTTAAACACAACACAGCGGCCTTGCACATTCCTGAGCTCGCCTGGATCTTTTCTTTTCAGGGTGACTGCCGCTCAACTACTTTCTGCTGTAACAACAAGTCTACTTAACTTTGCAACTTGTCACCTAAACGATGTGTAATGTTTGCACAGCTAAGGATACAGCGTTCAAACAGCACAGGTGGGGAATTGCACGCCGGGATGCATAACTGATGTGGGGTCTCCGCGCGCTGCGAGGGAAAGGGCAACATGACTGATTGCTTTAAAGTAGTCATCTCATCGGCCTGTCAATAACCAGCCGAAAGCTGAGCAGGTTGGGTCAGGTTAGGACTGCAGCAATTGGCCACCTGAGTGCCTTGGTATTTTAGGCTTGCTGCTATTATAATGCTGGGTTTATATCTTTAAATAAGAAATTGCTTTGAATTTTTTTTTTTTCATACGTCAGATGTCTTGCCTGGTGGTCTTGTGGTTGTGCTCTCCAGGAGATTTGGGTTCAGTAACTGTTCATGTTCTCTAGCTCATCGGGTTTTAAACAAATCCAGCTAATTCTGTTGCCTGAAGACATAACCCGCCCTGTCAGATTCATACGGGTCACAGCAAGGTTGTCCCCGCTTACTGGGAGAATGAGGGAGGTCTCCAAGGCAAAATGACTGCCGCAGAGAATGCGGCTTTTGAGGGTTACACAACACCTGGTGTCTCAGACCCTGCAGAAGCCTCTCCGAAACGCTGGTCTTCTCGCTACATCTTTTAAAATAAAGACATTATTCTCCATATTGGTCAAAATAAGATTTCACAACAGTCCAACAGAATTGCAATGAAACACATGACATACAGAAAATATGATTAAAGAGGAACGGCATCTCTTTAATTTCAGATGCGCTTTGTAGTACGTTGGGCTATGGATATGCATGTGCTCTTCACAGAACTTTTAACTGTTCAGAGGAACTAGCTACAATGCCTCAAAAAGTTTTTCCAAAAGATTGTTCAAAAAATTAACACAAACAGAAAAACCCATCTGAAAAAGCCTTCATATAAACTATTTCCTGTCACTCTAAGAACCTAAAGCATTCCGACATAAGAAGAATAGCATAACAACAGCCGTAATTGGCAAAGAGATGATAAATGTATATATTTTTTTACTTACTTTTAGTAAAAAGAAAAAAAAAAAAAAAGAATTTAAGTGACTGTGCTAAGCGCATTTTTAACGGCATTCCTCTAGAAACAACAATGTAAGAAGCTGAATCGAGAACTACTGTATTTAAAACTACACCCAGGCCTAAGCTGCATGAAGACAGGTAATTGCAGATTAATATTCCACCATAATACTTATGCACAAGAGTGCAGAGTTAAAGTTGCCATGGGAAACAAGCCTGAATTTCTTCACTTTTCAGCAATTCACGATCATCCTTAATAAAGGTTTTGGCAGGTGATTTCTAATGCACTGAGCTTAACAGTCACACAAAAACCATGCAAGAAGAAAGCTGCTACGCGGGGATGTCCAGATAGAATAGGTAGGCACGGGCACATCTCCATTATCCGCCTCTGGGTAGGACTGACAATCTCTGTTACTTTGTGAGCCACCTTCTGCATTCCCACCCTGGCCTTCTGCTCAGATTGCCTTGATACAGGCTCCGCTGAGCACCGCTTGAAGAGCACACAGAAGATACCTCGCAGTCTGCTTCACAGAGGACCCTCCATAACCTCCTCCCACAGCAGGTTTTTGATTTCAGGGACGTACTCCTAGAAAATCCGCTGAGCCTAGGCTACAGCGCCCAAGGCAGCTTGGCTAACCCCTATCTGCTCACCCTGAGCAGGGAGCTCAGCAAGAACCGCACATCTGTTGCTACGGCCTAAATTTGGTGGAAATCAACATCCATTCCCATTACAGGGTCAGTCTATAAATCACAGCGGCTCAGGAGCAGAGAGACATCATTCAGTTGTCCCTGCCATGGGAACGAAACCACGGGTAGAGCAGTACGGGCGGCGGAGAGGCAGCGATCATTGCAGCCACTCCAGCTGCACCTGCCCACCACTGCCAGCCAGAACCGTAAGACGGATGTTCAGGGAAAAACACCTTTAATGCTCTTTTACACCAGCACTCAAGGAAACACAGCCTGAACCCAATTTAACCTTGTCGTGCATTTGTACTTAATATTATCTTACGGACAGACTGGCTCCCGCTTGTTAATATGCTTTTGCCAATCGGGAAATGTATTACGATCATCCAGATTTGTTTGTACACTTAAAAATAAATTAGTAACCGAACATATGCTTATTCATAGTATCACTGTTTACGGTTTTGTGTTGAAATGGTGAGTGATATTCTGTATGTATCAGTATGTCCAGTTTAATTTGACAGCAATTATAATTAAAAATTCCCCCCAAATAACAATAAAAATGCATGCTAAACAAACTTGAAATATGTAAGATACACTAAAGAAAAATATCAAGATTTTTTTTTATTTAAAATGTGCTGTTTAAGAGAACAAGGAAAGTACTGTCTGTAAACAATCTATTCTGCCTCTGGTCACAACCTCCTTCAGCAATTAGAAGATCTGACCGTTTCATACCTTCCTCTTACAGAGAGCTTGGAAGAGGCAAATTTCTAATTCCCAAGCGATTATCAAACTTGAGCGAATCTGAGACACTGAAGTCAAGTACCTGAAAAAACTGACATGAAAAAAAAGCAACTTCGTCATTACCAAAAGCTCATTTAGCAACTCAGGACCTCCTAGGTCCAGCTCTTTCTGCCAGGTCAGGGGTCTGATAATCTTTTACACCTCCAGGAAGCAGACATACAAAGCTTGAATTTTATTTGGTTTTCATTTAAAGTGGCTTTAATAGATTACAGTAGAGATTAACATCCTATGTAGAAGCCTAATTTCAAATTCAGCTTTGAACAGATCTGACTTCTACCTTCACGCTTTTTACATTTAAAGAAATCATTGCTTTTCATCCACTCTGCTGAAGTTGAAGGCAAGATACTTGGCTTGCTGACCGAAAGAGGCACACCCACTCACTGCATTAATAAAATAAGGTTACAGGCAGCCGCGGAGCTGAGCGTGGGGAGCTCCTTAACACAGTCACTGAAAGCACTGACCACCATAAACGCTGGTGTATACAAGGACAAAGGGACAAAAGACCGAGACTCTCACTTATTAATGCATCTTCTCTTGTGTAGCTAAAGCACCATATGTACCCGGCTCTACAGGCTGACAGCATATAAAAGCAGCAGGTACTTATAAACTCTTAGCAGACAGTAAAGGAAAAAAAAGTTAGAGTTAGAGCTGAAAAATGAAGCACACTACCACCATCGTGGTCTGAGGTCCACTGACCTCTGCAGAACGACAGCTCCCACCTGACCCCACTGGACTTTGGATCAAATCCCAAATGCATGAGGTGAGGTTTAAAGAGATGCGAGGGGCCAGCCATAAACATTCCTTATTGCCAACCCCTACTGACCTTTGGCTGGCTAAAACACTACACGACACAAACTGCGCCTCTGTTCTTTCAGGCTTTCCGATCTATCCATCTGGAACAATGCAGTTAAAACCACACCTTCTTTTCTCTCTGGGACGGTCTCATTACTCATATCCAAAAAAAAGCCCAAAAGCTGTGATTTAGGGGCATATCTGTTGAAAGCCATCAGAAGTCAAGAGTGCAAGGATGCTACTGTTCCTCTGTGGGTGTAGGACAGGGAACACCAAAAAGGCTCTGTGCTTGACCCAGAAGTAGCAAAGCAAAGGGCAGCAGCGATGAGGCACTCAGTCAGCGGTCCCAGCCACTGGAGTCGTGATGTAGACAGCTTCCCAGTGGAATACCACTGTCCTTGACCCTCCTTGATCCCCATTACGGAGGCCATACCACGAGACCTCGGAGGGAGATGGGGCAGCGTGAAAAGGAATGAAAATGAAGGAGTCTTCAGGGCTCCCGAACGAGCATGAAGGACTTCCCCAGGGATAAAGCCAGCGAGGCTGCCGGTTGCAGGAGAGCACGAGTAAATACAGTGGGAGGGGGAGCAGATGTGGCAATCACACACCTTAGTGTAGATAAAAAGACAGCTCTTTCAGTAGTTTCTGGTAAGAAGCTGGGATATTTTGAAGAGCAGTTAGTGGGAAATTTCAAGTGTGCTGCACACTGGCAAGTGCACTCTGCAAGACTTTTAGGCTGAGCTGGCTAAATTTACAGCTGTGCCCACCCACTTAAAGTAACCTGGATCACAGCGTAGCTCTGTATGTAGCCTCCTCATTAAATCCCAATGCATTTGAATTTCATTGTATCTAGACTTCTATTTTGCAGGCAATAAAACAAAAGCAGGAAAAGAATCAGGGAAGATCAGCACCCGACCATTCCTAGCTCCCACATCTGTCCTCAGACCACATCTCCAAAACCTGTCTGCCACAGCTCCAGTGAAAGATCCTACCAGTAAAAATTCAGCACAAAACATCGCTGAAACACACAGCACAGTTTGCTCACCATGACATATGGCCCAGCAGTGAAGAGGACGAAAGCCATGCTGGTCAGCAAAAAGGTAAGACGCTGGTAGGGGCATCAACTAAAGCCTCATTTTATAAAGTTGCCCAATTCCAGCAGGTACCTTCAGCCTTTCCAGCTACACCAATTCCCATGCAGCAAGAGGCATTTTTTTATTTGTCAAACTAATTTGTTTGTGGGGATGTGAGGGACCGACAGCCCCTTCCATACACGATATGATGCAGACAGGCACTGAACGCAGCAGACTGGAAAAACAACACTGAAGAACATCTCCACCTTAAAGGTGCTATCTCACCAACAAAATATATAGCAGATCTGCATTGGCCCAGACCATTACTTTCCCTGGCAAGGACTTGGGGACAAAGCTCCTTAAAACAGTAGTAATCATATTCCACTCATGCTCCTTTTTACTGCCAGCTGTAAACCAGCTCCACATGCATCATGGTTTTGCATCAAAATGCGCACAGACCAAACCCATATCCAAAGGGACAAGGTAGATCCAATTTACAGCTTTGACAGGTCTGTGCACCCGAGGCGGAGCGTGTAGGAAATAGCCCGACATCTCACTTGGAGAGTGGTTAAGACCCTGCTAGCAGAACGGGATGCAGAGCCACAACAGCCTCCCACAAAGACCCAGCAAAAGAGCAGGGAATTTGCTGTCCGTTTTTCAGGAAACTCGAGGGGCAGGTGGCACTCAACAAGGCATTGCTGGGGAAGAGAGGAGTCAAATTTGATCCCAGCTTGCAGCATCCCTTGGACAGGACAAGCCCAAGGTAGATCACAGCTACGCTGGGAGATGAACACACTCTATCAAGTCACTTCAGTAATGAGATAACACACTGAAAACCGCTTAGCCTTTAGTATATTCCAAACAAAGCAAATTGAAGTTATTGTGATGCAACGTGTAGATCACCGGTAATAACCATAAGTGGCCAACTGCTTGGTAGAGGAGGGTGAGAAGTCTGAGTTCAACACAGAGACTCAGAAATTCTGTGTTGGTTTAGGCTGGGGTAGAGTTAATTTTCTCCATTCTAGCTAGCGTGGGGCTATGTTTTGGATTTGTGCTGGAAACAGTATTGATAATACAGGGATGTTCTAGTCCTTGCTGAGCAGTGCTTACACAGAGTCAAGGCCTTTTCTGCTCCTCACACCACCCCACCAGTGAGCAGGCTGGGGGCAAACAAAAAGTTGGGAGGAGACACAGCCAGGACAGCTGACCCCAACTGACCACAGGGATATTCCATACCATATGACATCATGCTCAGAATATAAAGCCGAGGGAAGGAGGAGGATAGGGGGTACGTTCGGAGCTATGGCATTTGTCCTCCCAAGTAACCATTATGCATGACGGAGCCCAGCTTTCCTGGAGATGCCCAAACACCTGCCTGCCAGTGGGAAGCAGTGAATGAATGCCTTGTTTTGCTTTGCCTGCAGGTACAGCTTTTGCTTTACCCATTAAGCTCTTTATCTCATGCCATGAGTTTTCTCACTTTTACTCTTTCAATTCTCTTCCCCACCCCACCAGGGGAAGACAACCGAGCAGCTGCGTGGTGCTTAGTTGCCCACAACACCAGCCCAATATTAGTCTCTTTCTTATTAGCATATTTTTCTAATTTTAATGGAAACCCTAGGTCCATCCTGCTGACAACTGAAATTATGTTTACTAATATGCTCTACACTACTATGTGGACGAACTGTCTGCAGAAAAGCCTCCGTACGTCTCAAGTGGTAGAGCACTGAAAAATCCTTGGAGGCTGAACTCTTCCTGTCTCATTACACTCCAGAGTTAACACCCAGGCAAGATAACTTCAGCAAGATCAGAGCGCTTCAAACTGTTATTCTTCTTTACTCGGAAACACCGTTATGTTGCACACATTCATATCATTCAAATTATTCTTTTCCTAAAGCTGTTGGCTACCAACAGCCTTTGTCTTTGCAGAATCAAACAGGGCTACTATGAGTACTCCACTAATGCAGGTTCCCAGCCAAAAATTTTTAGACCCTCCCCAGTTCAGGCAGATGACAAGCATACAAGACTTAAAGATGTTTTCATTAACACATCAATTGTCACTTCCTTGATGGAAATTAGGCTCCTTCATTTCATTCCCACCGAACAGTCCTGGCATTGGTCCTGAGAGCGCAGGTGACTGGCAAGAGCCCTGGAGGACCCGCAACAGAAAGGAGGTGGGACAAACCAGTGAAAACAAGTGAGTCAGCACTGTGCTTTTTTTTCCACCTCTCAGAACAGCAGCAGCAACTTGCAAAGGGATAATTAACAGGACTGATTATTTACCTGAGGATGAATCTGTGGTTTATCACACGTAGCCTCAAAATCCAGCACTAAGAAGTAGTGATATCTCTGTGGAGGGAAGGATGACATTGCTGCCATGGAAGCTCCAAAGCCGTGGGACGCCAGTTTCCTGCTTACGATGGAGCGGTACCCTTTGAGAACACCAGCCGGGAGGAGGGAGCACACAGCTTGTCTTGCCCTTGGAAGTAAGTTTTGGGGAATCTTTGCTGCTCCAGTATGGAGGAGTACTATCATTGAACATCCAGAGGCATCTGAAACTGAAGACAGACTCACGTTACTCAAGCACAAATACATCTCATCTCTGCTACTATCTCTTCCCTGGCCTCCTCCGTCAGGGATTTTCTCTGTGCTTCCTGGTGGAGGTTCCAGCATCGCAAACCTGAAATAACACAGTAACCTGCTCTAAGCACGACAGATGACATTTGGACTGAGCTCAAGATGTCCAGAATCACAGGCAACTGGAGATTAACCTCTGCAAACAGCTCTAAATTAAGAACTATGAGACACACAAGAGTCATGGCTTTGGGCACCAGATCGCACCCACCTGCTGAACCTTATCATAGCAGAACACAATACAAACCACTTAAACATAGAAAAATCTATCTAAAGCCCATTGAAATTTCTGAGGAGGGCTTTCATCTTTTCATATACAATGCAACTTCTCATACATGGCAGGAATTAAATACACACATCTAACACTACAACCCATCCAAACTGCTTGGCCTCGAAATGCCTGTTAATTGCACCAAGACCTCCCACTTCATTACAAATCCAGGTGTCTGGAAGGCTCCTCCCCAGGGAAGTTCTCATTTGCCCTGTGGACAAGGTTTCCCAGAGATGTGATTCCAGTGCTATATTCCACTTCTTACTTCAGGTATCTCTCAGAGGATATTGGTTCAACAAAGCCATACGTGAACTGCAGGGACTGCAAGAACTGCAAAATGCAAGCAGCAGGACTGTATAGGTTACAGACTTCCCCCCCCCCAAAGAAATATCTCACCTAGCAGTCACCTTCTGACGCTTCTGTTTAACAAACAATATATAATAAATTACATTATCCATGTGAGACTGCCTGGATTTCCCTCCCTGACCTTTTCCTTTTAAAACGCTGCAGGAAAAACTTGACAGGACTGTCAGTGCCCAAGGTGGACCAGCCTCAGGGCTGTTCACAGCTACACATCTATTGGTTTGAGACTTCAAGCCAAACTCATGGAGGTGTTACATAGATACAGGGACCAATGGCAAAAAACTGGCAAATTGCAACAACATAGTCCTCTCGAACAAGGATATGAGTACCCCCTCTAACTATATATATATAACTATACACACACACCTCACTACATAGATATGGAGATTTAAATCCATCCCCGTGGCTGGTCCCACTGCTTGTGGCTCCGGGCAAGATCTCCATTGCACCACGTGCTATCCACCCGCCTGGTTTCTGAGCTTGGCCTCCCCACACCTGCGCTTGCTTTTCGCTCCGCCGTGAAGGGCAGGGAGCACTCGCCATGAGACACGGAGACGAAACAGGCAAGGCGACGTGGAGGACTCGCCGCCTGCGAACAAAGTCGCTGTTTGCACAAAAGACAGCGTTTGCTCTCTCCCATCCGTTAGTCCGTCAGGTAAATAATGCACGTGCCAAAACACACACTTAATGAGGTAAATAATATGCCTTGAATAACGGTTAAATCTGTATTTACCTGCGAGACCAGAGAAACTCGGAAGGACCAGATTAGGAGATAATTGCGGTTGAGCAGGTTGTGTGCTTCGAGTAAACATGCATTTGGTAACCTTCCCTTTCCAAGGTTTTGAGTGAAAGGCAAAAATCAAAGGAACAGAGATGTTAAGACAGAGCCAGCGCCCACGCTGCCAATTCCATGGCATAAATGCATCCCCACCTTGTGGCTTTCACATTCTGGGGGGCTGCATCCTTTATTAAAGCAGTGTGCCAGGCAGCAGGTACCCAGTGAACCGAAAACTCAAGTTACAAAACCATAACGAAGAGCCCAGCATTGCATTTATCCTAAAGGGGCTCAGTTCTACCTATTGCTTTTCCATTGACAGCTTTTACTGCCATTAATAAAAGCATTACAGCCAAATAGAAGTTAGTTATATTCACTTCTAACTTTCCCCAGATAAGATGTATTTAAGGTATATGTGCTTTAAATCTTCAAGCTACCAGCTCTGAATCTAAATGCCCATCACAGCAAATATAGTATCTCAGAATAAAGCAGCTTATAAGTTAGTTGCGGTAAAACCTGGTCTTTAGCCTACTGTATAGAGTAAAGTACACACTTGGAGTGGGGGAGGCACGCAGGCTCCAACCCCTATAATCAAACACAGGCAACAAAACATACATTATCCACCCACACGCGGCAATATCAGTAATTCTCTAATGTATCTTAACAGGTAAAACGAGGGCATCAGCCATGATCCTCATGAATTTTCAGGGTGGCCCACACCACGCACAGCGGTGCAGAGGTCTCCGAGCCACTGAGTCCACACGGCAAAGGTAAACCAGCCATCGCGGCAGGAGTCAGGCACGTCACCACGCAGACACGGCAGCACCACTCCAGACCCCGGCAGGTCTGTGTCACGCAGGTACTGTGGGACATCAGCAGAAGGAAGTAACAGCCAACATCTAGTGCCTCTTTACACTAAGAACTTCTGCAGGTGGTCCACGTCTAACGACAGGATCAGGCTCCCCATCCTAAAAGCAGCCTCCCTCCTCACTCTCCCACGTAGCAGAGGGAGCAATGCTCCAAACAAAGGTGTGCGAGCGGGGTACTGCGTGCCGATTCCCCTATACAGACAGCATACAAATAAGAGCAACCCCACTGCAAACTCTGCACCTTCAGCCAAATGAAGTTTTAACTGCATGTTTACCCAGCCGCTGCCCTGAGAAGACCTCACATCATCTTCTTTGGCAAGGTCAGAATGCCTCAGAGCACGAGATAGCTGGTGGGCAAACACACTTTATTAGAAGTCATGTAAAGCATTTATAACGGCTATGACAATGCAAAGCTCTAGTAATTATCCCTTTTTTTTTTTTTTCCAACAGACAACAATGCAAGCAATGTAGCTTCAAAAATTAGAAACCCAGCTCTATCCATATAAATCCACTTGTTCAGTTATTCCATTTCCAAACCTACATAAAACACCACATATATATTTCTTATGCACACAGGGTCAGATTATAATCTCAGACAGTGCAAGATGTCACATCTGGCATTCAACCCTACCAGGTTAATATTTCATATCACACAGATCCAATTCCTTACACAGATATCTATGAAACATAATGGGACCATGAACTGAGGCTGGACTTCAGGAATTATTTTGACAGATTGTACGCAGACCTAGGAAAATGGGACAGCACTTTACACCTGCAACACCCAATAACACGGGAAGCAGCCACGTGTGGTGGGTTTTGGTTGGAAGATAAAGTTTGCACTATGTGCTGTATAACGGCACGTGCTACACGTGACATCACCAGCTACAATCAGCAACTGTCCTTCAAAAATAGTTAAAAAAAACCCCAAACAACTATCTCTGGATATCAGCTGCAGGTAAGAGGACAAGCTCAGGCTGACTGCAGCTCTTGCTTGTTAGCGGTCCAAGCACACGATACTAAAGCATGACAGTTTGATCACCATCAAGGAAAGCCAAGAGAAAGGCAAGTGCCAGCTGTAGCCGTCAGCTTGCCAGGGCCCCCACCGAGCGTGAAGCGGAGAATCTGCACCGGCGGCTGTCACGCTCCAGGCTTCCCACCGGGGAAGCCGCTTAGGGGCAACCACAAGCGGCAAGGAACAAGATGGGGAACTCCTGCCACGTGAAGAACACCGGTGACAAAAGCCAGCAGAGCACTGCAAGTGCTCTTCCCCACCTGCGGGACAGCCATGTCCGCGTTTGAGGTAAAACAGGACCGATTTTGTTCAGTAACTTTACTTTTTAGCTAGGCCTTTTCTCTTCCCTTCCAAACCACGACAAGCCCTAAAGCCACACACAGAGATGTACACCACGCAAGCTGCAGAGGATTCAAATTCATCAATGGCAAGACAAATTAGCCTATGAACTTGAGCTCAATGGGCACATAACATTAATATTTACCTTTTACAACCACATCTAATTAAAATCACCTGTCTGCAAGAGAAGGCATAACTTTAACAGCTTGCCTTTAACCCAAAAATATTCCCCTTCTATGTCCAGTTTGATAAGCTGATGTAGGGAGGGGGCAAGAAGACAAACACCTAAGTGCAGGTTGGAAGACCCAAGAAATTATGTTTTACAAGAGCCTCCATTTACATATTAAATTACTTTGTTATGGCAATACAGCCTTCCACCATATTAAAAAATAAACACTAATCTAAAGGACAAGACGAACGAGAATTAAAAAATAAAAGCAAGCAAGCTTTGGGAGTCATAAGCTTCAGTTTATTCCCTGTGCAAAACTTGGGTAGGGGTAGCTGTGACTCCTGGTCATCAACAGACAACTGAACTCAAGACTAGAGCAACCAAAAGCAATCCAAAACGTAAGGCAGGTTTGTCTTAGTTTATTAAATTATAGTGTCTTCTTTTATTAAATTATAAAGGGGAAAATGATAGGATAATAAAAATTCTTTTTGTAGAACAAAATTGCATACATTTAACAACACCTGGAACACAATATAACAAAAATGCTGGACTTCCATTTTGGTAGCTGTTCAAATACATACTCAGAGGTCAAATGTGAGCCCATATTTCAGTTGTGTGAAGAAATAACTTAAGAACAATAGAGATAACTCCATTTTTTTTTTAAATCAACCTTAACCTAAACCCAAATATTTCATTAGATGAACTACAGTACAAAAATGACAGCACCTGGCTACCCTGTGAGGCAGTAAACCACAGACTGCACAAAACCTGCTTATCCACTGTCACCGTCCAAACTTGCAGAAAAAAAATTAAATAAATACATAAAGTAAAACAAACAACAAAACACAAAGCTTTTAGAACCATTTTAATAATGTAACATGATTTTAGACAGGTAAATTTGCTTAATTTGTTAACCTCACAGTGTCATCCCTTGAACATGAATCCAGTACACTTCCACGGTTGCACTCCCTTCACTTTTGGCCGGGTATGTCTCCAGCTCTGCTAGACAACCTAGCCCATGTTTTGGAAAATTCGTGATGTAACTTTCTCAAAGCATTGCCACGGGATGCCTATACGCTGTCCCACCATTACTCAGCCCAGATACAACTTGGCATTAAGCATTTTGTTTTTACAGCACTCCGCCATCGCACCCAGCCTCTTTCCACTACAGATGAAGAGGTCCCTGTTCTCAAGAACTTACAGTCTAAAATTAGATGCCATACAATAAGTGAGGGTAACCGCAGAGAAGAATGAGGGTTACAGGAGCAAAGTTGGGCAACCGCTTATCTGGTAGCTACATGCTTCTCAGTAGTTCAATTAAAAAAAAAATAAAATAAAAATCACTCTATATAGGCACCGGCTTCCCTCTATATGGGCATTATGGAAGAGATAAGTGAACATGGAAAGGGTTGACTAAAGGATGGAGGGCACTCTCGGATTAAGGAAGGTATCTCCCGTTTCTTGAGCTCATTCTTCCCGTCGCGTTCCTTGGCTGATATGTCAAAGGCACCACCAGATATGTCAGCTATGTCAGAGCACCAGAATCTCTTCCATTGTGACATCACAGACGTGATGGCTTGTGAGATCACAATGAGTGAGGCCGAAGGCGCTGATTACTTAGGGAAGCACTTGCCGGGGCTACCGCACCCTACGAGGCTGGGAAACAAACACATCTCAGTTCACGTGACAACACAGTGAAACCCGCGTGAGACTCCACACCAGCAGGATGCGAACTCATCCAAACACACCGCCCCGAAGCCATCCCAAAGATGCACAGTACAATTCCACTCCAATTTTATTAGGCCACCTCCGCTAGGCAACCAACCCACTTTCATCAGCTCCTTGACTGGTCTCCTAAGACAGGCTTTTCTGTGTATTTTTAAACCTTCTCCAAGAGTAACTGTGGACAGGCAAATGGGTCTAAGCTGAAGTCTGAAGAAGTTCCACACAGTAAAGGACTGGTCACTTAGAGGAGATGGTAGAGGAAGGAAACAACAAAAATTAAAACAAAGAAGCAACAACAGAGACGCATACAGCGAAAGACTGGAAAGCCGCAGCGGAAGAGTGGATTCGGGATTAAGGAAGAGAACAGTTGCAGAAGATTGGACCGAGAACCCTGGAGTCCAGAGAACCTGACTGGAGTCCAGTTTCCTTCCTCTGCGTGGGACCCGTAAGAAAACACACCAGGGTGAAGCTACACAAAATGGGGTAAACCAAGCCAATAGTTCTGGGAGGTCAAAAGGAGGCAGGTCTGTCCTTCCCTCTTGGTCTTACTCTCCTGGCTGATTACCTTGCACCAGTTCCTGAGCCTCTCTGGCCCCTCCGTGACCCGATTCAACCACAGGAGCCTATAAAAGGGCTAATGCAGCCAGAATAAAACACAATTAAAACAAGATAGTTTCCTGCTGGTTTAGTGAGAGAAATCACCTCGGGGCCAGGCTGGATGAGTGCCAAAGCTCAAAGGAGGGGACTGGCCCACGCTGGCAGAAGCAGGAGGGAGATGAGCCACTGGGAGCCATTGGTCGGCTCAGCCACTCACCAAACCACATACTCAGACCAGCATCCGTACGCCTGGGATGGTGTGGCACTTTGCAGGAAATGGAGAAGGCATCTTGGCTCTAGCAGCATAAACACAGTCGGAAAGTCCCTCGGACCATCCTGTCTGAACCTCACGTAATGCTGACCATAAAGTTTCTACTTCATTACTCCGGAATTGAGCCCTAAGGCTTGAACATCTTTCAAAAAAGTTTCTGGCCTTGGATTGCAGCATCAAGTATGGAGGCTCCCCACTACCTTCACACAGCTCGTTCCAGCGGTCAATCCAGTCGCTGTCAAAAAGTAACACATCTTAGTTTTCATTCAAACTTTCCCAGCCCTGGTCTTTGGAGCGAGCTCTGAACTTTATGGCATTTCAATGCTCTCAATCCACAGCAGAGCTCCCGGAGCCAGAAGTAAGAGATTTGTAGCTACTATGCTGCGAGTCAGTAAAAGCTACTACTGCATATTGGCCTAATTTAGTGGAAAGGAGACATAGCAGACCGCCCTTTGTTTAATGGAATCTAGCATGCATAATTACTTCATTTTCATGCACATGAATGCCACAGTTGTTCAAACCACTTATACAGCTGCACACCTTCGTTATCTGAAAAATGAACCTGAAGGTTAACACCTAAAAGTGTGAAATGAATCTCAGGCTGGATTCGGGGAGAAAACACTTGCATTGCTCAATACACTGGTCACTTTTTGGTCTTCACAAATTAACTCCAGAAGTTTTAAAACAAAGTCTGTACTCTGCCAAAGGTCTGTCCTGGTAGACAGGCAAATGCTCCAAGCAGGGTAGCAGCTGCAATGGGGCATGGTTTCCACACAATCCAGTCTCAGTGAGCCCGGAAAACCAGCCAGAGAAGATATTGACCCTAATATGCAACCACAGAAAAAAATAACAAATACAGCCGAAACTTAAAAAAATAAAAAAAATAAGTATTTTGTTGGGACTGAAGAATCTTTATGTGCACAACGCATCTGGAGAGAATACAAATTCTCAGCTGGCCGGCATAGGTAACTTATCTTAGGGGACAGAAAAGTTGCCAAATGCTACCTAGCAGCGACAGCCAGCACCTCTGCCCTAGGTTATGCTTCAAGAGCGACAACTTCTCATCTTCTCTTATTCCCCTGCTTGCCATTGCACCATGCTGGTATATTAGCTCAGCGCTACTAGAGTAAAACAGGAGGAGTCTGTGCGATGACCATTTCCAGCAATAACACATGCTTCAGATCCAAGAAGAGACTTGTGACAAATGCATAGTTGCTTAATAGCCTTCAGTGTTCTCCTGTAAGCAGAGCCACAGAGGTTGGCCCTACACCCTTTACCTGAACCACACCAGACCTGCACTCTGCAGTCTCGTGGCCTTTTACTGGAAGTGGCTACTGGTTCACTACAGGGGCAGAGTCAAGTGCAAAAACTTTGCACGTTTTTAAGTCTCTTCCAGGACTCCATTCCAAAATTTAAGGGAGCAAAAAATAATGTAAAAAAAAATAAAAATCAAGTCCTACCAAAGTTAACAGAGCCAAAACAAGATAAGCACCTAAACAGCTGTAATTGGGCCTCCTAAAGGAATCAAATTGAAGTGAAATACCTCTCAACTGCAGACCAGAAACTTTAGGTGATATCAATGTATACTCAATACAAGGACTTCTTTATTTAGTGTCAAGCATGTGACCATTTTCTTTTTAATGCTTTAATGGGTTTCTTCTTTTGGATTTTGGTAACACTCAAATTTGTCTGGCTATACACACTAACTTTAAAAAAAAACAAAACAAACACAAAAACACACACACCCCAAAAAAAACACCCCAACACACCATTCACGTAGAGCAACCCAAAGTTTGAGAGGTACAAGAACCATGAAAGGGCCACTCTTTGAAAAAAGACAAGCATTTAGTCCACACTATAAATTAACATGGAAATTCAGTTGCAAAGTCCAGAATTCAGTACTTGAAAAGAAAAATAAAAATACCTGAAATCAAATTTCCCAAGCCCACACACTGAAGAGTAACCAACTGGACTTTAATAAATTCCTTATTTTAAGGATAATTCACTCTTAGAAATAAAAGCTCAAATGCCAACTTTAACATCAAGAGATGCTACAATGCTGCAAAGAGCAACTAAAGGATAAAAAAAATAATCAAGTTACCATTAAATAAAAAATATCCTCAAACAACTGTCTAACAGCATCTGATGGGCAAAGCACCTTTGAGAGGTACCTGCCTCGGAGCCCTGTGTACTTCATCCTTCCTGCAGCACAGTACAAGCATTAACCTATTAGAAACTTGCTGGTCCCTCACTTCGCAGCTGAAAGAATATTAAGAGTTCAGAC
This sequence comes from Charadrius vociferus, assembly GCF_000708025.1. Taxonomy (NCBI): domain Eukaryota; kingdom Metazoa; phylum Chordata; class Aves; order Charadriiformes; family Charadriidae; genus Charadrius; species Charadrius vociferus. Next base: position 7,684,951 of record NW_009648332.1, on the reverse strand, counting down.
TAAGCAGCAGCTGTCAATCCACCCATTTCTGAAACCAAAAGCTCAATAAGGAAAAGAGGTAAGTAAAGAAGTAGTAAAACAAATGTCAGACTAATCAGCAAATAGGCCAGCAACGACCACGTAAATCCACCAGACACAGGACTTGTAAAAGACAGAACACAAGCAGTAAATAACAACACCTTTTCATACGTCTCAGTTTAGAAGAAACACCTGTAACAGTACGGCAGCAAGAAAGGAACAGCAGAAGAAATTCCTACTGCCAATCACGAAACAAGTAAACAGATCCTGCACTTCTAAGCCTTCTCAAGTTTACTTCAGTCTCAAGACCCGAGACAGGTGACCAGTTCAATCTCAAAGGATAAAATAAATAAATAAATAAAAATTAAGCCTCCTACTCCCCCATCACCTCCGTCTATGAACCTCCACATCCCAAAAGGAACATGAAAATTCCTCGTTGCTGATGCCTCTCGCTCACCCCCCACACCCCCCTCCAGCTCCCTGAGGCAGACAGGTTTGTTCCCTTCCTCAAGACCTAACAGCAACCGATCCCGCTCCGGCTGGCACCTGGGGGACCGCTGCCACCGCCACCCTCCAGCCTTCCACCTACGGCAGAACCCGGGGAGCA
>NW_009648332.1:7662340-7683591 GCF_000708025.1 Charadrius vociferus | reverse complement strand
GCTGTGGCCGCCTCCCCCGGCGTGCCCATCAGCCACCCTTTCCCCTCCCCACTGGCTCACCTCCTCCTGTTCCCCGGGGCCACCCCTTACCCTCCCGTGTGTCTCCAGAGACCATCCATCGTGGTCCCCAGGGCCACCTCCCTCTGTCCCCTGTGGCCTCCCCCCAGCTCTGCGCTCAGCCCGGGTCCCAGCAACTCCGGCCTTCAGCAAACCCAGCGTCAGCTGTAAATGTAACATCGCCCTTGCATGGCATTCACCTGGGCTGCAGCGGAGAGAGACCACGTCCCCCATGCTGGGGGGGAGCTGCCTGTGGGCACAGGTCTCATGGGGGCCCCTCTGCAGGGGTCTCCTCTCACCCCAACTCTGTTCCGGATGGGGTCGGTGCTGCCGGCGCCAATAACTCTTTCTCAGTCTTAGCAGTGCCCAGGCAGGGCTGCACCCGGGATGGAAGGGGATGCTGGCCAGTGTGTCTTCCTTCCTCCTCTTGATTTCATAGAATCATAGAATGGTTTAGGTTGGAAAGGACCTTGAAGATCATTGAGTTCCAAACCCCCTGTCATAGGGACACCTCCCACCAGACCAGGTTGCCCAAGGCCACGTCCAGCCTGGCCTTGAACACCTCCAGGGATGGGGCCTCAACAACCTCTCTGGGCAACCAGTGCCTTACAACCATCAAAGTAAAAAATTTCTTCCTAATGTTTAATCTAAACCTGCCCTCTTCCAGTTTATATCCATTCCCCCTCGTCCTATTACTACATGCCCTTGTAAAAAGTCCTTCCCCAGCTCTCCTGTAGGCCCCCTTTAGGTACTGGAAGGCCACAATAAGTTCTCCCCGGAGCCTTCTCTTCTCCAGGCTGAACAGCCCCAACTTTCTCAGCCTCTCCTCATAGGAGAGGTGCTCCAGCCCTCGGATCATCCTCGTGGCTCTCCTCTGGACACGCTCCAGTAGGTCCACGTCCTTCTTATGTTGGGGACTCCAGAGCTGGATGCAATACTGCAGGTGGGGTCTCACGAGAGTGGAGTAGAGGGGCAGAATCACCTCCTTTGACCTACTGGCCACACTTGATTTGGATTAAGGCAAAGCCAGGTCCCCTCAGCAAAACTTGGGCTGTCTTTCCTCCCCCTTGCTTGGACATCAGTCACCAGCTTCCAGAACCTTCTGTGTTCATGCAGCTCCCTGATCCTAAACGTGTGTTGGCACCTTGCCCGGTCTCCACAGGACACCCCTAAGCTGTGGCATCTCCTCCTCACACACGTAGCTAGCGCCCTCAGCCAGGACACTCGCATCTTACCTGCCACGATACCCTAATCTTTAGCCTACCACCATGTCCACAACCCCTGGAAAGCACAGCTGCAATGACAAGCTGTTAACAATTTGAGAAACCCACAACAATTTGTTGTTGTTTAGACAATTATTCTATCAGCCGGTGACCCCTCCCCACCTGGGAAGGGGAATCAGGAAAAACAAGGAAACCCCGGGGCTGAAATATAAACAGATTTAATAGCATAGGACTGCATAATTAATATTCATAACACTAAAGAACCAATATTGATCCCAATACCAATACAAGATATACAAAGACTATACTCGGCCAATTCTATCCATAGGAAGCTGTGCGCTCCCAGCAGTGGACAGCAAATGTCAGACATCGCGAGTGCTACAGCTTTGGGAGGAAGGGAAGGCCTCAGGGGTCCAACACTGGGCCAAGAAGTTCTCAGGATGGCAGCCATCAAGGGAGAGAGCACTTCGCAGCAAACATTCTAATTTATATTTAATGTGATGTTCATGATATGAAATAATCCTGTTGGCCAGCTTGGGTCAAACGCTCAGGTCTTGTTCCTCCTCATCCCTGCACCTGGCTAGCTTGAAAACGCTGAGACCTTGAAACCCACACACCGTAGCTGGCTAAAAAGTAAATATTTTTGGAAATTCAGACTCTAGAGTCTTCTAAAAGTGCAGTTTTCCCAAGTATTAGAAGAGAAATTAGTCCTGTGTCACTCAAACCAAAACGCAAGTGTACTACTGGGGCCGTTCCCTGCTTCGCTTCCTTCCTTGCCCCCCACATTAACTCACACCACCACATTTCGAGCCAGCAGTTCCTTTGCACCGTCCCTGATACGCCACACATGTGCAAAGAGCAAACTCAGAGTCACCGACTCGCACAAATAGGGCTGCAAGGGACCCTAGAGGCCACCTCACCCATGCTCTGCCCGCAGGCAGGAGCAGTTCTGCCTCTCTGTCATCTTGCTGTCTTCTTCAAACCGTCCCTCCAGCCTTTCTCTGGCTCCGTGCCTTAAAATATTGGACGAATGTAAGCACCAGGGTGAGGAGATCACTGACTGCCGCTCCTCGGGAGGCGGGCTGCTCGCACTTTCCTGGCTGCCTGGCCAGATCCACCTGGTGCCCTGCGTCTAGTTGCGTTGACGACTCTTCAGGATGAATTTATCTTTTTTGCTCTGTTTGTGTGCAGCCTTGAACTTGGGAGGCCTGAATCATGAAAGTGGCATGTCAGAGCTATAAAAATACCAACAGCAAACCATTTAATAATAGAAAGAGTTCCTTTAAGCCCTCTTAGATTTGGCATCTCTCAGCCTCCCACCCACATAAGCAAGGATAATGTGAAGTTTTACTTCTAAGCTTAGCTGTGTCGCTGTGATTTGTCAAGCCTTTGGTGACTGATGTATGGTTTGCCAGGAGCCCAGGAGAGCGAATTGAGGGCCTTTGCACTGTGGCGTTCCTTGAGCGATCTGTCCCTGCCCCTCCTTATCAGGGATGGAACCTGGCTGAGATGTGCTTGAAATTACTTTGCAACCCCAACGCTTGAAATTTAGGGCTGTGAGTGTTTCTAGGAGGATGAGAGAAAGGAGGCCTTTTTGCTGCTGACCTCTGTATCTAGCAGTAAAAAATAAAATTTTTCTCAGTCTAGACGAACAATGAATGGCTCATAGATGTGTGCAGGTCCTTTTTTCATCAGCCAAGCCTGGTGCTGTTTCCCAGCTTTGTCAGGCAGCACAGCAGGAAGGAGATTTTCTCCTGCCCACTTTTTTTTTTTTTTTTTTGGGGGGGGGGGGAGAGAACCTCTTTTCCCAGCTGAGCATCTGCAATAACCAGGGGCTACATCCTGGCTTCTACCAGCCTCAGTGTCCCCTGTGAGATCCGTACAAGTTGTCCTCCAAAGACTGCGGGACAGCAATGCAATTGCCTTCAGCAACTGCACGTTCAAAGAGGTTCTTTTTTTCTGGCACAGCAGTCAGCTGCCAAAGAAGGAACCCAAACCAGTTTGAGGAGAACCATGTTTTGTTAGTCACTGTTTCTGTAGCATTCGTATCTCAGCCTGTCTTATGTGAGCGTGCACGTCTCAAATGGACACTGCAGGTCACTGAAAATGTCCCCTATATATTAATCTGGCTCGCTTCAGGCTTCTGGAAAAATGAACGAGGGTGATTGGTGTGGCCGCCCCGTCAATGCACATGGCCTCTGTCACATCCCAGCTGGGATCAGCTCTCCTCCCCAAGGGACTCAGTCGGTGGCAGAGCTAGGAAATGCAAAAGTGGACAATTGCCATGGGGCCCTGGGCAAGCAATGCTGAGAAACTGGATCGTACATACGGGGAAAAGTGGGCAAAAGGGCTGATAGTTGCTGATCAGGGTCACCTTGTTTATTCCTGGCAACACAGCCCATGTGGGTCCCGCTACCCCATTGCCTCAGGACTGACAGAATCAGCCCTTCATCAGTTCGAGAGCAAGTGAGCGAGTTTCAGGAGCAGCTCTGGTGTCTTAATTGCTTGTCCTACTTTAGAGATTTTTGGGATGGCTAGAAGCAGCCCAGAGGAAATAGGGTCCACGCTAGAGCCGTGTCTGGGCTGTCCTGATTTACATGAAGGACTATCATGAAACACTGGGTGCAAAGAGCTGCTTGAAGCTTCCAGCTCTGCCTCCCTCTCCTATGGCTGGATGTCCCAGCAGATGTAGCAGCCTGGTCTACAGTTACCTATAAGTTTTATTTGTTTTAAAAGCCCATCAGTTTCTTAACAAAGCATCATTTCATTCAGCACAGATGTGCAGCCACCTCTGGGCTGGTGGATGGACAGGGCTTTATGAGAAGGCAGCAAACCGGTGGGGCAGGTTAAGGCAGAAAATACAGAATAACCCCACCCCTGACCCTTCGTGGCAGCTCCAGGGGATCCTCTGTGTGAATAAAGGGCTGAGCCCATCATAACCCAAGATGAAGTATCAGGTCGCTGCCTGCTGCTGGGTCAGCAGAGGGGAGTAGGGGAGGGTCCCACCGACTGCCTCCGCAGCCCTGCTCCCACTGCCTCCTTCCCAAGGGTCCATGGAGCACAGGTCCTTTAAAAGCAACGGGATTTTACATGATTATACCAAAAAGAAGCATCACCTCATTTTAAAGGCGACTCCTTTAGTTCTGTTCAGCTGCTTATGCCGAATGCAACTTTTAAATGTCTTATAATACACATGACAAGTAGTCTTGTATCACTGTTTTCTACTTAACAAGTTAATAACGTGCCAACCCAAATCCTTCAGTTACTAATGCCACCGGTGGGACTCATTAACCAACGCGAACACATATTTAAGGGAATACTAATATTCACAATGTACATTTTTATATTCATGTTGTCATTCTTGAAACCACAGCTCAGTTCATGTATTCTGTTGAAACATTTGTTTGCAGAGGATTTCTCTCTCCCTTTTCCTCTAAACACATATACTATCACGGGGGTATCATTCTGGTGAATGATATTAATGACAGCTTGTCATCATGGAAAGCTATTCCTAGCTGTCAATTAAAGAGTGTTTTGAAAGAAAGCAGCTCATTCAACCCTGGTGGGAGCGAGTGTGTCTCATTGTTTGACAGTGACCCCCTTGATGAATTTGGGAGCAGCAGCAACAGCAGCTCTGTGGGGCCAGGAGGTTTGCAGATGCGGCACGGGGCTCTTGGGTGATAGTGACAGAAGATTTCAAAGGTGCTGATGTCCTTAGCAAAGGAAAGGCAAAAGAGGATTCCAGATCCTAAATGCAATCCACATGTAGCAGTATAGGCCAGGAAAGGAGTCCCAGGGATACTCAGCCGTTCCCCTCCATCTTGTAATATAATTTCCCATCCAACATCCCAGTAAATTTATCAACCTCCATCTTCAAATACGTCTGTTTACTTGCCCATGCTAACCTGAGTAGAAGGCTTCTTCAGGTCTTCTCTGCCTGATAGATGGAAAACTTCCTCTAATTCCCAGACTAAATGTATTCACAGCTAGTTTCCACTCTGGCAAAATGATCCTTTGCTTTAATTTGGGTGGGGTTTTTTGGTTTTTTGTTTGTTTGTTTGTTTGTTTTTTCTCTCCCCTGATATATCTATAGGCAGCTCTCAGATCCCGGTTATCTTTGTCATCTTTATTTAGCTGGGCTAAACAAACCACATAATTCTTATGTCTCCTCACCACCTTGGCTTTCCATTTCCCACACCATCTTAGCAGACCTCTTCTGCACCTGCTCCAGTTTCAATTAAATTTTCTTGAGCACGAGTGGCCAGCCTGGTACGTGGTATCCCTGAGCTGGGCTCCAAGGCCTCATACAATATTTGTCACTTGACCCTATAAATATCACTCGTATAAACATGCTCGATTTCTATATTTCCCCCCTCAACAGGGTGGTCCACTCTCAGGGCTTTCTTGTTCCTTTTATTTTCCTAAGCACTCCTTGCACAGTAATAAAAATGTACAGACTCAGTGGGGATCTGTTTTAACTTCAAATGTGCTGATTCAGTTCAAAAACCATTAATTCAGCCGGAATCAGGGCCATGGGGTGGAAATCCTTTTCCAGTTAAAACAGAGGTGAGAGGGACAGCCTTTGGTGGGCTAGGAAATAAAGTGCACTAGAAAAACATAGCAGGACATCAGAAAGTGGCTATTGACTGGGCTGTGTTAACAGAGGACCAGGGACTCCTGGACATTTTAGATCAGGATGAATAGGAGATCTGGTGTAGCTTGAATTTGGGCAAAGCTCTGGGGTCTGATGCGTGGGAGCATTATATTTCTCTCGCCTGTGCTTTGCTGGATTGGACACGATGGTCCCTGCTGGACCTCCCATTGACTGACCACGCAAGGCGCTGTACAAAGTTGGCCAGACAGGCTGGTCCTGTCTCCAAAAAATCCCCCATTATGCAAGAGCACAGGAGGATGCAATGAAATGCAAAGCAAACACAGACAACTGTGTAGCTTGGGCTGCACGCCACTGCAGTTCCTCTCTGCATGGGTCCAGTGTGACCACCCCGGGCATGCGGCGCTTGGTGCTGGATGGGAAACTACCACCAACGTACGTGCTTCAGAAAGCAGGAGCACACCTGGGTAGGCGGCTGGGGTAAAGAGGGAGGGTGAAAAGTGCGCAGTGAATCCAGGTTTTGCCCCTTATACTTTCTGTGTATGTGAGATGAGCGGAAGAACTACCTACGAGTGTCAGGAAGGCGTCAGCACCAAAGCACAAAATAAAACATCCCCTCAGCAGAGCATTTCCACAAGATGTTTGACTGAAGGAAAACGTGGGCTGAACATCAGGAGAAATTTCCTGAGGCTACAATGCATTGAATTGTGGGATCACCTCCCGGGAGGAGCGATGGGAACCATGAAACCAGCCACTTACAGCACTGTAAAACGTCCCGTCGGTGCCAACCGGATTCCAGTTCAAGGGAGCTGCGCTGAATCATCTACCATGCCTTTTCCAACTCTCGCTCCTAAAAGTCAGACCCAAGAAGTACAAAGAAAGACGGACAAACAGTGATGTCAATTTGCTAAAGAAATACAACCTTTTTTACATTATTGTATGTCGTAAAACCCTTGTGCTTGCACTGCATATTTAATCTTGATATTCCAATGCCATCCACAAAAAAATTCAGGCTTAACCCTCACAGTTTATATTGTCACTATAAATGCTGGTAAAAAAAATATTGTACAGTTGGGTGCAGTTTATTCTTTATATTTTAATGGCTATAGCAAAACTCCATTGCTAACTAGTAAAAAAAAAAATTAAAAAAATAGAACACTGAATGTGTTTTACAGCTATGTCGTCATGGGAAAGCTGTATTTCAAAGTGAGGGCATCAAGAGCAGTGAAATGGGACATTTTTAAACATTTTAAACATTTTTAATGGGACATTAAAAAAAAACCACTTCACCAAAATCTCTTTGCCAGTATTTTAGCTAATAGGGTTGCAGTGTATAAAGGAAGGGTTCTGACGCCTGCACAGGCCACCCAATACTGAGCCGCTGCTCAAGTGTCTTGAACTCTAAGTGTAAATGGAAAAAACATCTAAAATTAAGCGTTTCTCCTGGAGGAACAAATTGCTGATAAAGCAAATCTTCCCATAGGACAAGCACACCTGCTGGAAGGTAGAGAGACATTTTTATGTGTGGGATTTTAACTTGAGATAAAATACTTTTCACGGGCAGTCATATGGAAGACAGCTGGCCAAAAATAATAATAAAGGAATTTGTGTCCCTTGGGAAACTCTGAGGTTTCGAAAAATATGATTTTTGACCTAAGCTGGGACCAAAAGTTTAGTGCTCTGCTTTTTTTTTTTTTCGTTTAATGACATATTCCCAAATAAAAATAGTATATTTCTTTTCACTTTACCACTTTGACATTTCTTTTCTTTTCTTATTACATAATTCTACAAGTCCAAACCATCCATTACACCACACTGTTACGTTTCCTTATACTGTATATTACATCAACAGGCATAATCTCCACCCTCTTTTAAGATCCTATTAAACCAGCTAAGTTTCTTCATGAAACCGAGTATCAGGAATGACAAGGATCTCTGCCTCAAGCCGGGGGGATGATGGGGTTTTGACTACTATTTTTCAGATGTGCTTTTAAAAGATGGACAAAAGCGACTCGAGCAACCAGGCAGAAGAGAAGCGCCCAGCGCAATCCCAACAAGCACAGGGAATATGGTGGTTGAAAAAACCTGAAGTAGCTCTCGGGCTGATGGCTGGCAGGAAGACGGCCTGGCACAAGCCCATCGTCACTCGTGGTTTGATTCTTGCTGTGGGCAGGGAAGCGAAACTTTGCAAAGGAAAAATACTGTAGCCAGAGAGCGCCTGGCTCCCCCTCCACTCAGGAGACCCCATGTTTTTGGCCAAGCGCTTGGGCTGAAAGGAGTATAAATGTATAACACAGGAGTAAAACAATACTGTCAGAATGAGATGAACATTTTGGATAATTTCTCAGCGAAAGCTTGGATAATGTTGATACATCCTAGGAAATGTTTCAAGTTACTCCAATCAGTGTTTTCTGGTAGAAAACTGGTCTTCTGGAAAAAAAAAAAATTGACCTGCTCTACCATGAAATCTCCTATGTTTGCTATTTGTTTGGACTCAGCCGTGATGTTCAGTGCTATGCAAAACTTTCTGGATCCAAAAATCCTCTAAACTGCCCCATAGAAACTAAATAATTACCTGGCTAGCACTCGTCACTGCTGCTCCAATTGTCCAGAGGCCAGATCTTTAGATTATTTCCTAAATTCCTGGCCAAAGCGGCTTCTTTTATCAAACTTAAAGTGTCACCTCTCTCCAGAAACATGCACCTCCAAAGCACAGCTAAATTCAGCATGAGGGCGGTGCGTAAGGGGTTACTCCCTGGTGTAAGGGGCTGAGAGGCAGCCCCTTGCCTTCACATACCTTCTGTCTACACTGCTTTAATTTCCCCATCGTCTTCCCTTCTGTTTATTCTATTTTCTGCCTCTTTGTCTTTCCTCTCCAGTGTTTGGAGACCTTCTTTCCTTTTCCAGCCTCTCTCTTCCTCCCATCGTTTCCCGCAGCTCGCTCCTTCCTTCCTTCCTTTCTTTCTTCTTTCCTTCCTTCTCAGCTCTCTCCCTGGAGTTTGTATTCTCTCTTCCCCCCTTCCTCTCTTCCACCAGGACTTCCCACCGGAGGCACCCAGCCTGCCAGGGGAGGGAGGAGAAGGACGTGCCATGTCCACTCAAGCCTTAGACACAGACCTCCCTGTTTACTCTTGCCTGGGGACCAGTCGCGGCTCCTGCATCTCCTGCTGCTTTCAATGCGCAGGTAGCAGCTGTGTGGATTGCCCCGTAGGGTTGGGAACATGTAAGGGGTCCTGGTAGACAGTGCAGAGGGGTCCAAAGGCTGGAGACCTTGGCCTCCATGCTCGCGAGCGTCCTTTAAAACCCAAGAGAAAGACCCTGTGAGAGTGAGTGGTGCATCCTCACCGGACCTTCTCCTTTGTTACAGCCCTGAAGCAGCTGAGCGTTGAAACGCCAAAAATCCCCTTTCCCCGCCAAATATTCCCACTTATGTTGGCTGCCAGCAAAAAGTACAGCTGAGACCACTGAAATTCATCACACCTGTGACCCATGTGGGAGCTAAGAGACAGCTCCTCACCGCTGAAGAGGCCAGCGTAGTAATGTGCTACCTTATCTCTAGTGCCACTGACTTCGGTCTATTTAATTTTCCCTTTGATTTTAATATAGATTTATTGAAAACAACAGTTATCAAAACAAACTGCACTGGCAAATTGGTGTTCGTCTGTAGCTGTACAAGCACCTATAAAGCTGCCAGCGTATGAAATAAATGGTGCTATATGGGAGGTCAGTTATTGCAATAGAAGTTCCCCAAGGATTTGCACTGGGCAGTTTAATATTTTTCTTATTACCCTCTTTTCTTTTCTACTATTTATGCCTCTCTGTTTAAATTTAAAACACACAGCCATCTGCCAAGACAAAACTCCCCGATAAAATCATCTCTGGTAAACCTTTTCATGAGCGGGCTTTCCTCAGAGTGCTAGCAAATGCTGATGTGTCCCATTCAAAAGGCAGACAAATGGGGACAGGGAGGCCAAGTTTTCTTCCCAAAAGGCTTCACCACCTAGGCCAGCTCTTTTTTTCCCCCTGGTTTTGAAAGTGTTTGTCCTTACCGCACGCTCCTTGAAAAAAACCCACTGATTAAAACCCTGCTACTTGCCAAGTTATTTAACCTCCATTCAAATTCTGTGGCAGTATCCCACCTTATGCCAATTGTACCTGGTATCTGTGGGCTCCTCCCTACATGCAATGCTAAAAAGATCAAATCCAATCATCGTCTAAACCCGTTCATCAGAAGAGATAAAAGGGTTTCTGTACTGATCTCCACATCAGGAGAACACAAATCAAATAACATAACTGTCAAATGAGGAGACGAGGTGTTTAAATGCCTATAGAAATAGGAACTCTAATTACGGAAACATCTATAATGTAACTAATATTATTTACATTAGAGCGATGCTAATCCAGACGAGGGTTAATGTCCCTGCTCCTAAAACATTACAGTTTAAATAGACAAGAGACGGTGAGAGGATGGAGGGGAGCACCAGCATGCTCATGCCTGCTCGAAGATGAAGGATGGAGGCAAACTCCTCACGATAGAGGCGGAGAGGATGAAAGCGAGCCAAAATGTGCAATAACGAAGATGAGTTTAGATGCAGCCAGAAAGAGCAAGCGACTTGCTCAGCCTCACGCAAGCTGCCTGGGGGGGGGGTGGTGGAAAATGAATAGAAACCGTGGATGGCTTATATGAGTCTCTTACTCACAAAAACGTTACTCGGCAGTGGGCAGTGCTTGGATCTCACTGAGTCATGGGCAGTCCTGCACTGCGCTCTGCAAAGAGCCAGTTCACCGGGAATGAGCTTCTACTGCCATTTAAAGCCAGGCTGGTAGGTTTTCAGACCAGGCTGCTCCACCTTTGTCTCCATGTGAGAGGCACCAGCCATCATTTGGGAGCTCCAGGGAACAAGGCATCTTGCTTTGGTTGACAGAGAAAGGATCGAGCTGATGGAGAGCAAGCAAAGCACTCCATCCTCTGGACCTCTGGACTGATTCACTGCTCAGCCCGTCAACATGCAGAGAACCCAGACCATGCTCAGAATTGAACCTTCTGGCCTTAAACTCTCTGGAGGACCTCACCTGGCTTCCCCAGACCAAAAACCTCCTCCTCTTTCTAAGTCTGCACAAATTAGAGGCAAAACATTAATGCAAGTGCTTTGTCCTTTATCCACTGTGGTCTCCAGCTCTGGCAGCTGTTTCCCAATTTCACAGAGTACTGATGAGAGGACGTATTCTCCTTCTCCTCCATCCTGCCCCTTCCCACTCTCTTCTCAAACAAAAGATCAACACTTGCAGCTACCAGTCCTTTAGAGACCACTTGAGGTCCTTCATGTCTGGCCAAGCTACACAGATACAACCTGTGTTGGATATGACCCGTTTAGACCATATTCCATTTGATGTGAATTGCTGAAGTGGAGACAGAAAGAGCAAGTATGACTTTCTGTGGATAAAACTATTGCACTATTGAATATAGCTCTGACCTCTTCTTAAGAGATCTCAAACATTTCTCATCCCCTTCAGAAACTTGTTGTAAAGAACAACAGTCCCCCACACCTAAAATGATATTAAAATCTTCTGCATTTGGAGGGAAAGGATCCACACAATTTGGCAGCGGACCCAGCAGATTTTCCAAGGCTCTAGTAACAGTTCAGCACAAAAGGGAAAGCCGGCAGACGAGTAGCAGAGCATTAACGAGTCTGAATGACACGTGCAGCCAGATTGTCTGCTTCGCTGACAATTGATGCCATCCCCATTACTGGGGAAATATTGTAAGCATGCTTCCATAGTGCTCTGCAGCTTATTGCTACAGATAGCCAGTGTTTCTTGTCATGGCTTACGGCCTTTGTGAGCTGGTGTAAAATGGCTTGCTGTTCCCGTGCCCGAATTTCCTGGTGGAGGCAGTTGATGCACAGCCAGAGAGTGCCTCTCCAAGCATCTTGTATGCTTTGGGATTCTGCAAAGTAGCAACTGTATTATAAATACTACTCTGGCACAGCTGAAGAGGCAGTCTTCATGAGAGAAGCTCACTGTTAAATCTCACTGTTGAGGACCAAATACAGGACAAGGAAAAGAGAGTCCCACAAACAAGATCTGAACCTGTGCAAGGGGAGCGGACGGCTCTCCGCAGATGCGCCTCTAAATGGGACCATTGGGGAGGCCAAGGCTGAGGTATTTATGTTAGACAATTTATTGTCACCATCTCGGCAGCGCTGGAAGAAGAGCGAGCGGCATGGAGGGCAAGGCCAGGGGGCAGGAGCCCCTGGGCAGGGGGAAGGTGCAGGTGAGCACCCCACGGCAACCTTGGGGCAGTCAGTGGAGGGCTGAAGGAATGGATCCAGGCGGGCAGCGACCACGGAAGATTCCCTCAAGTATGGTTCTGCTAGGAAAACGTTTGAGAAACAGAATGCTAAAGCACTCCCCTTATTTCTGTTAATATTCCCTCTTCGCTCTCACTCTCCATTTCCTTTTCTTTCACCCCTGAAGCAGCTCATAAGGAAAGACAAGCAGTTTGCCTCTCCTGGCAGTGGAGATGTGACACAAGCATGTGGTTTCACATCTTCACATCCCTCTTACATCCTCCACCTACAGTCAAAAGTGCTCTGTAAGGTAAACAGCTGTGGTGGGTAGGCAGAGCAGAGGATGGGGGGAGAGGAAGGAACAAGAAGAATTGGAGGCTGAGGCAGAGCATCACTGTGAATCATAGCAATTTCCTCTGATCCTGTTTTATCATTGGGGGTGGGAATGTAAAAGATGCAGAACCTGTGTGAACAAGGTCAAATTAAATCACATTTCCAGGCTGGGGAAATTACTTTTGCCTGCAGCAAGAGAGGTGCACAACACGAATGAAGGAGGGAGGTTCATGCCACCAGGCATGCTGTATCCAGCTAATGCAAGACAGAGGGAATTTATAATTAGCCCACTGAAATATATCCCTGCAGGATTTCAGTGGAGGGGAGGGGGGTGTCACACCAATTGAACATGTAACAGAAAGACAAACTGAGATCTGATTTCAAACCTATCGCTCCTTATGGAAGACAGCTCATCCTTATCTCAATGGACATGAGTTTCTGTCTAACGAGATGACATTACTCAACAGGGTCAACTACCCACATGCTCTGAAGACATAAGAGAGAGACCCTGAACATCTCCAAGCCCATTCAAAGCTGACTCAGCTTCAAGAACACCAATGGGAGAAAGACCTAGATGCTACTGAAGCTCAAGATTTCACACAAGAGCACACAGATTGTCAGGTCTGTTTAACATCTCTTGGGCAAACCCTACGACTGTTTCTCGCTGGCACAACCTCGAGAGAGGGAGAACAGTGCTGTGCATAGGTGGCTCGATGGACCAATGGAAGGATGGATGGAAAGGAGTGTCCTGAAAACCAGCTGAAGAAAACACGACTGGAAGAAGCGGACTTTCACACACTTCACATACAAGAGGAAGGAATGGATAGAGACTGCCTTGCAGCCTCACTGGCTATGCATGATGCCTTGCAGGCACGTCAGAATCGGCATGTCTGCCTTAGCTAACTCACTGTCTCAGTGCTGACAAAGGAAAGTGGGTGAGGTGGTGTGGGCAGGGGGCTGCTCCCAACTCTGAAGTGCCTAATTTGGGTTATTGTAGTGGAATTTTTTAATCCTGAGTGTCCTTCGTTCCCTTCAATTTTAACTAGAGCTGTAGGAGGAAACACAGGAGTTTGGAGATGGACCAGACCTAGAGCTCACCTAATCCGTGTCTCGCCCCTGCCGGCAGTGGCACTGCCAAAAGGCACAGCAGGCGTGCCAGAAACCTTGCAAGGGAAAAAACTCCCTTGGCAGGACAAGCCATTCCCTGGGCCAGTTTCCTTTTCAAGCCAGCTACTGGTCCAACCTGTAGTGTAAGGGGTTTATGCCCCTTCCAAGATTTATCGGATTTATTTGCTGTTAAAATTCAAGCTATTCTTATTATCTGAATAATTTTGTGAATTCCAGTAAGGTCTGCCTTACTGGTTCGTTGCGGGGGTTGAGGTCCACAGGAAAACTGCAGATGCGATGAGATGCTCCTCCAACAATCAAGGCAGGCATCTGAAGGGTTGTGAGATACCGGGCGCTGGGACTGGATGATGGGATATGGGGCGTTGGAAGTGGATGGGAGGGGAAGGTAGGGAAACAGAAAGCTGGGCCAAGATAAAGAAATTTTGAGTGTCTCAGTTTCTGAACAAGTTCATGTATGACAGAAAGCTAGCTTGTTGCACGTATTTGCCTGCTTTAAATAATTTACTGTAGAGTAATGTGAGCTGGATTAAAGGACAAGAGAGGGGCAAAAAAAAAAGGGATTGGAAATGCAGGTGAGAAGCGACTCGTGAAAAGGACTGGTAGACAGAAGACGTATTTCTCAGAGGAAGGTGGGTAATTTCCCAGGAGGAAAATACAGAGAAGCAGGCACAAAGTCCTGGAAACCAGCAGCAGGAGTCTATCTCAGTATGAAACCAAAAATTACCCAAAGTTGTAAGAAGAGACTGTGAAAATGGCCTCTGAAGCCAGGTTTGGTGACTGAGCTAAGGAGGACCTGGAGCTCTGGAGCACATCACTGTCTCAGAAAGGGAAGGGAGGATTTGGAGGAGAAGCGAGGCTCGCACGGGTCCTTCTGCCTCCTGCGAGCACCCTGACAGGTATGCCAGAGTCCAAAATCTCTGCTGGGGCAGTAGACGTGCTGGGCCCCAGTAGAAGGCAGGCGAGGCAGGGTGCTGGGCGCTCGTGCGCAGCGTGGCAGAGATGGGGACAGGCTTTCCTTGTGCCGTCTCTCTGCTGGAGCCACGCTGCCGTGGGACCAGGGTAGGGGGGTTCTGCGTGGAAGTCCCGGGCCTGACCCAAATCCCCACGGAGGGACCGTTGGGGCAGAAATTCCCCCTCCCCTGCCCTGCCGCAGGAGGGGTTTGCTTCGCTGGAGAGGAGGTTTCCCACAGAGTCTTCTGCAAAGGGCAGGGAGGGATGGAGAGGGCGAAAGACGTTTCACTCCGCTTTCATCTGAACAGGGGCTGGGTTGTTATTTCAGCACGGGGTTTTCGCCCCTCCCTTTTTTTGGATTTAACCTCCAACTCCTATTAAACAGACCGATCAGTCCAGGGAAAGAAAGTATTTATTTATTTGGTTATTATTATTTTTTTCTAGGGAGGAATACCATCTGGTTGGCATGACAACGGTGCTGTGGGCCACCATAAACACTGGATCATTAGCACCAATGCATTGGGCTATTATGTAGGCTTGGCCATCAGCGCGGCTAAGGTGTGTGGGTTTATGGCGCAATCCCATTCGTATCGCAGCATGGGAATTATCACAGCAGTCACAGTAGTGAGCACTACAGCTGGTGCTGAGGTCCAGCCTTACGCAGGACTAACTGCATCGGCATAAAGCATTTTCCTTTGAAAGATGGCAGGCAAAAAGCATAGGCTTGTCTTAAGTCACCCACGGTGTGTCAGCTGGCTAATATCTCCTGCAGTTCCTGGGCAGGACCACAAACATCGTAATACTCAGCACTTGGAACTCCTAAGCAGCGTCCCTCTGTGCTATGAGTATTATGAGAAAATGTGCGTGCATATAAGGCACCAGTATTTTTCCTCCTAAGAAGAGCCAGTTCTTATTACTACAGATGTGTGGGGTGCTCAGCGCGGCTCTGAATTAGATCCACAACCTGTACGTTCTTGGGAAAGAGCAACTTATCTTTCTTTTTACTGTAAAGCACCATTTCAGCTTATATATCTGTAGCACATATTAATAACAATCATGCTGCACTTGGCTGCTGCAAACTCTGACTGATGAGAGCAGCCCTAACTCACACAAGTTTCCAATTGATTTTATCTCATGTTAGGCTCTAACTAATCACACCAGAGAGCTGCCTTAAAAGCTCGCTAGATCTGTCCTGCTTGGCTTTGCTTGCCTGGCTAAAAGGAAAGGTGGGGATCATTTCCAGTTCCCTTTGGTTGCCCTGCTGAATTGGGGAGCCCCACACCTCAGGTAGGTGGAGCCCCGTGTCCCTCCAGGCTTTGCCCCTATACCAGGATGCGCATCCTAGTTGGGCCTCGAAAGCAAACCCAACACGTTCCCTGAGGTGCAGTCACAGCAAACACCGAGAAATAAATAAGAAGAGCAAAGCCTTGCTTACCCCGTGCGCTTTCCGTGGGCCAAAGCAGGAGCCACCGCTCTGGGCTGCTCTTGGACATGGCTCCATCTTCCCCCAGGTTCCGAGGCACGGTTCAATGGCTTTGCCTTAGTTTTACTTGATCCCATTAATGACAAAAATGACAAACACATATGCTTTGCCTTTATAGCTATTTCACGCTTTGACATGATCCTGGGCAAGTTACCTATGCTGTCAGCGTGATGGATGGTGCACAGAAGGGGGGTTGGACAGGTGTAGCTCTTGTCATGGGGAAATATTTTTCCACACCATTAGCCTGTGGAACTCATAGCAACAGGATATTGCTCAGAGAGGGATTCAAAAAAAGCCCTGAAAAAAAGAGTGGATGCTTGTACAGAAAACAAGTGTCCAGTGCTGTCACAGCAAACGTTAGAAATAATCGATAAGAAAGGACGTTGCATACTGCGTGTGCTTAAATCACACAACTTCGGATATTGAAGTTTTGATGACAACTTTCCTCAGGAGCAGAGTGTTCCAGCAGTGCCTCATTTAGGGCTCTGGAATCTTATCCTAAGCATCTGGATTGGACCTCAGCTTTGGAAATGATAATGTGGTTGATGTTCACTTGTGAGCAGCGTTCCTGAAAGGGTTGGTGTAGTTACTTCTTGTCAGGTGTCTGCCACCCAGTTTGCAACCTCATTTTTGAAGAAGGAATATTCCAAGGGGAAGATCATATCGGGAACAGCACCACAGGCCAATGGTTTATAAACAACACCTAGCACTCTTTTCCAAAATCCTGGGCATGGTCTCCACCTTTGCTGTCGAGGTTTGGTGATGAGCAAGGTTTAAAAGTGAAGTGGCATCTTGCAGCATGTCCTGAGAAGCAGAACCAGGAGGTTCTTCTTACTCTCCCGTGTTACTCAGCAGATTTTGGAAGAGGTCTAGGTGATGGTGATGATGAAAACGGGACATGTGTATCTGTTGGCCATTGAAAATTTTTCTAGGCTGAAGGAAAATTTCTCCCTGCTAGTTCTGTGAGTCAACAAGTCTTTCTCATTCTGGGAGGACTAGTCACTGAGAGCATGCCAGCTCTAAATTTCAAACTTCTGGCAGATAGTATGATTTCAGCCCTGCCTCTGCCAGAGTCTTCCTCTGCAAGAGAGAAGGGACTGGCAGAGGGTGGTTACAGATGGCTCAGAAGACGAAGAGATCCCGCGTTAGCTCTCCTGAGCTATGGGACGATCCCTACACCAGTCACTAGAGTAAAGCCCAGATCAGATGCTAAGACCAGATTAATTCTCCCAAACTCATAGGTCAATCTTCATCTCAGATGTCCTTGCTAACAGCGTCGGAGAGCGAGACATGGCTGACTGCAGAGGCTTCAAGCTCCTGTCCTCCTGGAGCGTAGCCACCAGTTTATTGACGCTTAAACCAGGGCCACGGCTCTGATAAAACCAGGGGACAAAAAACATGTGGACAGCAGGGACTACCGCCACTGGCAGTGCTTCCCAGCACCTTCTCCCGGGAGGGGACGAGTGGTCCTTCTCCCAGCTGTGGAGGGCAGGGTGGTGGTGGCACGCTGCCGAGACACGCTGGCTGTAGCCAGCAGAGGGCATGGAGATTACACACGCCAGCCAGCCACCCACACCTTGCTGGAAGCGACAGCCCCGTTGAAGCCCAATCGCAATAAAAAAAAAAAATAAAATATTGTTATTAATTAATTAATTAATTTGCTATTTCCCCCTCCTCCACCCATACTGCAGATGAAAGGATGGAAGGCATGGCCTGGGTCTAGCAGAGGTGACAGCACCAGTGACTTCAGGACACGGTCCCATAGCTGCAGAATTTTGGCATTTTCTCGGCGCGTCACTTTTCAGGGGACCCACAGCATCACGGCAGGGCAGTTCCCAACGGATGCGATGCACCGTCATGGGATCCCAGTGCGCTGCTGGTACACCTGCCATACGGTTTTGCCCCATGCCTTCTGCCGTCGCCGCTGTAATTTATCATATTTCTCAATCTTATTTTATAAAATAGCGGCTAGAGGACATAACGACGAGTGAGGAGTCTCGTGTTTTAAGACTTGTATGTTGATATTTTAAGAATCCCGCAGGCTTACAGTCAGAGGCACTATTCTTGATGGAATTTACACGTACCCTTGACTTTATGTATTTTCACACATTTATATATATTTACACATTTTTGTGTATATTATACACATATTTTATATATAGAGATGTATTTATGTATATTTACACGTACCCTTGACTTTACGTATTATTGGTAATCTTATCGAAATCTGTATGCATAAAATTAAGCTCATCTAATCAACTCTGTAGATTCAGGTTTGTATATATTAATTTAATTTAGACTTCAGCATTTAGAACAGCATGTGCAATGAGAAAGTACAGCACTGTGATAACCCATAACAATCTCAAATTTTGTTTCACTATTAAGTGCAAAAAAAAAAAAAAGAAAGAAATTGAGGTGTCCCCTATTAGTCTTAGAGATGAGCAATAACAATACACACGAAGTTAAATCAGATGTTCAAAGTTATTTTAGGGTCCAAATTATCAGTGCAGAATATATTTCAGTGGAAATTTTACCTATGGGCCTCTGTGCATATCACAGCTCCACAGTGGTGCGGGAGTCCATGTTTATGGATCCATTTTCAGGATCAAAACCCTCATTAGTAATACAGATTAATGGTAATTACAAATATAAATAACTTGAGTGTATCTTCTCATTTTCCTCTGAAGACATTGCTCACAGAAGCTAGCTAAATGCCAGGCTTGTTCCCTGAATCCAAACTGTATTAAGTTCTTGTGTAACGGTGCAGTAACATAAAGTTAAATAAAGCTGCATTTTATTTTTTTTTTTCAAGCCTCAAAACATGGAGCTTGATTCTCAGCTAGCATAAATTGGACACTGGCGCAGGATTCAGATCCCTTTTGCCATACTAAGGAATAGAAAGAGTAAAAAAAAATAAAAAATAAATTGAGTTTTGACTAAGAACAAAAGAAAAAAGTTTAAATCTGCGGGATCATTTTTCACAATGTTATTTATAAGTACTGAAAATACGGCTTTATAACAAGAGCGCTTTTAAAACCAGAATTCTCTAATTGCGAGTGGGAAGCTGTAGCGCAGGCTGGGCTGTGGCTGAATGTTTTCCTCAAGATCCCTGGGAGATAAGGGTTGGTTTTTAATGCGGCTTCCTGAAGTGTGTCAAAACTCTGATGTTATTTAAAATGCGTCTCACCTATACTACCCTATGGAATATTTACCGAAGTCCTTAACGGGTTGGTCCTGTTGGTGCGGATCATGCTGCAGGATGAGTGCCTTGGAAAGGCAGGGGGTGCCAATTAATGCCATGTCCCCACAGAAATCAGCGGGACCCGTGTGTCGGGGCATGTCTGTATACACATGCAGCCTGCGGGGCAGCTCTTTCCGAAGAGGTGTTAGAAGTGACCAACCCCAAAAAATCATAACTTCAAGGGGTAACTGCAAAATGTTATTCATGAGCAGAATATATGCGCAGTAATGATTTATTTTTTTTTTTTAACCTGGAATATCTAAGCGCCAGTTTTTACACGAAACAGAGAAGGAACTCAGGAATCTGAGCCCACGTTTACCGCCGTGCCGCGGCTGACCCATGGAAGAAGGCAGCACTTGCTGCCTGCCCTGCCAGCCTCCTCGCTCCTGCACGCCGCGCGCAGGAAAGCAGCAGCGGAGCAGATGCCTCGAAGGGGAAGCATGCTCTTTTTTTTGGTTGAATATTGTCAGCCTGTGTATGGCTGAGCTGCGGGTCAGAGCAGGGAGCAGAGTTACCGATGCTTATGGGAAAAAAACATACATGAAGCTCCTTCACCCGGGTGCTTTCCTGAGTTGAGGAGCCACACTGTTTTATTTTGAAATTTAAGTGTGAAAATAAGAAAACCTTTTTTTTTGGGGGGGTTGGGGGGATGGAGGGGTACATTTACTACCATTTCCAAAGATTTTACCATTCATGAGGCATGCAAACACTCTGAGTAAGAGCTGTCTCAAGAAGTGGTGTAGAAAAGATGGGTGAGCTTCAGCCCAGTGGAGAAGCAAACCATTATGGTCTGCCCAGTGCGCCCAGTTAAGGCCTGGGGCCACGTTTCGGACTGTGCCTGTGGACTCTTTGATAGGGGCTGGGGCATTCTCCATCACACGGAGTAAGGGACAAAACCATCCCATACACTTTAGTGATGAGTCACTGCTTACACAAAAGTTGTTGGATGACATAAGGACATAATTCCTCTTACTTTCACACACACATAGGATACAGCTGAAGTGGTTGATGATGCTGACGGAGAGGAGTCCTTTTTTCAGTGTATGCCGTATAGCCCGGTGATATTTTGAGAATGCCAGTGCAGAGTTAGATAAGAGCCAAAAAACCTCTACCCATATGCTATTTTTAAGAACAACCTGAAATTATGTAGCAGTTGATGAAAAAAAAACAAAACAGTTCCCTCCTGGGTGGAATAACTAAGCCTCTTGGATCAATCCCCGCTGTACTTCACAAGAAACAATGAAGAAACAATGAGACAAGTGTTTCATCTCAGCCCCCATCTAAAACTGGCTCTTCCATTTCCTACGACCGGCGTTTTTCGTTTTTCACTCGGGACAACCGAGCCAGGGAGTCGCCTGCGGCCGAGGTGGAGCGCGTGTGCGGGAGGGTTCGTGCAGAGCTGCGACGGTGCATCCAGGAAACATTAAAATAGCGATGTGCGTGCCGTGCGTGCGTGCATGCCGCAGTTGGAGAAACACTGGGAGTGTGAAGTCCCTAATTTGCTCCCTGGCTCTGCTGCGGCTGTCCGAAGTGAATTTGGGGATGTTGTTAGATCTGCCCATCCCTGGGCGCCTCTTAGGGCCAGGAGACGCAGGAGGGTGCATGCGGGGAAGGCTGCGTGTCTGTGAGCATCCCGACGGGTCCCGGCTGCCCAAGGGCTGGAGGTATAAGGGGCTTCCCTGTGGGGGGGGGATGCTGCCTCTCGGGGTACCCTCCATCGTCCCACTGCAATTTGGGAGGGAGCTGCACGGTGGAAAACGCGACCAGAGCCAGGAAGGAACAGCGGGTGGGTGACACCGGTGCAGAGGGGCTGGGGGAGGGGAGGGGGAATGGGAAGCGGCGGCCCTGGGAGGGCAGCAGCCCCCCGACCCTCCCTTTGGGCAACTCCCGGGGTTGTGCCTGGCGGTCGGTGGGGGGGGGGGCGCCCGGGGCT
>NW_009648332.1:7660393-7661925 GCF_000708025.1 Charadrius vociferus | reverse complement strand
GGAAGAGGGAGGAAGAGGGAGGAAGAGGGAGGAAGAGGGAGGAAGAGGGAGGAAGAGGGAGGAAGAGGGAGGAAGAGGGAGGAAGAGGGAGGAAGAGGGAGGAAGAGGGAGGAAGAGGGAGGAAGAGGGAGGAAGAGGGAGGAAGAGGTTATGCAGAACCTGCACTGGATTAACAGAAAGGTGAAAGTCCCGAAAGGTCCTTCCTCTGCTGGTACCTGTAGGCCCAACCCTAATTCAACCCATGTGTTATTCTCTTCACTTCTACCCTGTTTGGGGAATTTCTGGAATCCAAGATACACAGTAGCTGTATTTTACCACTTCCAAGTCCGCAATAGCCTTGTTAGTGCTGAGCCAGATGGAGAGAAATATGCAGAAAACCAAAGCAGTACTTGCTGGAATCCTTCTCAATTCATTGGTGCATGCATTTAATTTCCTGTCTCCTTGTTTTCAGCCTGTCCTTGGATATGTTTGTGAGAAACCTGAGATGGTTACATGTGTTGTGGCCTCCAAGACTCTTAAAAACATGAAATAATTACCATAACTTCGATATCTTTTTTTTTTTTTCATTCTTTTTTTTTTTTTTTTCCCAAATACACAAACTGAGGCATTTATTTTGCAATAAAAGTATCTGCGAAAAAAAAAAACCAAACCCGCCGGGGTTTCTGTGCGATCAAGAAACACTGAACAGCCAGTAATTTTATTTACTCCGAAGCTTTCATTTTTGCATCGTGCAGTCCCCGTGTGAACTTTAGTTTTAAACCGTACCAAAAATGCGCGATCCCCGCTCGAAGACCGAATTGTTTTGGTTGGGGTTTTTTTTTGGTTTTTTTTTTTTTTTTAAACGCACGTTGTTAAGTCGCCGCTTAGCTTAATTTTGGACGAGGCTGAAGTTTGTCCAACATCCTCGCCCTTCCTCGGGTCCTTCATCCCTAAAATTGTCGCCCTTGTCCTCCCCCCCCCACCTCGGGCTGCTTTCAGGTAGGAACCAAACTGGATCTCCCATGTGGTGCTGTTCTGGTTTTAGTATTGCATATAAAACAAAGGTAGAGAGGCGGTTGAAATTGTCAGCGTTATTCAACGAATGAGCTAAAATTACTCCTCGTGTGAATCGCGTAGCTTGGAAAGCCAGAAGAGGTGAAAGGAATTATCCCTGTTTTCGCTTTAGGTCCCTTAGAAAACTTTGTGGATCATCCAGCGATGCGATCGAGAAATCGCAGGATTTTCTTTCTTTTAACCGACAACCCCAGCTCTAGACCAGGGAAGTCTGTAAATAGGTTGGAAGCATGGAAAATAATTCTTCACCTTCAGATCTAAATACATAAAAAAACCATCTGGTTGACCACAATGAAATCATTAGGAACTGTCTACTTAAAGAGTTGTATTGAATGCTTATCCTTCCCCACAGGAAATGTGTATGGTAAGTGATTGTTGCAATAAATCCAAACAACTCTGGGCATCTTGGCGTTTGATGATCTTTTCTGGCTTGGGGTTCCAGGAGGAGGACAAAGTGTGGGGTGGGGGGGGTGGAAGGG
>NW_009648332.1:7656837-7659544 GCF_000708025.1 Charadrius vociferus | reverse complement strand
GGACCGGGGCTGGCCGCTTCGGCCGTCCCCGCCGCCGGTTCCTCCGCTCCCCCCTTCGCTATTATTATTATTTTTTTAATTTTATTTTTTTTTCCCCCCTTAAGCCGGTTTTCACAGCGGCTGCCTGGGTGTGCGGCTGCAGGTGGCATATTTCACGCGTTGGAAAAAAAAAAAACCAACAAAAAACCCAACCAAAATTAACTGTTTTTCCTTTGTATCTTAATCCAGTGATGAGAGCTCTCCTTTGTTGGCTTTCGAGCTTGCATTTGTTTCATTTATTATAAGGAAATCCAGTTTGGTTCAAATATATAATCCATTTGAGCACTTAAATCCCCAAACAGCTGGCATTATTTTGTTTTATAATCTTTGGCTTTTCTGCGCAGAGCATATTTCTAAATTCCTACTTGACATTTATGGGGAAAAAACTTTTTAATGTAAATGGATATTGTGATTTTTTTCTGGGTCTTTCCTAATTTACATGCATCATCAATTTTCCTGGATTTCCTATTGTTTTAATCTTTTTTTTTTCCCCCTGTAGCTTGTTAATTAATTTTTTCCCTCAGAAAACTTTGTTTCTGGAGGGAGAAAAATGTTAATTTGCCCCATTATTTTAATCTCTGGCATTTGGAAATGGTTGAGAGACCACAAAAATGCAACCTGTTGTAGAAACCAGCGTGGTGTGTTTTATTTCTTCTAATCGATAGCAGAGAGGTGATTTGGTAATAGGAACTCGGAGTAACGTTTTAGTAAAAGATTTGCAGATCTGGCGGCTGCGTACGGGGTGTGCATGTGCTCGCATATGTGCGTGTTTCTCTGCAGGCTGATTAGCAAGTGGGTTTTACGCTTATAACCGGTGGTCACTGCTGTTTTCTCCGCTTGCTGGGTGTTTGCGATGCCTGCTAAACCCAGCTCTGTCATGGCTTCTCCTACTTTTATCAGACTTTTCTCTTAACTAATTCAGCACGGTGCTACAGCCTTCGTAAGCAGAGGAACCAAAACTGAGCCAGAGATAACTGATTACAACTTGTTCCTTGGTGAGAGATTTTTTTTTTTTTATGGTTCAGGGCTAAAGGCTGTTGATTCAATTTGTCTTGGTTGTGGCGTGTTTAGCCTTGTTATTAGTAATGTACACGATTACACAGGTAATTTGTATACACCTTCCACAGGGTAGCTCTGAAAACTGATAACTATGCATATAGGTAGCCATGAAAAAAAAAAAAAAAATCAAAATTAGAGTTTGTTTTCAGTCTGTCCATCTAACCTTCATACTTGGTAGACAGTTTATGTAGCTTCCTAGATTGATCTCCACCCCCCCACCCCCTCCTCTACTCCTTGTTTAGTTAATTCAACAAAGACTTTGCAATCTGTTTGGAGTTTGTCTGATGCCGTGGAAAAGTAGCTGCTGATTTATTTGGTTGCTTTTCGATTTCTGTCTCTAGCCCGTCTTTTCTCCTCCTTTCAGCGGGGATGTCAGCTGTTATTACTTCCTATTGATCCCTTTGCAAAGTGAGAAGTGAACTAAAATTAATGTCAATTCCACTGCTCGGATCAATAGCTGGAGTTATTTTAATCTGGATTTGCGCGAGGTGCTAAATTAAAAAAAATCAGCATAGAGGCAGAAAAGTAGCAGTTCCTCACTCTGCCTGTGCCTACTGCCTTCCCGGCACCCAAACGTAACCTCCAGCTGATTACCCTGCAATCCATATTTTTTTAATTAAGAAGGTCAGTTAGTTTTCTTATTTTTGGGTTCTGTATTTAAACCTATGACATTTTGACATTGGGAGTGTATTAACGATAGATTTTCATAATGACTGGTCCGCCGCAGTCTAATCTGTCCCTGTTGCTGGGGGTGGGGAGGTGCTGGGCGAGAAGGGAGAAAGAGAGAACGAAAAAGGAAGTGGGAGCTGAAAAAAAATTAAATTTGGCTGGCCCAGATATTGTAATGCGTTGATTTATTCCCAGTGTAATGAAGTTTGCAAACGAATAAACGGCCGTAGTGATTCACAGTATCCTACAGGAGTGTCAAGTGTTGCGGCCAGATTACTAATTTATGAAATACATTTAACGTAATGGGGTGATAGCACAAGTAAAAATAGAAAAGCAGGCAGAGGTGGTTGCTTTATTATTTTTTTTGTTCCCTGGAAATCCGTGTTTTCCTGTGATTGCTCAGTTTCGCTTCCATGTTAATGATTGTTTATTTCTGAGAACGGTGGCTTATTTGCATGCATCTCTTTAGATATGTAATCGTGTGTGTGTGTATGTGTGTATATATATTTACACGGTTGCATAAGCCCGCAGCAACTCCAAATTTGCCAGTGGCTGCGGTTTCCTGACCTCCAGTTTTCGGTCAGCCTCGCGTGGAGCAGCGGAGCTGAGCGTACCCAGGACTGCAGCGCTGACCAGGATGCCCTTGGCATCCCTCACTCTCCCTCTGCCCCCCGCTCCCCATGGCGAGAACTCGACGGGAAAGTTATTTAAAATTTGGAAGAGAGCAAATCCGTTAACGCGAGATACATAATCTGGTAATTTAGCAATGATGTCTGTAAGGATGGGTGCCAAATGAGGAAGCGGAGAGATGATGTCCACTCATCTTCACAATTAATAACCATCAGCGGAGCGGCTGGGTACAGGATGGGAGAGAGGAAATGTTATCACTGCACTGCATTAAAGCCACAGACTGGATTTCATACACTTTGTTAACCTAGGC
>NW_009648332.1:7648391-7656762 GCF_000708025.1 Charadrius vociferus | reverse complement strand
CCTCTGGATTTAAGAGGCACAATTTGTAACAGCTTTTTATTATTATATGATTTTTCTGGCCCTTTGAGCTCCGGCGGCTAGTATATTGTTTCAAAGTTATAGTCCTTGTATTTTAAGCTGGGTTGTGGGGCCTGAATGGCAGGCGGCGGAAGCTTAAAAGAAAAGACACGAGATTGATTGGGGGAGAAAATAACAACACAAAAAGCCGGAGCGAAGTGGGGGAGATACAGAAAGGAGCGTTTTCCCTTCTTTCAACCCTGGGAGGGGGTTGTGGCTGGCTGGGTGGCTGCAGCCAACCTAGGAGGCTCGGTGAGATGCGAGGCAGAGATTTTGTTAACATTTCCCTCTAAATGTTAATGGCGCATCCAGGGCAGTTTACAAATCTACTTAAGAGTGAGTGCATTAGGAACTAAAATTACTGATCCATTCTCTCTTGTCCCCGACCCGAAAGGCAGACGCTTGCAGAGATCAGATGGCAGAAGCACCCATTAGGATTTTAAATATTGTCAGAGACGCCAGGCGTTTTACTGGGGAAGGCTCTTCTCCTTTGGCTAACAGGGGCCGTGCGTGCCCGCGTGGGTGTTTGTGCATTACACACATGCACACATACACAGTCACATTCCTACATTCCAACAGTGTGTGTATATATATACACACATGATGGTATGGAGTACTGTGTGTGCAAGTACTTACCTACCCATATGCAGTGCGAGTGAGAGAAAATACATGTCTGTGATGTATGTCTTAGGCGTCGTGTTAGTATAACCATGCAGGCTGGCTTATTTGGGTAACTATGTACAACAGATATTTTTATGTCGGTTCCAGACGCACACCCCCCCCCAAGCAAACAGTGGCGTGTGTATGTGTGGGCTTTCTTAAGTTTATTGCAATTATGTGTACATGCCTCTTTTGCCATATAAAATTCCAATTATAATTTGGAGTCACTATCTCAATTTTAGACCGAACCTTGTTTATTAGCGGGTTATTAAATCTGCATGTTATTATGTTTGGTTTGCCTTTCATTCATCTGCGCCGGATGATCCCCTTTAACCTGGAGGGCCAGAGCTGATTCCACTAGTGTGTGAAGTTGTCTATTGATTTTCTTGAATGAGAACAGTGGCGCGTCTCCGGCCGGTGGGCTGTAACACATGTGGCCACCCTGCTGCCGGAGCGTCCCAGGGAGATGAGCGCAGAAACCTAACCCGCTGTGTTTTCTTTTCTTTTCTGTTCCCTTGCAGCGTTCGGAGGGTGATGATGCTCCAATAATTTTCCCCGCTCCGTTCCCAGGCATCGCTTTGCTTTCCTTCCAGGGAAGATCGTTCCGCTTGTGATCCTGCTGAGGAAAGAGACTCCGATGGACTTACACCGGGCAGCATTCAAGATGGAGAACTCACCCTATCTCCCCAACCCGCTGGCCTCCCCGGCGCTGATGGTTCTCGCCTCCACCGCCGAAGCCAGCCGTGATGCTTCCATTCCCTGCCAGCAGCCGAGGCCTTTTGGGGTCCCCGTGTCAGCAGATAAGGACGTGCATATTCCCTTTACCAATGGCTCATATACTTTTGCCTCCATGTACCACCGGCAAGGTGGTGTGCCGGGAGCATTTGCAAACCGTGACTTTCCTCCATCCTTGCTTCACCTCCACCCCCAGTTTGCACCCCCCAACCTGGACTGCACCCCGATCAGTATGTTGAACCACAGCGGCGTTGGGGCTTTCCGCCCCTTTGCATCTACTGAAGACCGGGAGAGCTACCAGTCAGCCTTTACACCGGCCAAGCGCCTGAAAAACTGCCATGACACTGACTCACCCCATCTGCGCTTCTCGGACGCTGATGGGAAGGAGTATGAGTTTGGGACGCAGCTGCCCTCCAGCTCCCCCGGCTCCCTCAAAGTTGATGATACGGGGAAGAAGATCTTTGCCGTTTCTGGCCTCATTTCTGACCGGGAGACCTCATCCAGTCCCGAAGACCGAAGTGACAGATGTAAGTACCTCCGTTGACTTGTTGGTTCTTCTTTAGTTGCGCCTTGTTGAGATACTCAACAGGTGATTGTCCTGCAGTGCTGTGGTTCTTGCTGACGGCGGAGGGAAACCACCCTTCCCTGCCTGCCAAGCTCAGCCACGCGGTATCGCCTTGTCTCGTCTAAATGGACATTGACAGATTTTAAGGTGAGGTGCTCTCGAAGGAAACTTGTCTTCCAGCTCACAGCTGGAGAGGCAAAGTTGACCATGCAGAAAGATGTCCGTGCCCCAGTGCGAGGCTACAGGTGCTGGTACATATATGCGTGTAAACTGGGATTACATGTGTGTGAACAGGGATTCAGCTGGAGCGTGCAGCCAGAAACTTTCCCAGAGCTCACAGTGAAGGCGTATCCCCTGCTGCTTCGGCTATTTCTTTCCGACCTTTTCTTCGTGCACACCGTTCTTAGAGCAAACGCATCACCTTCAGGATTGGTGCCTCAGGTTAGGACAAAAGTGCCTTTTCCCCTGGTTAACTTCAGAATATTTTTGGCCACCGAGCTCCCTCTTCCAGACGTAAACCCGAAGCCGTTCTTGCAATTCAGCAAGCTGTTGCACCACGTCGTTTCCCTGCCCGTTTCCCTCCCTTTGGCGCCTGTTGAAATGCGATGTGCCCTTTGGCGGGTCGGTGGTTGGACCGAAGGA
Source organism: Charadrius vociferus (assembly GCF_000708025.1). Taxonomy (NCBI): domain Eukaryota; kingdom Metazoa; phylum Chordata; class Aves; order Charadriiformes; family Charadriidae; genus Charadrius; species Charadrius vociferus. The sequence continues at coordinate 7,654,103 of NW_009648332.1, read as the reverse complement.
AACCAGCCCACACGCTCGTGGCCCTGCTCCCCCCATCACCATGTCCCTTGCGGTGTTGCCCACACGGAGGGGCAGAGCTGTCCCCCGGGAAGGACAGGCTTCCAGCTTTGCTGAGCTGGGAGGTGACCCGCGATGGGGGGTGGTCTGGGGGCGGCAGAGCGTGGGACCCCGAAGCAGAGCACTAACTTATGGTTAGAGCTTTCCTGTAAGCCCAGGCGTGTGGACCAAGGAGAGGTTTGCTTTTCACGTGGGCTCCTTTGTTCTGCTGAATTTTCTCCCTGGAAAACAGTTTTATTGTTGTTGTTGTTGTTGTTATTATGACTATATTTTATTATTTTTTTTTGCAAGGAAAACCTGCTGCCCCACTCCTTCCTCTCCCTTTCAGACGTGATTTTTCTGCTCCCCTTTATGATGCCGAGGAGAGTAATAGAGACATTGTGGCTCTCTCTCCCCTGTCGGCGCTGCTTCCTCAGGCTGTCTCCTTGAATTAGGCACTGTGCTAACTTACCGGCGCTAAAAGGCATCTGCCTAAACCCAGCGTACCTTTTCAATAAAAGTCATCATAAAATCAACCTGCCTTGTAAATCCATCGCTCTTTGGTTTTGAAATATGCTGCAAGTGTGTCTTTTATGTTGGCGTTTGCGAGGGTAGGACGATTCCCACTGAAGGCAGACGCCGTGTCTTCCTTGCACTACGAGCGTGATCTCTTATCTGTCTCCCCCCCTCTCCTTCTGATCCACCCCCGACCGCGCTACTTTTTGTGCCGTAAGCTCCTTTCATTGTTCAGCATCGCCTCTCCCTCCTTTTGGGTCCGTAGGGGAAGCGGCTCTAGGTGGGAACGTGTATGGATGTGTATGTGTGTAAGCCGGTAATATAATTATCCCGGGGGGCCGAGGTGGGAAGGGGGGGGAGGCAGGTGAGATGGCAAGGCTCAGAGACATCTTTTTTTTTTTTTATCGATATAACCTGGCTGTGGAAATGAAGCTTGCTCGAAAGAATACTCCGGGAGGCAGCGGCGGAGGAGCGGGTCCGCCAGCTAAATGAATTTAGAGCGCATCAGCTGCTATGGATCTCGCTAGCAAAATCCTGTCAGATACCCCATTTAAAGAAGTAAATCTGTTAAATGAATTAGACCACATGGAGCGCAGCTGCGGACAGACAGACGCATCCACGTCCGCTGCCGTGCCGTGCCTTTGCCAACAGCGTGTGCCGAATGTGGGTCCTCTCCTTCCCGGGAGCAGAGGGGGCTTTGCACCGGGGTGCGTGCGCGAGGCGGGCAGGGGGACAGCCGGCGCTGCGGCAGGGGACTCACCGGGGAGAGGAAGCGGAAAAAAAACTTTGCAGGCAGCTTGGAAAACTTGTGCAGAAGTGGAAGGTGTTTTGGTTTATTGTTTTTCTTACCCGTAGAGTTAAATTTCTTTAAGTCACTTGGCTGCAGGGTAGAGCCGAGCGAATGCAACATCCCTGATATTTCATCGACATTAAAATTCTTCTGTAACTACCAGGACAGCGTACACTAAATATGTCTGTTGGCTCTGTATCATGTTCCCATCACATATAGATACTGCACCATGGAAACTTCTCTCCATTAACACGGCGAGTTTATTTGGTGTGTGCATACGCACGTATGGGTGTGTTTGCTGGAGGCCGAGAGAGCGAGCGGCGGAGCTTTTTAGAGGATCCTAATGATCTTTGATGTTGACCATTAGAAAAGAAAAACTTCCACAAGGAGGAATTCGAGAGATCACAGTTTGCAGATATAACCGTTACCCTGTTTTGCATTGACATTTGCATTCATATATTCAAAGTTTCCATGTAAATGCATACTTTGGGGTGGGGTGGGGTTGTCTCTCATTATTTGCCCCCGGGAGGTTTTGGGGATTCCTTGTGTAATTGCTAAATATAACCTTTTTGTAAAAACTGCTTACTTGTGTTCCTGGTGGAGAATCTGTTGCAGGTAGGTGGCTGTAGATTCCAGGCAAAAATGTAATACGGTTTTCTACAACAGTGAGCAAAAATTGTAAAATTTTCTTAGATCAGCAACACCTTTATGTGTCTAACGGGTGATTTTCAGATTTGCAGAGCTCAATCCTTTAGTGTTGTATTTTTCAGCTTCCTGAAAGGGTTGGTGTTACATGGAAGGTGCATTACTGTGAGGGCACTGCATATTCTTCTGTACCACTGCACAAGAATCTTTTTTTAAATAGTTCATTAAAATGTTTGTTTTGCCCCATAGCTTAAATGGTGATTTTCTAAGGAACTTGGTTTTGGGTTTGTTTTGTTTGATTTGTTCTGTTTTTTGTTTTGTTTTGTTTTTTAATTAAAAAAGAAAAGGAATTCAATGCATTGCGTTTTAATTTTCCTGAAAAACAGGTTTACGCTTGAGGTACTTTGCAGCAAAATGAGAATCCAAAGTCAGGCATTTTCGTCTCAAGGAGTGTTTGGAAGTTGCTCTATTTAGTCCTCTGCATCATGGGAGCAAAGTCTCATCCTCGTTTCACCAGTGGAGGAAATTTGCCGAATTCAGCAAAATTATTTGGGGTACGTGCTGATGTAACCCAGATTAGCACCCTGTAAGATACGTATTTGTGCAGGAGAGATTGCTCAGTCTTTTGGGGGAACCTTTCCTTACTTTTAAAGCAGGGTGTTGCTTGCCGGCGGTACCCGTACTGTGCATCCCGGGAAGGGAGAGCATCTCCCGTGGGGTGCATCTGGGTGGCATTGTGCTTCTTGTTACTCAGCAAATTGGGCTGAGATGTCTGCGTTTGGGCAAGTTGTCTCTTGCTGGAAAATGCAGGTACTCAGGACATCTGGAGTGATGGAGCGTACAGGGAGCGCGTAGAAAAGTGGAGCCTTTCTAGGGGGAAGCAGACATAACGTGTACTGGATGGGGCCATTCTCTTAGGTGCTTACTGAGAAAAATAATGCCATTTGTTAGAGTTTAGGGGATTCTTGTAAAGCATGTGTTAAAGACACTGGGAGACATATTTTATGGGTTTCCTTTAATAAGCATACAATAGTTGAGATTCCTAGAAGGAGTGGAAATAAATGGCGTGTTCCTTTCTGCAAAAGAGATCTATAACCCTGTTTTAAAATCAGGAAAAAAAAAAAAAAAAAAGGACCCCTGGTTTTCTTCTTTTTTTAATTATTATTCTTTGCTTCTAATAAAATGTGTCCCAGTGGCCTTCTGTACCCAGTCACCATGGCATTGCTTTCCCACAAAGTGACAGGCAGGGGTCCATGCCAAAGCTGGGATCTCTTGGCAAAGAGCTGGGCCTTGTCAAGAGTGGCCACCTCTGCCATCCCTGCGAGGCCACCCGTGTCCCCCAGACTCCCTGGGACCACAGAAGATGGTTTCCTGTTGCTGCTTGGTCTTCATCACGTGTTGTCTGTGACTTCTTGTGGAGCACAGCCTGATGTGTCAAGGTGACCTTCTACATGCTGGCCACCAGCTCTCCCTAGCCTCTGTTTCCCTGCTGCTGCTGGTGGCTCTTGCCCAGCTCCTGGTGTGCCCCGGGGAGGAGCGATGGGGAGTTGGTGAGCAGACTGCAGTCCTCGTTCATCTCTTGGGACGGGTGGGTAAAGTGGGGGTGGTTTTATGAACGTTATTTTGATTACTATTTTTTATAATCAGCATTAACCTTGGTTATCTGGACACAGTCAGTTTGTCCTGCCACCAGTTTCTCCCCTGCAAGAGAGGTTGTGTGCCATGTTAGCAAGCTCTTTGTTCCACTTTAGGGTTTTAAAGAACATCTCTAGCGTGGAGTTAGTTTTCCTTTTGAAACAACTGGTTCGTTATTGATCAAATGTAAATCGCACTTCAGGTGATGAACATCAGGGCTATGATGACCACGGCTTGAATTCCTGAATAACGTAGTGCTTTGGAAATCAGACCGAGGGCTGTCTCTACAGTCACCCACCCGCTCAGACATGTGTGTGTTGGGCTTTGTGTTTACGGGCTGGGCTCTATGTAGAGAGCTGTGTGTGTACATATGTACGTTTGCCGGGGGGGACGAAGGTTCATCTTCTTAAATTCTGTGGCAGAACAATGGGTTGGAGGGGGAATCCACACGTGCACGCATCCATCGCTCATGCTCACGACTCTTCCTGCTGGGATGGACCACTTCTGAGGCCGGTAAAATTTGGGGTCTAATGTGAAGTGATGCTTTGTTGCTAATAATAATCAGCCGTGACCATGGGAAATTGCAAGCTTAACATTGCTTATGAAATAATGAAATAAATCGAGTGGAACGTTTGCTTTCCGTCATGCGGTGCCCTGTGTGGTGTAGGAGGAGTGAAGGAGCAACAGCGCGTTTTCTGAAGGGGTGGGCAGGCAGATGGGCAGTAGCAGAGGTGAGGGCCACGCGTCCATCCCCGTCCCACCACCGAACACGCGCCGTCCTCCTGGAGAGAGGCGTGCTGCACAGAGGTCTTGGAGTATGCAGCAACCGCCTCCTTTTGCTGCTTTTCTGGCAACAACCTTCCCGCTCCCTCTGCAAACTGTTGCCGAGACTCCTTTCCATGCTGTTCGGCTTAATTGTCCTGTCGGGATAAAGAAATGTTTGAACAGTTAAAGTGGGGAAGGACTGGATGGGAGCAGCCCCTGCCGGCTGCGGGGCCATCTGGCCTGCCTTGGATCTGCCGGTCTCCAGTTTATATTTCTCTTTCTGTTATTTGGGGCTATCTGGCGCACTCGGAATACCTAATCACCATGGTGAGAGGAGAGATGGGGCCGCCCCTCCGACCTCCCCTTCCCATCAATTGTCATGCAGAGCCCGGCCGGGCGGCTGGTCTGCTCACAGCCCTCATTTGCTGTCCTCGCCGGGCTCTGGGCAGAAGGATGGCTTTTAATTGATCGTTTGAGGGGGAGGGCTGGGGCTGTTTTCTCCACCAAAATGTTTCCCCGCGCAGCCGCTGCCATCCGGCCGGCTTTCGTGTCGTCTCAGCAGTGCCATCGGTGCCTCGTGCCCTTTCTCGTCCCTTTTGGGCTCCCTGGGGAGTTGGTGTCGGGGCACGTAACCGCCATCCTCAGAGCACCGAGCAACACCTAAATGTCCTATTTATCCATCTCCTGCCGGAGAGATGGGCACGGGCACAGTAAATATTTATCACTCCTCTTTTGCCCCAGAGTGTCTGAACGGTGGCATGAGTGTATTTATTGTACATTTGCAGGGCAAACTCCCCATCTCGCTGCGTATTTCCCATCAAAACCACGGCCCCCAAACCCCTGGCCAAACCCTGCTTTTCGAGAAGGGTTTAATCACATTAAATCCTCAGCCCCATCGATCAGACTCGACTGCTGTCACAAAACTGCGGCAGGAGAAGCGAAGGCAGACGCGGTGGCTGCCGGTGCTGGGTTGGGGACCGGGAATCCCGACCTTGGGCACAGCTCGGAGTCACAAATTCCCAATCCCAAAAAGGGACACAGGAGTAGCTCCCTCGCAGCGGCGTCTGCCGCCTTGATATCTTCTGACAGAAGACGCTAGGCAAGGGCAAAGTATTAGTATTATTAATATAGTACAGTTAGTAGAATATTATGAACTATTATAAATCATTACCGCTAAACTACAGTTATTAAAGGAAATGACCAAAGTGCACTTTGCGAGCCAGGATCTCTGACAGTTAAAACATTGTTTTATTATTTTACTTGCTAACTTGCAAAATTCAAGAGTTAGCAACAGTTTCCTGGTTGATCGGTGGCGGTTGCGTAAG
>NW_009648332.1:7646564-7648369 GCF_000708025.1 Charadrius vociferus | reverse complement strand
GGGGGGAATGGGCGTACCTTTCAGGAGGGAGAGAAGAAGCATTAGTGCCTCCGTGATTTTTTTATTTTCTCCTTCTTTGATAATTTGAAGGTCTCAAAGGAAAGAGACGCACTCAGGCATGGGCCTAATCCTGCTCTGTAGGAAAGCGTTCAAGACAACGAGGTCTTAGCTTCTGGAATTCCCCTATGGAAAAAATAAAAGTGAAGGTGTTTGTGAATTGTTGCTGGTTGTTATTTGTTTGATATCATTTAGACAAGTCCCATTAAATGCTAGCAGCAGATTCATTTTTTCCTCTTTGTTTGCCTTCCAAGGAGCAGAAAACAGACATAATTATATTTTACACGAGACTGTAAGATTTCCTCTCATCTCCTTTTCTGGCTAATATCTGCAGCTATAAAATAAATTCCATTTGTGCATACATGGTGTTAGACCGAGGTAAATAACTGTCATCTAAAATCTGCCTAACCTTAATCTGCATCAGGAGCACTATAGAGAACTCTACCCATTTGTATAATATTAAGCTTTATTTTTATTATGGATTTCTAATGCAAATTCATAGTGGGGGCAAAGTTGTTTTCTTTTAATACCATATTCCAAGAAAAGCAGCCATTGAAAGCAAATTGTGACAATTTTTATCCTGCGGTTCCTGTCACTGGTGGTCTTCAATCACGTCGGTTTGCTTGATGGCCTATGAATTTTTCACCTCTCCTCTTCAGGATGGAATAGCAGATTTGAGGGCTTCTGAAGACATCTTTGCGCTACGCAAAGCATTGAAATTCTTCAGGAATAATGCATTTCTATTTGGGAAATTTAATGTGGGATTGGATTCCTATACAGCGTCCTCCGAAAAAGGGTAGATGGTTTTTTTTGTAGATCTACACATGTGATCTGAGTATGTGTCTTTCTCCTCTTTCATGCAACCTCGCTGTTTGCCTGCTTGGCTCTGCTGGCCCTGAGCGATCCCTGTGTCTATAAACTTGCAGGTTACGGATATTCAGGGCAAATTCATTGCCCTGAATTCAGTTTTCATTACATCTTAGTGCTGAAGTATTTTCCTGTTGCTGCTAGGGTATTTGTTGGCGAGATTGGCAGTCCTTCTCTGGGACCTGGCCCTCAAGTAAATGTAGGCTCTGACTGAAGAAGTACTGTGGATTTTGGTACCATCCGTGATTGAACTCTTCTTCTTTGTCCCATCTTTTTAAAACGTGGATAGTAGTTGCGATAAGCTGGGTGTTCTTCTTCAGCCATCACTTTCTCCTCTCCTTTGACCATTTGCGGGTGTCTTGAATTGCAGAAGTACCCAGAGCAACAGAAGAAGGAGAAAAGCAATGTTGGGAGGAGCGGGGCAAAGAGAGATTTGTTGTCTAAAAGGCGGATAACGTGGGGAGAGAGTCCTGATGACAGTGAAACTGCTCGTTGTGTTCAGGTGTGGGACACCCATCATATTTTTCCTCACTCGGGACATTGTTTCTAATCAGTATTGTTTTAAAACCTTCCTTTCTCGGTAGCTTGAGGCCGAGATCTGCTTTCTCACCGAGTTGCAGAGCGAGAATGTGTTTTGTACTTTTTCTTGTGAATACCGGGCTGTCCTGCAGTGGGAAAAGGAAGGCACCAAGTGTCTCTGGAAACCTCTAAAAGGAAGAGCTGGAAACTGTGTCCTTGCTTTCCCACCAGCAGCACCGATTCTTAGTAACTGGCTCTCTCCAGAGTAACAACGCCAAGTTTTTAATTTGGAAAGTCACAATTGCTTTTGTGCAGGAGCGCTTTTTTTTTTTTTTTTTTTTTTTTTCCGGGACCATTCTGAC
>NW_009648332.1:7629785-7645677 GCF_000708025.1 Charadrius vociferus | reverse complement strand
TTTTGGAGGGGGGTGTTTTTTTTTTTTTTTTTTTTCCTGGTACAATGCTGCAGCCATGCCTGCGCTTCGCAAATTTGGGGTGCCGCAGCCCCCGGGCAGGGTAAGGGTGACAGGACGCATCCAGCAGCGGCAGGCGCGGGGCTCGCTCGCCGGCACGGCTGAGTTTCCCGAGCACGGGCTCGCTCCTTGGAAGGAAGGTGGAGCGCTTTGCGGCTCGGGTATGAAAACTAAAAGAGAAAGCGCAGGGGCAGCAGTCAGCAGGCGAGCAGCGCGCCACCAGGGTACAGGCTCACCAAAGGCAGTAGGTTTTGCAAACACGGCAAAAAGTAAAACTCAGGGAACTGCCCCGATAGACCCCTTTGTGTCTAGTGGGATTTTTTTGGTACTTAGTTTCAAATTAAGATTTTTTACTTGAAAATTACTCAACCTTTTCATCTGATTTTGACGTTGTGTCCCCCACACTCTAAGAAACAACTTGCAAAGCCATCTAGTATGGGAATTTATCTGTCCTGTAACATCCCTCGCTATAAGGAGGCACAGGATAATAATCCCGCATCGCCGAGAGCCGGCTGTGGCACGGGAAAAGACCTGGGACCAGATTACAGCTCTGCCTTCTCCTTCCAACTTTGCTTCCCATGTTGAAGATTTCTTTGGGAGTTTTCTGTACCAGTTTTCTTTGGGGGGGTGGGGGAGCCTCTCGCTGTGCCGGAGGTGATGCGAGGGTGTTTGTGAGCGAGCGGGGAGGAGGGCTGGCGGGGGCGAACGGCATCCTGGGTGCTGCACCTCGGGTTGGGTGAGCCAAAGCCTTATCAGGGTGGCCTGGCCGTGCCACAGCAGAGCCCGCCCGCACCCAGGCCAACCTTTGGCCCACGCAGGCTAGAGGGAACCTTGTCTCCTCGTCGCTGTTTGCAGTGTGGATGATCCTGCGAGGTCCTGATGGCTGTGGGCGGGTGGAAAGTACCGCCTCGGGCGCTGGGTATCAACGCAGGTCAGAGGGGTCCACGCAAAACGCTGCAGCACCGTCAAGGGGGCTGCAGAAACCCAGAAACCCACTTCTTTCTCTTGTTTATTCTCCTTGCAAACCAGTTTCACCTCCCATTACCAGTGCTACAGGTTGGCAGTGAGCCTCCAGCAAAGTCCTTAGCTGGGGTGACAGCTTTTCCTTCCTGAGCTCTTGTCTTCAGCCTCCCCAAGGAGGCAGTTTGACCACTGGCCTTTTTTGTTGTTGTTGTTTGTTTTTGGTTGGGGTTTTTTTTTGTTTTTTTGTTTGTTTTTTTTTTTTACTGGGGGGATGAAGGAGCAATCAGTGACCTGCGTAACCTTGTGCGGAGCACGAGCAGAGGAACTTAACGGTGACAATCAAAAAGTTGCCAGCCTGAGTGGATTCGTACATCAGGAGGCGCCCCTTAGACAGGAGAAGGGGAGAAGGAGCAGCTAAACTCTTGTAACCCTGCTTCTTCGCCCGCGGTTTTGCACTTTGCTCAGCGCACAGCCCTGTACGGGACTGGTGGCTTCGCTCCTGCCCTCCCTGCCCCTGCCGCCTGGTTGCCCCCATCTGTGCTGCTCCTTCCTTTCTGCCTACGGGGGGTTCACGCACAAAAACGTTGCTCTCCAAGAGTTGTTCTGGTTACAGAAGAGTCCTGGTGACGGGCAGCCTGCCTTAGCTCGAGATTTGGGGCTAATGCGTTCAGGGAAGCTGTGTTGAAGACGCCTGGAGATGCAGTAGTGGGGGAAGCAGGGAGCCTGCAGACCAGAAATTAAATGTCACCAAGAGGTCTTTGAGAGAGTGTGAAGTAGAAAAAGTGCTACAAGTTATTTCTGTCTTAATTTGGCCAACGCGTTGTGTCCAGTCCCCATGCTGGGTCCAGGACTGAAATAAGTATGATGATATTTGGATCAGGACTGGGATATACTGGAAAAAGTAAGCTGTGAAAGTTTGCAGATCTCTGTCTCCGTTAGCCAGAAGTAATGTTCCCACCATCTCATTATTTTCCCTCTTAAAATGAAAACAACACGTTGACTGTGGAAACAGGGGAGGATTGTGTTAGAGAGAGACAGAGCTGGGCAGAGAGAACTCGAATTGGCCTCACTTGCCCGTAGCTCCGATGCTGTGGGTGTTGTAGCCCGGGGAGGCTGTGTATGGTGTGGTCCGGATCAGGCCCCAGGTTTTATGGCACATCTCAAGGAAGAAGGGGCCTTTAACTGAAAAAAAATGCTTCACCTTTGGTCATCTCTTCAGGAACACTGCAAGGACCCAGGTCTGCCCTCGAGCATGTGCATCTCCCACCCCGGTGAGCGGGCACACCCTGGCGAAGGCTGGGGAAGGTTACGATGTCAATGAGAAACATCTGGGGCTGCGTTCTCCCAGATGTTGGCAGTTGTGTCTGGGTTGTTAGCTGCACCTGGGCAAAGAAGAAAAGGAAATCCCCGGGTGGTGTGATGGATTTCGCAGACCCTGGGAGGAGAAGGCAGTTAGACACCACTTGCTGATAGTCCCTCTGCTATGTACTCAGGTGGCTCGCTGGCTTTCGGGTGATCCAGGACCCACGTTTTTTGTAGCTGAGGAAATGTGTCATGAACTCGTCACATATCGATTATTTCACTTCTGTCTCACATTTCTGGCTTGACTGGTGTGGGGGTACTGAAGATGAAGGGCACATTTATCGGCAGAGCTGAGCACGCCTCCTCCTCGCAGCCACGGAGAACGGGAAGAGGGAAGGGCTGCCCGGGCAAAGCCCTGTGCGGAGGTTGTGCTTGTGCTGTGGACTCTATTGACCTTGGACAAGCAGAGTCATTTCTCGTCACCCGTCTTTAAAGCAGGGGTTATGATATTCTCGTAGCAGATCCGTACGCTGAGGGTGGTTGTGTTCACATTTCGGAGGTGCTCAGGTCCTAGGGCAGTGGTTATAGCCGTGGTACCCGCACAGTTACACCAGAACTGGAAAGGCTGCGTGGGGGGAGGGATGGAGGCTTGTTTAATAAATATTATCACTGGGATTTGTTCTGAAGAAACAGTTGCCAATTTTTTTTTTTATTTTTTTTTTTTGCGAAACTTGGATGAACGGCTGAAAACGGTGGCTAGGAACCATAGAGAAAGAAACGGGGGGGAAAAATTTGGAGTAAGGTAGATAAAAGTGAGAGATAAAAGAAATAATGCAGGGAAGGATGAGTAATCGACATTCTTGGAGTCGAAGCACAGGCTCTGGCTTCCTTCCTGAGCAGTAAAATAAAATTAAAAAAAAAAAAAAAGTCTTTAGAACAACAAAACTCTGGACGCGCTGGTTTCCTTCCTGACAGGCCCAGCCTCGTGGTGTTTCGATGAGTCCTCATTGGCAACCAGGGCCGATCTAAAGGCCAAAGGCAGAAAGATTGGGGGGGGAAGGGAGAGGGATTTAACTCTTTGAGGTCTGCTGGAAACCCAGAGATCTTCTGCTTTATGTAGGTTCCTTCTGCCATAGCTGGAGCACGACCAGTGTTCATTGTAGCTTAGAGGTCTGAGAGGTGATGGTTACATCCATCCAGGTGCTTGGTCATAGGCAGAGTTAATGTCAAAACCCAAAAGGAGGTATTTTTAATCCTTGTGGATAAAAATTCCTTGGACTTGGCATGGTACAGCACGAAACAACAGCACGGGTGAGCAACGCGGGAGTGGGCTCGCATCTTTGAGTAGGAAGCCCTCACACATCACTGGGATCTGTAGGTCTCTATAGGTATCCACATCTCAGGGATGCTCATTTTACTCGTAGCATCCAGTTTATAGTCCACTGTTGCTTCAGTGCCTTCCATTAGCACGCTTTCCAGCTGGGAAGGAGCTGGTGGGTGCAGGAGAGCCCATCGTGCCCCAGAAGGCTCCGGGCAGCTCGCAAGGAGGCAGGAGCGTGGGAGGGGAGGCTGTGTGTGTGCTAGACAGGTTGAATGGCTTGGGCAAAGCTTGTTTTGCAACTAACTCTCTGAGGCTCGCCGCTCTCCGCAGGGTTCCCCTCTCTGAAAGGTCGAAGCTACTTCTTAATTCTCAGCAGCTGACAAAATATTTATTTTCAGGTACTTAAAATATTATAATTTGAAGTGGAGTCCAGGGCCCTGGCTGGAGCTGAGCTTTTGTACTAACAGCTTCAGCGCAATGCCTTTTTCCTCCTACAACTTGCCAACAAATGCTTGGAAAATAATTGTGGGACAGTCATCCCTTTAGTGAGCAGATCAAGAAGATTTGAGACTTGCCAGAGACTTTCAAAGGACAGGCCAAAGGTTCAAGTTGTTGCCAGTTCTATTTGTCTTAGCCTTTATACTTACTTTTGTGTCATTAATTTCATCAAATGCCTGTGGGTAAAAGGCACCCAGCGGGCTGCTGCTTTTGCTGAGCTCTCTGGGTGTACTTGGACACCTCTCGGGAAATAAGCCCACCTTTTTGTCTCGGGAGAGAGATTAATCCCACCGCAGCTGTAGCAGAAAGAGGGACGCGGCTTGTGACAACCCGACATGGAGACGGCCACCCTGGGGGAGCGGTACCTACGGTGTCCTTTCTGCAGCCCTTTTTAAGCAGGTTTCGGCAGGGAGATGCACATTTGATGGTCCCTCAGTGGTACTGTACCTATAGGACCTATAGAGACCTACAGAAATAAGGTGCCACGCTTGGATTTTGTGGAAATTACTGAAACGAGGGCTCAGCAAGAAGGAGAGGTGAGCAGAGGTTGGGCAGAGGGGAGCCCAGCGTCTCAGGTCCTATTTTTGGCCCTGCTGCTGGGCCCTCAGGGTAATCATGTATTTTTTGGGATGCTGGCAGGTCCTTGTGTTGATTTTGGTAGGCAGGGCGGCTCTGCTGAGCTCTTTGCAAGGGCTGCCCTCGCTGGAGTAACAACTCTGTTGGCACTGTCCTTCCCTGGGGGCCGTGCAGCAAAAAAAAAAAAGCAGGCAGGAGGCTGTTTTTGCAGCAGGATACCTGCAGGCAGAGCTCCCCTGCCCTTCTCTCGCGCCGCAAACCTCTTTTCTTGGTGCTCCCATCGCTGCCTGCATCCTGACAGCTGCTTTCCTACCCTTACTGCCCCAGTGCCGCCGGCCAAGCACGTTAATTTTTCGGCAGAAGTGTTGTAATAATTAGGCAGCTCGTCGGAGGGTTTAGCAGTACTTAACCAGATGTGAAAAGACTCGTCCCATGGTCCCCGCTCTCTCGCTGGGTTCCCGCCAGCTGCCTTTTCCCGCCTGCTCAGGTTGCCTAGAAAGGGCTGTAGGAGATCTCCCCGCTGCCCTGGTTCCTCTTGCTTCTCTTCTTATGCTAAACACTCATTTGTAAAGGAGAAGGAGGGAGGGTGGAAATCCTTGGGCTGTTTGGGAGAAGAGCAGCAGAGAATTAAAAATCAGACACCTGCAGCGCTCAGACTCGAGACCTCCACCATTAACTCTTCCCAGGGCAGCATCCCCGCCCCGGGCTTGAGGCCCATCTTTCGGTGCCCGGCAGGGCTGCGCGGTGGGATGCAAGGGCTGGAGATGGTGGTGGGGCTGGAGATGGTGGTGGTGCTATCCGGGGCTCTTGACGATTCCTCGTTTCATATATATATACAGACCTCAAATCTACATCAAGATATATGTATATAAAATCTCCATCTCCCCTGCCTCAGTATCCCTCCCTGTGGGGATGATGCCGTTTCCCTGTGCACTGTGCTCTCTAAGCATTTATACACAAGACAGTATTATTATCACGGACGTGGTTATAACGTGAGGTTGTAGTAAACTGTATTGTCTGTCTAATCCATATTAATGGGAGAAGCTGTTGGAGACAGGATCTTGGCCTGGATGGCCCTCGGACTGAGTCGTTCTGACAATTCTTACATTTCTATGGTAAAGTTTTATAAATACACACTGGTACTGTATATTATGTTTTAAAAAAAATCTATATACAACCTGTAGGTTTCTGGTTATAGAGAGAAAAAGATGTATTAAACCAGCAAGACCAAGGGAGCAGACAAGATGTAAAAATGATACTGTATTATGCCAGAACTTATTGAAAATCCCAACGCGTCTTTTTTTTTTTTGTGTGTGTGTGTGTAAATGGTAAATTCTTTTCTACGTTCTGAATTTGTTTCTTAATGTGTGTCACGTACCAGAATAGTAGCACGGACACAGTTGCAAATACGGTATGTGTTTTATTGTGAGTATTATACTGCATAACGGAGTAAGGGTGTTGAATATTGCAGTCAGTTATATACAGCTGTAAATGGGAGCTACCTGCTGTTCTGTATACAGCGAGCTGCATATTTATTAGTAAATACCGGTCTAGGCAAAATAAAAATAAACCAGGAAGTTGTATTAAAGACTTCAAGGTTTAAAACTAGTTTGCACAAAGCTCCTGGGATCCCGCTGCAGGGAACGGTCCTGTATTTTCCGGCATTAAGTCTTTTCCATCTGATTTTTCTAGTTCCGTGAATTTGAAAGCCTCTGCTGAACTCCCCCGCTCACCAGTTTGTGGAATAATTCATCCGTGTTTCAAAGCAGGGTACAGATTGGGTTTGGGGCTGGAGAAATCACGGGTCAGCTCCTTCCCTGGTGTAGCTCCAGCTGAACATACCAGAGTAGCTCTGGTGGGTGAAATACCGAGGACCTGTGGTGTAGGACAACACGCGAGGGCTCGTGCATCACACACGCGTCTGCACGTAACACCCGGAGCCACGGGCTTGGTGCCGGCGGCAGGAAGGCCGGGTTGCAGGCAGAAAGCAAACCCCGTGTTTTCTGGGGTACCAGCAAGTTTCTCAACTGACAAGACACCTCTCCAGAGATAAAGGCATCAGGGCAGAGCGTGGACTCCAAAATGAGCAATGGCTTCTGAAATACCCGAGTGTTTAACCTAGAGGGAGCTCTCTTACATGAAGAATGAGACTACTGGCGCAGCTTGCCTGAACAGCTTTTATCGTGTGTATCTTCAGCAAACTTCTGCCGCCTGCATCCGCGGCTTGCGCTTCTGGGTACCACGTTTCCCTGGGCTGATGTGCGGAGAGGGCTGAAGAAATCCCACGGGTAACTTCTGCGGTCTTGGCCACACAGGGGCCAGAGCAGGAGCCTCGCTGGATTTCCAGAGGTTGCTCCTTATGGAAGCTGATGTAGATTTCTTCTGGTGGTAGCATTTCTTCTATTTTTCTTGCTACCGGTAGCGCCGTCACACCTCGCAGATGAGTCGTGGCTGTTGGGTTGCCAGGCACCTACTCCCCGCTCTGCCGGGAGGAGGAAGGGCTCCTTGGTGGGTAACAGTCTTCTGTTGGCTGCTGAGGGTGTGTCTATGTTCACGATGGAGATAAGGATATGGAGATATTCACTAAGAAGACATTTATGTGCTGGTCCCGGGTGGCTCAGTTCCTCCCTTTGGGTCTCTTTTTAAATGGCTCCATATTTCTTCATTCTCCGTGGGGTAGGTCCAGCTGCCTGAATACAAGGCTGTGATGTTTTGGGGTTAGATGAACTGGTATTTCCTTTCCTGGAAGTTGGGTGATGCTGGAAGTGACACAGGTGGATGATGCAAAGGTGCTTCCCCAGTGCACAGACAGATCCGTCTCCGACCCGGTGCGAGTCCTTCAAATCCCACGGGTCCTGCTCCCGGTGGGTGTGGGAGCTCACATCCAGGGCTGGAGGAGAGCCCTTGGGGATACAGGGCAGCCCGTCTCTGGATGCTGCAACACATCAGTGAGAGGTGTGAACAAGCTGACAGGGAGCTTTGTGTACCCACCGCAGCAGGGCAGAGGGGATGTGGCTCTCCAAAGGCAACCATCATAGCTCTGCACCTCCGGGCCACCCATTGATTTAAAAGAGTGAAAGAGAAACTTGCTGAAGTACTGGGGCAGAAGTCTTCGAGAACTGACAGTGCCTGAGGTGTCATGTAAAAGGAGGACTGAATAAAAGCAGGACTATGCGATTCTTTCCTGGGTCCAGAAAGCTCCTGCCTGGGAGCAGTGGGCCCAAAGGAGCAGCTTGATGGTGCTGGGGTCAAGCTGGAGGGATCGAGAGCCGTGATGCTGCCCTGTTCCTCCGTCACATCCTCAGGTGGTCCAGGTCCCCATGGCGCCTTGCCCTGGCAAGTGGCAGGAGGATGGCACTGTCACTGCTGGGGGACTGGCGGTGCCTTTGCCGGGGAGCTTCTCTCCCCAGGGCAGCCGCCCTGCCGTTGGCCCCGTGTCAGTCTAGGGTGAAAAAAGAACCACCCCAAAAATGTCAGTCTAGGTTGAAAAAAGAACCACCCCAAAAAACAGAAAGGGGAGGTTTGTCCAGCCTGGGCATACCTGAGGGAAGTACTGCCGGGAGAAGCCGGGAGCTGAAATCCATCCCGCTGGCCAGGGCAGGCTTTCCCTGTCACAGCCCCTTCTCTTCTTGGGGCCTTCCTAAGCTGCTCGGCACAGTCTGTCTGTCCGTCTTCCTTCCCATTCTAACTTCTGAGAGGCTTAACAGTCCGGGAGACGGTGGGGGCTCCTGTCTCTTTCGCAGCCCCTGCCTTGAGGAGTTTATTTTTTTGAGCTGGGCAGGGGGCTGATGGGGGGGAGGAGGGTCCCTTCCCCTCTGGCGCGCTGCTTGGCAAGAGCTGCAACGCTGTCAGCAGCTCTGCTCCTCGCACGGGCATCCCCGGGAGCACGGGAGAGATGCGGTACAGTGGTGTCATCGGCACCGGGTGCAGCCGCTGTTCCTCGGATGCTTCCCTGCTCTCCGGGTCTCTCGAGGCAAGGGCTGGATGTTGCTTAATTAGCTTTTTGTCTCACTCATGCTCCTGCTGACCTACCCTGCCCTTCCCCAGCTCTGTGGACCTACTGGCTAACAGCTTGAAAGGAGGACGGGGAAGCTGAGGTGCAGAAAACAGAAAGGCTGGAGTTTCCACAGGAGAAAGCAGAGAGATGCTGGCGGAGTCCCTCCGGAGAGTTCTTACAGTGGAATTCATGGAGAGCTGAGTTCAGCCTTTCAAACACCTTGACCCTGGCGTGCAGGGTTGGGGTGGCCCTTCTGCAGCCCCGCTGTCCAGGCTGCTTTAAAAGAGGGCTGCAGAGAGGCAGAGCTGGGGGAGAAATTAAGGACAGATGGAATAGGACAGTGCGTATTTTCCTGTAGGTGCTTTTCTTTTTGTTGGTTTGGTTTTTTCGTTGTTTTGTTGTGGTTGGGTTTTTTTTTTGTTGAACGAAGGAGTTTGGGGAAGGAAAGGGGATGTGTGAAGGTAAAGAGCTGAATGGGGAAGGTGGTTGGAGGGAAGAAATGGAGAACTAAAGCACCTTTTAAATCTAATTTTTAAAGAAAGGCTTTGTGGTAACTTTTTGTGTGCCTTCAGTTTGTAGTGCGGTCTGTGTTTTTCCAGTGAGGGCAAACAGAAATGTGAGCAGCAGAGGCAGGAAAAGTTACTTTGATTCAAGCCCCCAATTTGGCTTGAAAAATGCCAGAAGAAAGTAGCTGAAATTGGAACAAGCACTTTTCCTGGGGATAACTTCTCTCTGTGTCTCAGATGGTGCCCATTCCTTCCCCCATCTCGCTGCCTTTGCTTTGCTAGCTGGCAGATCGTACCTGAGCCTCCCTGTCCGCCCTTCCCTTTTCTGAGTTGGCATGAGGAGATTCTGGGAAGCAGCTAATTGCAAGGATATCTCCCGTGGATTTCTAACGAGGTTAGGGGGTGCCGTGGGAGAGAGAAGAGGATGAGTAGGCACACCTGGCTTTGGGGTCAGTCATGGTTTCAGCTGGGATGGAGTTAACTTCCGTGCTGGCAGCTGGTGTGGTGCTATGTTTTGGATTCGGGATGAGAGTGGCGTTGATAGCGCACCGATGGTTTGGTTGTTGCTAAGCTGTCAACACCTTTTCTGCTCTTCATACCACCCCATCAGTGAGTAGGCTGCGGGGATGCACAAAAAGTTGGGAGGAGACACAGCCGGGACAGCTGACCCCGACTGACCACAGGGATATTCCATACCATATGACATCATGCTCAGTATATAAAGCTGAGGGAAGAAGAAGGAAGGCGGAGATGTTTGGAGTTATGGCATTTGTCCTCCCAAGTAACCATTATGCATGATGGAGCCCTGCTTTTCGGGAGATGGCCGAACACCTGCCTGCCGGTGGGAAGCAGTGAATGAATTCCTGGGTTTGCTTTGCTTGCTTGTGTGGCTTTTGCTTTACTTATTAAACTGTTTTTATCTCATCCCATGAGTTTTCGCACTTCTACTCTTCTGATTCTCTTCCCCATCCCGCCATGGTGGGCGTGAGCGAGTGGCTGCGTGGTCCTAGTTGCTGGCTGGGGTTAAACCATGACCGGGTCTCAGCAAATTTCTCTGCATGTCAATAGTGCCCGAGCCCCAGCCCATCCCATTTCTGTCTTTGACAGGAGGAAGCCACACAGTTGAGTACAGCTCTCATGCAATTCAACTCCGTGAGGGCTTGTCCAAGTGTGGTTAGAAAAACCAACCCATCACTCTAATGATTAGCTTTAAAGAAGTCTGTTAACTCTAGGAAGCAAAGGGAGTGCTCAAAATGCTGTCCTTCAGGGCTGCTTCCCAAACACTGGAGTGGCAGACCAGTCCTCGCAAATCCTGAAGTAGCAGCTACTAGATGTAAACTCTTGCAATGCGGGGTCTAGATGCCCACATTGTGCATTTAAAAATGATGCCAGTGTTGGTTTGATGCTTGTCTCGTGGCTGTGGATGCAGACTGGGTTGGGGACGTTGACTGAAGTGCGTTATCTCGGGCTCAGTCATCCCGCGTGCTGGACAAAGATGCTTTGCGTGGGAGTGGTGGGTGCAGGGAGAGTCTTGCTTCCTGAGATGTGCAGCAGCTGAGGGTGCTGCTCAGCAAGGACGGTCCCAACACCGCCATCCTCACGTGGCTTTGGCAGCCCGGGCACCCGCAGTGACCAGTGCAACCACAATCCACATTGCCACTGCTGATCATGAAGGGACTGTAGTATCGTGGCGTTGCTCACACGGGCACCTTGGTGAAATGCCTGAGGTACCAACTATGAACGTCCCTGTGCAGCAGAAATGCTCCATCTCCTCTTCCTCTCTCCCTTGTGGTCCCAAGTCCACGGCCCAGCAGATACCTGCTGTTTGAGGGCCTGGCTACAGCAGCCTGTCTACTCTACATCCAAGTTTCTTGAGAGTGAGTTCCCTGTGGGGCTCTGCTCTTTGCTCAACACAAGCAGCCCTCCTGATGTGTTTGAGCTTGTGCAGAAGGTTAAGTTTTATTTTTACGAGTCCCCAAGGGAGGTGGGTGGCTGCCCTGGAGCACAGCAGGTCCTGCGTCCTGTGCAGGGTGGTGTGGAGGCAGCTTTAGGGGGTGCTGCTTTCTCATCAGTAATTCCCACCAGTCGTCAGATGTTTGGAGTGACACACTTTGGCTCCTGAGGAATTCAGGAGCCTCAACGGGTTAAAAAAACCCGGCACTTCTGAGTTGTACCTTGTGTGTGATCTTCCCTTTGTCTTTACCTCCTTCCCCTCATTCACCAGTCAGGAGAGAGTGTTAGCCCAAGATGCTGTAGGTGTACGAAAACAGGCTGATTTATGTTAAATGAATTCGCAGCGCTCCATGTTGTCACCAGTGACTGTCTCACTGTTCATGACATGGGGATGAGAAACAACCCGCTCTTCTGTCCCATCAGATGCTGCCTTTATACCTGAAGATATTAACAGTGCAGAGAAAACCAGGAGCAGCAGCCTGCAGGGAAAATGGAAAGGACTTAATACCCACAGCGTGCAAAACGAGAGCAGCTCAGGACATTGGCATCGGGTGCTGGAGCCTCGGAGGTGGTGGGAATGCCTGTAGGAAACAGGAGCAGGGAGGAAAGGGCTACGGCGGAGGGAGGTTGCTGTTGCAGCCTGACACTGTTTTCAGAAACAATCCTGGACCTTCAGTGGCTCAAAGGAATTATTCAGAGTCCTACACGTATCTGTTGTGGGTCCCTGATGAAACTGTACCCACCGAATGAGGTAGGGGAGGGTGAGTGCGTCCTGAACGCCCTGAGAAAGGCGAGCAGGAGAAGAAAAGCTGTCTTCTCCTGCTGGCCTGGCACAAGTTATCTTGTGGTCGCAGGTGAGGCTGCGGAGAGCTTGTCCCCAGGCGCCATGCCAGGGCTACAGGTGACACAGTGCTGCGGCTGATGCGAGCCTGTCTCGTGCCATCCCTCCATGGCTGATCTGACTTGGGGCAGCCCTCTGAGCTAGCGCCGGCTCTTTTCTGCAGGGCAGAGGGGTGATGACCAGCTGCACAGCCATGCTCTGCCCCAGGCAGGAGCCCAGCCTGCGCTGGTGACCGATGGAAGTCTGCAGTTCCCTGCCTGAACGTGGTGTCATTGGCTGCGTCAGCATCTTCCCGTGCTCTGCCCCGGGGTCCGGGTGGCTGCGAGCGGAGGAGCCAGGATGCTGCCGGCTGCTGCCCGCTACCTGGTGGCCCCTTCAGGCCCTTTTGTGACCCTCGGTAGGTCACGACCCACACTTGGAGAAGCGCTGCTTTACATCAAGGGTGGCTGGCGAGCACACGGGCGGCGAAACCCAGCCCAGCAGTGTCCAGCTGTGGGAGGAGGACCAGGGCTCAGGCATCCCCAGCAAATGATTCTATAAATGGACTTTGAAAAGGCCTCCTTTTCTTTACATAGATGTGTTTCCAGCTCTCACCTAGACTTTAAACTGAAAAAGTCCTTGCCTGGTAAGTCAGGAGAAATGTAACTTTGGCTTGCAAACTTTGGGCTTGATTTAAACGAGGGTAGCACTTTAAAAATAAATCATTCTTCCCCTGCTTCCCTAAGATACAGCCAGGTAGGGTGTGCTCCGCGCTGGCTTAATGCTCCAGTTTAAAGAGATAATTTTGTCCAAAGCCACCCTTCTGTAGGAGCCTATAATTAGCAATTAAAGCGCAAAAAATATTTCCATCGGGTGACTCCTAAATAAATGCTTGTCACTGCTGATCAGAGTTGGTTTATTTCCATGTGTGTTTTCCTTCCTTCTTTTTTTGTATAACTTACGGCCCTGTAAATGCTCAGCAGCTGTTAATATGATTCTGTCGATACATTTACCATGGTGATTTGGCTATATTTGGCGAGCGTGTGAAGAAATCACTCACTGGTTAGAAGGAGGAAAGACAAGCTGTCGATATCAAGGGAGAAATGCTAATAACCCCGGTGACAAATCATTCCTGGGAATCTCAAAGGGTTAAAAAAAAAGCAGCAGCACTTCCCATCGAGAGGGGCCTTGGCGAGTGAAGGTGACTCATCAGGAGCTGCAGACACCAGCTGTCATCTCCAGCTCCTCCTGTGCTTAATCACTTCACTTTTCTAAAGAAATATTTTGTTCTAATTCAAACAGACCTGGGCTTGTTTGTTTTTTATGAATTATTTACTGGTGAGGAGAACCTCTTGAGGTATCCATCTTCACTCATAAATAAGTGGACTGTGAGCCTGCTGCAGCACTTTAAAGCACACCATCCCCTCCGTCATGAGCCTTTTTTTTTTTTTAACATCCACTTAAAACCAGAATAAACCCGCGGAAGTCAGTTCTGGCACTTGGATCTATACTGGAGGGAACGCACGCAGATTTGGCCTCACCTAGTTGCTCTTTGAAAGACATCCCTGCTCGTAGATGTGGGGTGGTGATGCTCCAGGTGAGCCCATGGCTGCCACCGGTCTTCCATTGTGGAGGTGGAGATGTGCCCCCATACCTGACGTCCTCCTCGGTGTGTTCCCGTAGCAAGCACGCGCTCACCGTGCACAAAGCAAACGCACGAAGGGGCTTGTGTGTGCCACTGACCCCCCCTCTGGGCATCGACACCCTCCAGCCCTGGGCGATGTTTCTGTTACTTAATAAACCCATGACCAAATTCCACCTGGCGGTTCTTGGCTTCTGCTCTTTGCACGTTTATTGCTCTTCCAGTGGCAACAGGAGCTCGTATGATATTTTGCAGTCCCAAAAGGTCTGATCCAGCAGCCGTGGAAGTAAATAAATGGAAAAATTTGCACTGACTGGACTGGGCATCGGATTAGTCCCTAAATGTTAGTTGATCTGCTTTGGGGTTATGACAGACAAATATTGCCCCAAGGTTACTGCTACAGGAATAATCGATCTACCTGTCTTGGATATGTCTAGGCTGCCTATCATCACTGTAATATCTAAGTGAGTGTTGCCTCCCAGGAAGACTGTGCCTGACCAAATAAGTTGCCTTTTCTTTGTGTGGTCTGAGACCAGAGAGTGCAGTTTTCAGCGTATTTAAGATCATTTCTATTTGGCACTTATCTGCTCCACAGGATATTGCTACTTGACTGCAATGTCCTTATTACCTGCTTCTTATATTTAATTCAGAATTCTTTTTTTTTTTTTTAAATTTATTTTTTACTAAATAAATAACATGATCTGTAAATAAATTACTTGGTCCTCAAAACAATTTAGACAGACAAAGTGCCTTGAGTGTGATTTAGCTTGAGTGGTGTAAGTCGCACGCTTATACAAGCTTCAAACTGACAAGAAAGATAATCCCATCAGGCAGTCTGTAAAACAGAACAAGCCTTGAGAAGGGTTTTCTTGTATACAATTACACTTAGAGACACAGGATGAGAAGGAAGGGGATTCAGGACCTGGGGGGAGAGCTGAAAGAGGCAGCTGGTTGTGTCCTAGACGCTTATTTGCACTAAGGCCCCTTCATGCAATCACTGCAGCCTATGGAAGTTGGAAAAGATGGGCACAGCCTCGTGGAAAGTAGCTCTGGTGGCCCATCACCACGGGTTTGGCCAAAGGGCTTTGCATCGACGCAGGCCGCAGACGCCGGCGTGTTGCAGACCTGCTGGGAACACCGTAGGAGCGTGCCGCATCGCACAGCCTTTCCGGAATCCGGAATGGGTTGTTGTGGGCAATAGGGGCATATTTTAGCCCTATTTCAGAGCTGCTCTCGTGTGAACCTGCAGCCCGCAGCCTGCCAGCTGCCCCTCACACAAAAGTACCCGAAAGTCTCCTCTGTGCCCCATTTCTGTTCGGAGAATGGGAACATCCCCTGGAAAACAGGACGCATGAAAGCAATTCCTTTACCCAAGTCAACAATATATTTGCTTTTGATTCCTCACTTTTTTTTTTTCTTTTTCCTTGCAGAAGACCCTTTAAGCAACACTTTTTTAAGAGGCATTTTTGACACCCAAACCTCTTCTTCCTGCCTCCTTCCACCCCCTCCTCCCTCCAGCCCTCACAATCTGCCAGATTCCCTCTCTGCTCCCCTCCCGGTGCAAAAATAAGACATTTGGGGTAAGATGTTTGTGCCGTGTTCATTAGTGATTTGTAAGTTAGCGGTCTTGAGGACTTCTTTGGGATTTTTGTCATTTACTGCGATCTCTGGGATCCTGCTGTTTACAAAGCAGCAGCTGGTGGAAGGCACAAGATACAATTGAGGTTCACTTCCGAGCCAGCTTCTCGCCTTTTTTCTTGTGTGCAAAGTTCCTGACTCTCCATGTTGATTTTCTTGAGATCATGTTTATTTAAATCAGGATAATAATCTTCCAAATATACCCTAAAATTATATAGCCATATAAATCCTGTCATAATATATTCAGTAAAACTGTCAGGTGATCATTCTTAATGTAAAATGAGACCTTTTCATTTTCATCCAGTCAGTTAGCACTAAATTAACTCCTTGGAACAGGCACAGAGTCATTCATTTGAGTAAATACCCCAGTTATTTATTGAATATACAGCATTGCTCTCTGTCTTGGGGTTGGGACCGAGGGGCTCCTGTCCTTATCCCAGCTCCGACACCAGTCAGTCCAGATGCTTGAAAACTTCAGTAGCACCCACACAAACATTCGTTTTGCTCTTAATGTCCGTGCAGCCATGAGCTGATTCCCAATGACAGGTTGAAGCCATGGTCTAGGCTGCAAGCAGGACTCCTGATCCGCTGCCCCGGCAGCAGCCCACCAGCAGGGAGT
>NW_009648332.1:7616685-7629767 GCF_000708025.1 Charadrius vociferus | reverse complement strand
AGGGCTTGGGGATGTGGGTAGGAGCCACATCCCACTGCACAGCTGGGGATGCTCAGCTATTTGGCTCCTTGGAGGAGGGGTTGGACCAGTCAGACTGGCTCGGTCACCTCACTTCAGAGTACCTTTTCTAAATCATTATTTACCTTTTTCCCAACCTTTTTGATTCCTGACCATCACGGGTCTTCTATACCTCCAGCCAAGAACTTTTCAGGGCACATCAGGGTCTCCATCTCCTCCTCTTGGAATGGAAAGGTGCCAGCAGGTGTGGGAGAGGTTTACTGTGGGGGTTCACCATGCATGACTGTTTGGAAGAAGCATTCAGACTAGTGCTGGAGTCCCAGAAGAGCCATCACTCAGATTAAGACCCTCAAAGAGCTTCAGCTCATCCTTCAATAGGGCAATTTTGTGGAGCTTCTGGTCTGTTACAGCCTCCTCTCCATCCCCAGAGAGGGTAGGCTTCCTCCTTTATTCCTCTTCATCCCTCCTCTGGCTGCCAGGCCAGTGGGGAGCATGAACGGTCAGCAGATGCCTGTCCTGGAGCCTGCCACAAAACACGGTGGAAATGGAAGCGCTGCCTGCAGGGGGTTCCCTGGAGGACTCAGGTATCTTATCAGCACACATTGTTTAGATGTCCAGTCCCACGACGGAGCCAGGGGGGGAGGTGAGCTTCTTTCCATGCATCCCTGAGAAGACGGTGGAAGCGCCTCCAGAGATGCCCTGGCATACTGCCCGCAGCCTGGGAAGCACGGACTCAGCCAGGTTCAGGGAAACACCTTCCTTCTCCTGGACCTAAAGAAAGAGCCTTGTTTGCAGCCCCGTATTCAGCTTGCCAAACACAAAAGCCAAACAAAAATAAACGAATCAATGAATCAAATCCTGACTGTCCGGAACCGGGCTGCAAGGAGACACACTCATCCTGCTCTTCTGGGAGATCAAATTCACTACACAGATCAAAGAAAGAAAAGGAAAAGCTCTTCAAAAGTCAGGAAACAAAATCGCCTTGGCCTTCCTTTAAAGAAGGAAAGTTACTGGACCGCAGCCTAAAAGAACCCGAGGAGAAAGCATCAAAGGGAAGCTCTTAGTCACATGTGGCTCTGTGAAAGGTGAGGTCTGCCAGGTACTAGGTGGCCAGTTTGAACTGACAAACTTCAGCTCCCAAAGGGCAGTCTCTTATACTCCCTTAATCCCCCTCCCCTAGAAAAAAAAATGAGATTAGAGTAAGGGAAAAAAGAAATTAAAAGGCTCTCCAGGTTTATTCATAAATTCTTTACAGTCCTGCAGAAAACGGGGGGCTGTTGCCTTTCTTATTTCTTCTTGTTGATGCCCATTTTGGCCGTAGCCTAAAACAAAGAAGGTGGAGGTAGCCAGATGGGTCTCTCCTTAGGAGGGTGGAAAAGGTATCCAGCCTCACCTGAGGATGGCGTGTTGGGTGGGCATTGCAGGCGGAGCAGTGGGAAGATGTGCCAACAGCAGATAAGGCACGAAGCTTGGAGCTTAAACTGAAGCCTTTCTGTGAGCTGTTATTTTCTAGCACGGGGGTGACAAAGCAACACAATAGGCTGTCCAGCGAGTGGGGAGCACTGATAGGTTTCAGGAGCAAATTAAGCAGAATTATTTCAGGAATGTGTTAAATTTAGCTGTTTCCACTTTTGGACAGAAAGAAGCGGATAACCTGTCGTTCACCCTTCCACTTCTGCATGGTTTTGTGATTCTCCAGGTATCAGGTTCCCACCGTTGTGCAGACACCAGGTGTGGAGCATTGGGTGCTCTCCTACAAATACCCTCCAGTTTCTGTGGGAGCTCAGTACTGAGGTAAACCGTTGGGTGGGGGGATGCTTTAATGAACAAGAGGCACAGCAGAATCGTGTGCAGGATCAGCAGATGGCAGCTAAAAAAATGGTTCCATGTAAGTTTATCGGCACATAGTCAACTGGAAGAAGGAAGAAAGCAGTTTACCCCCCCTAGAAGAAAAGGAAAGAAGATGCAAAGTGGAAAGGCGTGAACAAATTGTGCAGGGAGCAGAAGCGGGGAGCCCAGCTAGAGAGAGAGACCTTCTATCTTTCAAGTCTAGGGCTGCAGAAGTATGGTGACCCCAGCCATTTAGTGGGATCACCTGCCCAGAGGACTCACAAAATCAAAGCTGTGGTGTGTGGCTGCCCGAGGAGGACCACGCGTTCATAGGCAGCCAGGTCTCAGCAGAAAGGACGCCAGGGCTCAGTACGGCAGGATGCTGAAGCTTTTTACCTCTGTTTTCCCAGTCTGACTGACTCAGGGCTATTTTGATGCCTAAGTGGGATTTCGTGTAGTTTGTTTTAGTTTAGTATGACATTGGTTAGTGTTTAAAGGTTACCTGGGTTACAAATTTTACTGTTGTATTTATTGACTGTTTTTTTCTGTCTTGTTGCTGAAGATGAGAAGGAATTGGGAAAAATGTTCCCGATTCCCCCACCAAACTGCAGTACTCCTCCTTTTCAGACGGCTGGCAGTTTCCTTCCAGCATCTGCCTCTGCTACCATCTCGCTATGTGCAAACACACACACAAGGCGCGGGCTTCTTCCAGCATTGCGTGATATGCTCAAAACCCGCCTTGCACATTGCTTCATATTTGTACTGGTGCAACTTCTGCATCTGGATATGTGCAGCGAGGTTTTTAAAAAGCCAGGAAAAACCAGGGTGATTCTTTTGAGCGAGGCGTTTGCGTGGGGAAAGCACGTCAGAGACCACCGGAGGATGCTCTCCTTTAGCGTAGCCTCAGGATGGCTTTGCCAAGCGCTACCTCTGCTGTAGAGAGCAGAGGTGGGAGCAAAAGCATCGGTAGACAGACTGTGCACGTTTATCCGCTGGAAGGTGGTATACTTTGGGGGACGGCTACACACTGAACCGGCGACAGCAGCAGTTTCAGATTTGGTCCTTTTCTACTCTTTGAATGAGCAAAGGGTTCCTCTCTGCCTCAGGTACTTCCCACTAGCACCAGACGGGTGTGATCCTCCCAAGGAGAGTGTGTTGGCCCCCACAAAGCTTGGCTGGGATGCTGCTGACATATCTCCGTTGGCCCCTTTGCTGTGTTTATTGATATCTGCATTGCTTCATTTTAGTGTTTTAGCAATTGTGGTCATAAACAACACCGTAACAGTGCCCCGCCGGCACCTCTATGCCTGTGCTGTAAGGTGCTGCTGAAGTACCTGTGCTGCAGAGCATCTCCAGATGGGAGCTGGTTTGAGGGTGCAGTTGCACCCCAGCACGTGGTACCTCTGCGGGTCATGGTCTGAGGAGGCAGGTGGGCAGCAGACACGAAGTTCTGCCTCTCGTCTTTCGCTCTATCCACAGAGCGCTGGAAAGCACAAATTCTGTGGAGATTAAGTTATAATTTAAGGCAGTGAACATGTGCTCTGCTGGCGGCTATAAAGATTCAAATCATAAAGTTTTACAGTGGAACGGTTTCTGTAAAAGCATCGTTAGAAGGGGGAATCGTGCCTTTAATTCTTACGACTTATGGGGCTGCCTGGCTTGTTTTGGTTTCAGTGGTGCTTGGTGTGACACGGGGTGGGGTTCCAACCCCATCTTGCCATTTAAAGTCAGGTCTTTCTTTCCCAGGGCCTTGCTGTTGCAGTGCCTTGAGAAGGACTGGAGATGTTTTAGAGTCTTCTGTGTTCACCCCATCCATGGGCGAGTTTTGGGACACCTAATGTGCAGAGAGCTTTTGGCTTTTTGGATTAGCAGGCAGAAAGATGATCTGGTGTGTGCTGTGTAGTAACGGTATGGAGTCTGGGGAAATCCAGGCTGAGATACAAGTTATGATGTGCGTGCTATAAGCGTATAGCCAACCGTCAGTGTAGGATTAGGGTTGGTTGGTCATTAGGCCATTGCGTATTCTTCCAAAACATGGATTAGTTTCCTCATTCTTTCAGACTTTGAAACCAAGTTAGGTTTAGTCATGTGCCATAACACTGGTTAGGGTCCAAAAGGAAGCACCACCACACATTGCTTCAGGTTTTTGTGCTGTGCAGGGTGATGTTCTCCATCTAGAATGTCTTTGCTCTGGTTGCACTTGGCATGGAGATTCGATTGCTTTCCGCAAGCGAGAGCTCCCGGGTCGGGGCTTCGCAAGCGGTCTGACACAGATGGTGAAAATCTGTAGCTGCCACGTGAAAGGCGAATGAATTAAAACATAATATGAATAATACAGTCAATACAGCAGCCATGAGTTGTTTATTTTTATGTTAAATTCAATGCATTTTTGTCACCCTCATATTTTGAGTGATCAATAGGCCAAAGATTTTCATATTAACAATACTCAGCTGCATTGTAGAAGCAGAGGGAAGTGGGAGGTTTTGGCAGCTAGATAGATGCGTAAGGTTTTTTGTCACCTCTCTGGGACACGTGGAGAGCAGTTTGAGATTATGAATAAGCATCATAGATACATACATTTGCTGAAAGATCAGCAGTGAAATTGTTAACGGTATTCCCAGTTCAATGGTTATCTCCTGCTCCCAGAATTAGCACCCCACTGGGGTGCGTCGACTACGGCAGAGCCCGCTGTGCAGTTGTAGCAAGATCTTTACTGGGGGGAGGAACACGCCGCTGGTGTGATTACACTTGGTTCATCTTTCAGTTTTATTTATAAATTAAAGCACAGGAATTTATTCTTAATGAAAATTATTAAGATCGGCAGTGCAGGTGGCGCGTGTGTAATATTTAGGGCTTTGACCCCGGGTGGAGGGCTGTGTTCTGCTGAGCTTTGCAGCTGGACCGCCGTTGCAAGGCTTGCCAGGGTGAAACCGAGAGGGGAATTTAGCTCAGCTGTTAGTCAGCTGGGTTTGAAACGGGGGAGTTTTACGGTCCCGAGTCTTGGGATTTTATGTGATACTGGCAAAGAGCTCAAATGGGGCAGGGGGAGATAGGCAGTTCCCTGCCTTCATCTGCAAAATGGAGGAGCAGACGGTTAGCTGAGGTGCTGCCGGTATCTTACGGATGGAAGGAAGGCATTTAATCTGTTCCACTGTGCGGTGGAAGTGACTTCCCAGCCTCGGCTGGCAGCTGGCGGCTGGCAATATTGCCTCTAAAGCTGAGTGTCATGGGATTAGATTGAGTCCTGTGGCATTATGGCCAAGTCTTGTTCTGCTTTTGAATCCTCCCTTTGCCAAGCCCATAGATCAGCTCGGCTCAGGCTGTGCGGTGGCAGTAACCCGGCATTATTGAACCTGTCCTCCTCGCTCTCCCAGGCAGTCACACGTGCGTCTGGCCAGATTTGCAGGACTCAGCAACGGACAGCCCGGGCCCCACTTACTCGGAGGAGCAGATCAATAACAGAGGCGGGTGATAGATGAGGAGAGTTAGGGATGGATAATCTGCTGAATTTACATGACCCAGGGTGGTCCAGGGAAGGCTGCGGCTTTGCTGGGAGACTTTCAATAGGAGACAGAAGTTGCCTTAGTTTCCAGCTGCTGACTGCATTTTAAAAAACATTGCAGGGTCTGTTTGGGTGGGTGGAGGAAACTGCCAATTGTGAGCAGAAAATAAAAAGCGGCATGTCCGCTGCCTGCCTTCAGGGCTGCATCCCCCCGGCCCCGCTCGGCGCTGCGGGAAAAAGGAGCGTACGGTGCCATCCACCCCATCTGACCGTGCCAGCAGGCTCCATCCCACCGTGGAGTTTTAGGGAAGAAGGTAGTACTGGCAGGATGGGCAGGATATGCTTTGATGTATTCTATAGATACATATTCAGTATAGGTATTAAACTGGCCACGATGGTAAGAGCTTGGTAAGAGGAAAAGGGTTTCAGTCCAAAAGCTCTGTATTTCCAGGACCAGGTTAGCAAACACAGCATAAAACTAAGAACCAGCAGGTAGAAATGAGAAGCAAAAAGCTGTGCTTGTAAATAATAATAATAAAATATCCAGCTTTCCAGTCCTATTGATACTGGAGAGTGGAGTTTTAGGGCTTAATCCTATAAGATGTTGCTAAATGCCTTCTGCCATGAGAACAGAGCATATGCCAGCGGCCGGCTCTCGGGGAGGAAACTTCCCTTGAATTGAGGCTGCCCTGTAACTGTTTACAGTGGTGTCTTCCTTTTGTCTTTTTTCGTTTGATCTTTCACAGAAGCATCTGGTCTGGCCTTTGCTGGAGACACCACACTGGGCTGGAAGGACCACAGGTCACTTCTTCTGCCCACAAGTGACAGCTCTGGTGCCCATAAAACTATAACCTTCCTGCTGGCTGGAGTCCGCTGCTGACAGACCGGTGCGCTTTGATTTAAGTGGTTTAGCTTTTTCTATAACGTGTCAATGTCATTTGGTCTTAGATTTGGTTTTTGGTGAGAGACAATGTTTACAAAACCTCAAAAGAAAAAAAAAACAACCAAAACACACAAACAGTAATTTGAAATAAATATGTACACCAATCTTTTAAAAACCAACCTTCCTCCTTCCCTTTCATCTGTTCATCCTGGAGCTCAGGCCTGGCAGTACTCAGCTTTTGCACGAAACTCTGAAAGATAAGGCACTGCAAAGTGACTGGAAGGAAAAGTGAGGACAGGAAAGCTGTTTTTCAATATGCAGACTGATAAAAGTTCCCAAATTCCTGATAGTAGAAAGTAAAATAGATTTTCATTATTTTTGCCAGTGCAACAATCACAGAAGTTTCTAAAAAAAAAAATAGAGAGATATTATTTTTTTAAAAAAGATACATATGATTTTAATCAAAGTATGTTTCTTTATTATTTTACTGAATTAGACCCTGATCCTACAGCTAGATCTATTTTGGATGCAGCTGATGGAGAATCATCTTACTCCTTCTGATTCCAGGAGGCCTTTGCTGTCTGTAGAGTCTTTTTCTCTGTGCGTTTAGCTGCAGTGCTGATGACTTGGGATGAAATGGTCCTCTTTTGCCTGAAGATGCCTGTCCACAGGTCGAGCAAGCGTTGCGGGGTCTGGGATCTTCCGGGGAGAGTGCTGCTGGAAACTAAGCAGGACACTGCAGGCTGCCTTGTGCAGGAGTGCATGGGGCTGACGTGGATGTAAAATCATTTATCAGCTTTGTTTGCGTTTGCTATTTTGCTGGATATTGTAAGTAATTAGTGGTAGACCATGGCTAAGGAGGGGTGGTTTTCATGCCAAAGATTGTAAGCTGCCAGCAGGGGCTCTGAGAGCAAGAGCATCAGGGAGTCTTCACACCCAGCAAAAATTGCTTTTCCGATGCAAAAAGACCTTAAAGGGACTGATTTTAAAGGCTTTTCCCTTCCCTTCCTTCCTCACCCCACTACATAGTAGTAAATACGAGTAAATGGCTCGGGGTTTGGTCCAAAGGCAGGCTGTCCTCCTGGGAAGGGACACACCGGAGGCTTTGCGGAGGATGCAGGCTGCTGTGCGCTGCGGTGCTGTGCCTGTGCTGACGGGCTGCAAGGACGGCTGCGGGGATGGAAAGCTCTTGGCTGGAGGTGCCCTGCGGCTCTGTAAACCATTGGTTTGGGTAGTTGTGCTGGGCGCCGCAGCATCCCCAGTGAGGCCACGGTTAGTGATTGGAAGGAGCCTATGGCAGGGGGGTTGGAACTCGATGATCTTCAAGGTTCCTTCCAACCTAAACCATTCGATGATTCTGTGATCCTGGAGGGGGAAAACGAGCTGTGCAAGTGTAAGGGACTTCACAGGAGAGCAGTGGTACCCGGGGGTACTCATACAATGGTCTTGGTAAAACATGTGCCCTCCAAACAGAGCCAGTTGTGTTGCTATCGAACCTCTCTGTAGGCAAGGTCTATATGTGAATTCTCTTCAGCGCCTTTGATTGCCTCTCCTGTCCTCCAAGGAATAAGAAGGAGCAGTGTGAGCAGCCCAGCATGGATGCGCAAGCCCATAGCGTGGGCGCGGGGAGCAAGAGTAGCCCTGCAGCGGCAGACGTGCTTGTGCCACAGCAAACCTGTGTTGCATTAGTGCTGGGGGCAGCACGCCTCTAAGAAACCAGTGGGAAGGCTGTTTTCCTGCATGGAGAAAGATGCAATGGACTCAAATTGCCATCTTAAAAAGCAACATCCCTGTCAGGCAGGTGTGGGATAGTGAGGTCTAGTGGAAGGAGCCCTGAAGAAGGCTTGTGGGATGATCAGCACGGAACAGAGGTGCTTTCTGACCCCCCTAAGGCAGCAGGGCACAGTGCCACAGGGTTTGCTGTGACCCGGGCTCAGCTTCAAGGAGGAATGGGCTGTTCTGCCGGGCAACAAGCGGTTGCATTTAAAGCAGAGAAGTTTTGGAAAGGCAAAACTATATTTCAAACCATTTGGTGTAGCAGTGAAGAAGAGACACTCTCGCACATCTCCGTGTTGTCTGTGCATGTAATGTACATATCCATTGGCATACCCGTATCCAAACACAGCACGCGTGTCTTCCGTGAAATCGCAGGCACGGACGTATCCGGACACGCACGCACGCACCCAGACTGGAGCCTTTGCACATTTGTGTTTATTGAATGGGCTTAATACAGGGCAAAGTTCCCTTTGCTTTCTACTTCCTGACATTTCAGGGAGAAAAATGTCCTGCTGTTGCCTCAGGAAAATAACCGAGTGAATAACTTAAATAGAAAAAAAAAAAAAAAAATATCCAGGATTGCTCCAGTTAAGGAATTAGCCTGCCCAGCCTCGGCAATAAAGCTCCTCTGCCTCTCTCCCTGTCAGTCCTGTGGCACCCTCCCTGCTCGGCGTTTTAATTCTAGTCTCTAATCTCAGCCGCTCCTGTGATAAATTAATTGTAATGATAGAGGCCCCAGTTACGAGGTCTGCACCGTTTGCTTGTAATCTGAGCGACAGGTTTAGGGCCTGCTTTATTTAAGATGCGAGGGTAATTACATGGGAGTTAGCATATGCAGGCAGGGAGATATGATTCATTCTCCCAGCGACGGCCATGACACAGCTGTTTGTCGGATAAAATAGAGGAACCGTGTTGTTACAAAATGTTCCCCTTATTATACCTCATTAAAAACAAGGCTGCGATAAGTCAGACCTGGCAATGAATAAAATGTATTGCTCCCTGTAAAAGCTGATAGGAGAGAAAGAGGGGCTTCCAAGCAGCCTCAGGTCATTTATTTATTTTTTGTTCTCTTTCACGCTCCCTCTTCTTTCTTTCGCTCTGCTTTTCTGCCTCGCACTGGCTGCTGGAGAGAAGAAAAGGAATGTTTTCTCTCGCTTTCTTTTCTTTCTTCTCTTCTTTCTTCCTTTCTTTGAACCTGCCTGTGCCCTCCCCTTCTGGGAGCAATCGCAGATAAGGCAGAGTCGGGCCAACGGCAATTAGCAAAGCCTTTTGCAGGGAACAAAAGAGGAGATTTGTTCCCATCGGCCTAACACGAGTTGTGCCTCTTCACCTTGCCTGAATGCAACAGGCTGAGAGAGATGGGAAGCTCCCAGCTCCCTCTCCAGCCCACAGGGCCGAGGCCTTCCCAGGCAGGTTATTAAAAAAATAATAATGTAAAAAAAAAAATAAATTCAAAATGATACGAAAGCGTTCCTTTCCGGAGAGAAAAAGATATTTTTCTTTTTCTTTCCCTTTCTTTTTAAATAACCTGAGAACCGTAAGGTGATTCTCTCCCCTTTTTCATCTGCAGGAAAACGGGTGAAAGTTTAAACAACAAAAGCCAAAAGTGGGGGAGAAGGCCACAAATGACTTCTGAGAGCCCCATCAGGGCAAGATGTATAGAAAGGGTTTCTCTGAACTGGCGTGCCGGAGCAGATGCATAAATCCGTCTCCTCTGAGAGTGCTCGGGCGCTGGAGTTCAAAGGATGGCTTTCACTCTTTCACCGACGTTTTTTTCTTTGCGTGCACTTTAAGCTGTCAGACTTTGTGGGTCGCAAGCATTCCTGTACTTATTTATTATTTTGGTGCTCTAAAGATACAATGTTCACTTTTGTTTTAAATTTTTTTTATTATTATTATTATTATTCCAGGGAAGATAGAGTAGTTTTAAAGTAGTAGGAACAGTAAGAGGTCTTGCCCGCTCTGGAGGGCTGTCATTTGGGTGAGAGGCACCAACCACCTTGAGCAAAGCTCGAGGCGGGCAGCTGTGGCCTTTTGGAGCTGTTTGTATGGGCTGCATTAAACCAAATGACGTGTGTCTTGGTTTTTCTAACAAATTTTTTTTTTTTTGAACTCAGATCAATACGTTCAGCTGCCTCTTCTCAGACCATTTGCTTCGCTCTTGCGTATGTTGCTCTTTTCTCCCCACAATAGCTGAGATGAATGAATAAGACTGATTGATAGATTGGCTGGTTTATTTTTAACTTAAGCTATTGAGGGAGATTTATAAAAGCATCATAATTTCTCTCTGGATGGGTATTTAAGTTATAAACGCTGTAACATTTGCCTAACGAGATATTGAGCTGCGTTCGATTTAAAAATAAGATTCAATATCTTAGAAATAACTTTTTGAAGTACCAGACACAGCAAATTAGTCACTTTTTAGGTTTGTTCCGATGGGAATAGGTCCTGTTTTTAAAAATGCATACCTGGTTTGCATCCAAAACACCAGATTTTCAGAAGGGCAGGTGATTGCTGGCCTGGGTTATTGGCCTCCGCGCTGTACCCAGGTCCTGTGCTGCCTCATGGCTGGTGGTGGGTGTTAGCAGTGGGCTCAGGAGTGATGCTGACAGCAGAAGGCATTGTGGTACCATGGGCTATCACCAGGCTGTTAAACCAATTAGGGACTTACGATGA
Source organism: Charadrius vociferus (assembly GCF_000708025.1). NCBI lineage: Eukaryota > Metazoa > Chordata > Aves > Charadriiformes > Charadriidae > Charadrius > Charadrius vociferus. The sequence continues at coordinate 7,619,082 of NW_009648332.1, read as the reverse complement.
TAGAGCCTGGGCAAAGGAGATCAGATCCCTGTGTTGATGTCCCATTGCTGCTCATGACTTTTCCTGTGCCAGCCAGAAGAGGTGGAAGTATTGTCAGGTCTTGTCTCTGTATTTTAGTGGAAAAAAGTGAGTTCTGAGTTAGGGGTGGTATCAGCTCATGGCAATAATGGTAGTACTGGTGATGTGGACCTGCTGGGCTTTACAAGCCTATTTCACAATTAGTGGGAAGAACAGTGCTGTGCACTTGCAAAGAGCCTGTCCTGTCCACATCTCCTTGCTCCGAGCACATGGGGTGTAAGGATGAGGAGGAAGCCTCTCAAGACAAAATGTCCCAGGCAGATGTACCCTCATGCAAGAGTCTACAGCATTGCCGTGGATGGCAACGGTGCTGCAAGTTTCAGGATAAGACTAGTACCTTTTGAAGGCTGATGTTGGAAAGTTGGGGAGAAGTCGAGGGCAGCATAGGCAGCCCTTGGACGGCTTTTCCCGAACCTCTGGGTTGATCACACTTTCCCAGACTGGTTTCCTTGTCCCCTCACCTCCTCTTCCCACTTCTGTATTGATCCTCCGCACCAGTTCTCCTTTCTGAGTAGATCTTGTTTACAGAGATGTAATGACGTGTCTTATTTCCAAATAAAATCCCAAACATGCAGGAGTAATGGTTCGCAAATTCAACCACTCCCACACTGGTAATTTACTAAAATTAAAACTTAATTAACCCAGGCTCACTCAAAGGTTTTGCATAATTTAGTAGTCTGTCTTGGATAGCCAAGGAGCTGCACAGGCAGGCAGCTGAGTCAGGAGCCGGGTCTGTCATCCAGCTCTGGAGCCGGGGCTATTTCGGGGCACTTTGGACACCTATTTCTTTTGTAAGATCTCAGAGCAGCTTAAAGGAGTGAGCTGGAATCACTGCCTCCCTTTTACTGATGGAGAAAGTGAGGTCCCAAGATAAGCATCAACTGTCCAGGCTGGTGCTGTGAGTAGTAGTAGAGGAGAACCTGATATCTGCCCTCCCTCATCCCTATTTATGCATCACATCAGCTGTTCTCAAGATTTTTTTTAAATTTATTATCACACAGTGGCAGCATCTGAACTAGGACATATGTCTGCTGAGGGATGCAACTTGCATTTTAAGGCCACACGTTGGGGGAGTATGTCACCTCTGAGCACAGGACCACTTAGTGTCACTTAGAGATGACAGCTTGGGAGTGTGTGCAGCCAGGTGATGGTGATGGTACCCATATGACATGCTGCTATGGATTAGGGCTCCTTTCCAGGAGAGCACAGAGCAGGGAGGAGAGCTGCTTCCAAAGATCTTACAGTCTAGGGAGGGAAGACCGGCAGCAGGAGCTGTATCGAAGGGAAAATGGAAAGGCTGGAGGTGTAGTAATGGAGCAGAGGTGCTGGGGACCATGCTGGAGCAAAGACCGACTCGACGGGCTGCCGTCAGCGTGAGTTAGGCTGTACCATCTTCCCTTCCCAAGACATGCCCTGTGAGAGCCTGCTGTTGGACTGGGATGAAACCTTTGTACCCACAGTTACTTGGTCTTTTTTCTTTGTTCCTTAAAGGGAAGGAACAAGTTTTATCACTGGGTACTCTGCTTCCTCTAAGAAAGCTTTGGAGGGTCTTGCCGAGCCCTCTTTCTGCACCTGTGAAATGACATTGGTAGAAGCACCGCTGTTGGAGTTGATCCCAGAAAAGCTGGTGGGTGATGTCTGGAAACCATGGCTTACTCAGTGTAGTTTTGTTCTTCTACTGGGTGCAGGTACGCAACTGTATCAGACACACCTGAGCAGCCCTGCGGAGCAGCTTGGGTATTAACGCCTATCTATGTTGTCCCGCTGGCCACGTGGGGACAGCTGATGGGGACTGCCCAGGTGGGTCAGCACCATGAGGCTTGGAAGCCAAACAGGGCTGTAGGAGTGTTGTTGCTCTTCTAAAGCCTTTGAGAGATGCTGCTTTGGCTGCAAGGGATGGATGAGCTGGTGGAGTTGGCTTCCTACACAAGCAGACATGAGTGGGGCTTACAGAGAAGACATCTCTGCGAGGGGGATACAGAACGAGGAGGGGAAACAGAGGGTGACTGTTTAGCTGAAGATGTGTAGAGGGGAGCTCACCTCAAAGGGAGGACCCTGAAATGTCTCCCTCCAAGGGAAGGGAGCTGCAGGACCCTATGTCTGGACCATCAGCACTGAGCGGGACACCCAGCACGGGTAGGGAGGGGAGGGACATCAGCTAGTCGCGAGGTTAAGGATCACCCAGAAGATGCTGCCTCAAGAGAAGGGGGGACAGCAACAAAAGCTGGTGGTAGGGGGTTTAAAACCAAAGGCCAGCCCTCCCCTCCCCCTCATCCCATAGAAATCCATGGGGGGCTGGAGAGGCAGGTGAGTAAATCA
>NW_009648332.1:7609871-7616070 GCF_000708025.1 Charadrius vociferus | reverse complement strand
CGGTGGCAGCTTTGACTTGCGTAAGCTGGTGAAGAATGGACCCACCCATGCCTAGAAATCCGCCTCCTCCCTCCCTTCCCACCCCTTCTCCCCTTTTCTGCGGGGTGTAATGGAGCAGATCTTACAGGGAGCAGCTGCCTCTGCCCCTGTGCCTGCCTGCCCCGCGCTCCGCTTTGTCACCTCGGGGTGACAGGGGGGTATGGGGTGCCTGGTGCCCCCCCAAGATGCAGACCTCGCGTCCGCTCTTCCCGAACAGTGCCACGGCTGCCACCACGGCGCAGGCATTGGAAAGACTTGTTCGGCCGGACGCTGCAGGACCCCTCGATTGGGTGCCATGCAATTTCCAACCTTGCAGCACCGTGACAGAGTGAGGACAGCGCACAGATACCTCCATGAGCTGGTTCACCCCCCTCTGCACCCTGCTCGCCCCCTTCCCAGCGCACAGTTGACAGGAGATTACCGTCTCTGCACGGGCAGCCTTGGTCGGGGAGAGCTCTGGGGGAGAGGAGCATCACTCATTCCAGCTTGTCATCATCTCCAGTAACACGTCTTTCTCACACGTGGCGACGCTGCGTCGCTCTTGTCCCCCGTCTGCCCAGTAGTAGGGAGGATCTGTACCAGCTTCCATGGTTGTATCAGATGGTGCAGATGGCCCTTCCTCTTTTGTGTGTGGCCACGTTTGACTCTCCCATTCAGCTGCAGAAGAGCTTATTTTCTTTTGTTTTGAGTAGACTTAAGAAAAACACAAACCCGCACTTCCAAGAGCAGATCTCATTTCTCCTAACACGAGCCATTCAGATGCACACCTCTGATTAAAAATCAAACACTGCCCTCTTCTCCTTGTTGCTGCAGTTCTTTGTGGGACAAACTTGGAGTGAAAAATGCGGAAGAGCTCATAGAAAGAGAAGGAATATGGTTTCACATGATTATTTTCGATTTTTGAGGCAAATCCTGAATTCTAGAGCATATGTACAAATTCTCAGGTCATATAAAGATCCTAGTTTAAAGAAAATAAAACCAGCAACCTTTGGGGTTTGATCAGAAACATTTTATGTCCCAGAGGTGTGTGTGCTGCCAGACCAGTCGGCACTTGGCAGTGAAATAAGTTCTTCTTCTTGTGCATCCTTCAGAAGCAGCAGAGCAAGGTGATGAGACAGTGTCAGGAGCAGGTCTTGGCTCTTACAAGTGGAGATGTCTCCTCTTCTACAAATGTAAAGAACCCATCTCTGCTCCTCAAAAGTCAGAAGATCCAGAACTTCAGTCCTGTCCTAGCAGCAACACCTTTTCCCAAGCCTTATTTCAATATAATTTGGGAGGAATTTTCACAACACAAAGAATGGTTTGAAATGAGTCTCATTTCATCCTGAATTTTTCTTGTAAAGTTGAGTCTGTTAACAAATTTGGGCAGCCAAATGAAACCGCAGCAGAGAAGAGCCCAGGAGAGCTCACCAGCAGCATGCCAGCAGCTGTGCGAGGGTACAGTCTGTGCGGGGCAAGGTGTGCTTCTATCTTTCCAAATTGCGTTTGCACATTTCTGAGAATATTTTAGCTTTCCCCTGAACAGTACTTACTTGGTAAAAACACAAGTTATAAATCACATTTCTTAGAGTAGTCTTGTCATATGCCCTTTCTACCTGGTGTGGAGTTTTTTTCATCTTTAAAACAGTATCAAAATTCATATTGATAGCCTTGGGAGATATAAAGCCGCTTCTCAGAGTCACTGTGCAGAAGGACATGATCGAATTTTTCCTACTTCCAGTGTCTGATATAAGCCCAGCACCTTCAGCTGGTGTCTGGCACGGAGGTGTACGTGTTCACCCTGTCCATACTGAGCTGTAAGGGTCTGTTTTAGAAATCAGTCAGAAGAAAGAATCGGTGGACAAGGAAGACTCACCATCCCTTTCAGGAACTTCACCGTAACCCAAGAGTACGCCTGCAAAGAATTCAGCCTACTCCTACATTGGGCAGGCGTTGTCGGCAGCTGCAGGCGCTTTGTATCCCTCATTGTGAGGAACTTTGGAAATGACCCAAGGTTCTGGGGAAGATAGCGTACAGTGTCCTGCTTTCCATCTGTGTGGCTGTCACCACCTGTAGAAACACAAGGTGGAGGGTAGGAGCTGCTATACCACTGCGGAGCAAGTCCCCTGGGGTGTTGTCACAAGGTTAGTGTGGCTCTGGGGGGCGAAGGAGGTGCCTACACCAGCCCAAGCTGCTGAGGGTGGTCAGGGTGGCATGGCCAAACCCACTCACGCCCAGAGCATGACCTAGTATTGCTCAGAAAAGGGAGATTGTCAAGAAACAGAGGGGTTCAACAGATTTGGCGGAAAGCAGCTAGACCTTGAAAACACAGATGTTGAGATGTTCGTGTATGAAACTAGTCAGCAGACCTTTGAGGGCAGATGTTGGCTCCTGGTGGGGCTGTGTGGACGCGGTGGCAAGCGGTGGAGGTCAAGGAGGATATATTTCCTTTGTTTGTATGTTAACCTGAACCACGGCCTTGGGAACTCCTGCTGTGATCTGTATTTATGTTCATATTTGATTTTTATCTATTTACCTCTCAATTTAAGAGAGATGGGAGTGGATGTCAGCTTGTAGGGGACTTACTTCTCAGCCTCAGTTATGTCCTGAGAACCTGCAGGAGCTCTTGGCCCCAGCAGCACTATGCTGGGATTTACACCAGCACAGTGGAGGTCAGAATCTGGCCCTGCCACCCCTCCTTCTTCTTGCAGGAACCTTTTTGGTTTGTGGCTTGCCCGTGAGTCCCATGCAACTCCGTTTCGCTTTTCTCTTCTTTGAAAAAAAACCCACAATCTAATTTTTACTCTCTGACTGATCCCAGGGCCTGAGGTGCCACCCCAAAATAAAAACGCATCCTCCCTTCCCCAGGTCCGGCGAAGTTGTTTTCCTCTGCCTCCTGCAGCGCAGGTTAAGCCAGTGCCAGCTCTGGTCTCGGGAGATTCCCTGCAACCCCCACTTGCCTCGCTCCGTCGCCGGCAGCTTTTTCATTATTTATTTAATGTCTTGTACCGTAAATAATGGTGACTTTATGGTTATTAGGAACGGGTTAAGGTACATGCGGGCAGCACCAGGCTGCCTTCAAAAGGAACAGGCCCGGCATAAAATGTTGCGATAATTGCTTTACTGCTGAGTGCTTGGTCTTTATTTTGTGTCCGATTTGTCTCTTAAGCCAGCGTAACATTCTCCCCGCTGCAGGAGAATGCAGAGAGCAAATTGAAGGTCTGAGCGTGAACAATGCAACATGGTGCACTGCTGGGTTTTTCTTTTCTTTCCTCTTTCTTCGTTCCTCTCTCGACCTCCCTCCAGTCATCTCTGCTCCCCCTCCCCCTCCAGCCTCCTCTCCCTCTCGGCCGCTCCGGCTCTTCCACCTCTCGGCACCCTGTTTATGGCAGGTGAGATGGGAGGCGGGAAGCTGGCAGGTCCTCTTCAAAAGCAAAGAAAAAAAATATATAATGGCAGAAAGTACCTTCTTATACGAAGCCAGGCATGTCCTTCCACCTGAAATCCCAAGCGCATGTCCTAATCCAAGAATAATGATGGCTTTTCTGTAGTGCTAACGATACCCGCGCAGGCAGCAGCTAAGGATGCTCCTGGGTGCCTTTGCCTGCTGGCAATGGCATGGCAGCTGCCCGCACACCGCACGTGCCGAGGAGAAGGCAGCAGGGAGCGGGTCGTGGAGGCAGGTGTGCTTTTAAAACAGAGCTCCCAAGGTGCCAGGGCCAGGGAAATGTTTGTGTCATCCCACCATACACAATAATTACCTTGTTAGAAGTAATTAAATGTGGATTTGTGATCCTTCTAAGGTGGAGCTTCCCTTTCCCTCCTCTTAATCATGAAAGGCAGCTGCGGTTGCAGTGCAGACAATGGGAGCATCCTGGAGCAGGGCGGCCACGGTGGGTGCATCAGTCATCCCAGGACCCTGGCAGTTGACCCGGTTCTTTTCCCACCCGTACGCTCCTCCCCAGAGTGAAACCATCTGAATTGCTTGCTTCTGAGATTTATTTTCAGCAGAGGGCAGGAAGCCGAGTGCCAGCCCGGCTCCTGCATGGCATTGCAAGTCTGTGCTGGGCTGCTCCTGTGACTTTGACAAAGCTGCTCAGTTTTCCTGGACCTCAGTCATCCAGGCTGTGAAATGGCACCGTTGCCCCCAATCTGCCTGATTATGAGTCTCCATTTAATAACTATCCAGAAAGTGCTACACCAGAAGGACAGTGATCTGCTACAGAGCCTCCTGTCTCTCCTCTGTCCAGAGGCAGTGGAAATGAAGGTTGCAGTTTCCAATCTAATCTCTGGTTGTAGAAAAATGGTTTTTTATGATTGACTGCCTTGTGGACTCCTCTGGAGTGCCTGGGTCTCCTTCACGTTGGAGAAACCTCGTCTGGTTGGAAAGTCAGAAGTTTCCTGGTGGTGCAGTGTGTGCTGGTGTGATGGGATGGGGCGACGGGGAACTGGCCTCGTGCGGAGCAGGAGAACACCCCTTTGTGCATGCCTTGCTAGCAGTGTTGGGGCCAAGGCAATATTTGTTTTACTAAGAGGAAACAGAGAAAGGGGATTTTATTGTAAAGGAGTCCAAAGCTGTCTCCTGGATTCTTGGCCAGGAGTCTTCTAAGATGTTTAGAATCTCTCTCATTTGAGATCAAACCTTTATGGTTTGGCCTTTTTGTATCTTATCTACGTGGTATGGAAAATGCAACCAAAAATATCCCCCAGATGCACGTCATCTTTGAAAAAGCTTTGGTTTGAATTTTCCTCAAGAGTTACGATTTGGCCGTTACCCCAAGGGCAACAGCTACACAGCTGAGAAAGTGATATGTGCAAAAATTGAACTTTTTGCTTTGCCCCCTCTTCCCACCTTAGCTAGAGACATGGTGCTTACCGGGAATTAAAAATGAGAGAGTTTTATCTTCCCTGGCCCTCTGGAAAATAGCTTGATTAGTAGAGCAAATTATTACACAAAAGAAGTTTGTCGGTTTTGGGTTGTTTTTTTTTTTCCTTTGCAAGGATCCAGGAGTTATTTCAATCAGAAAGTGCTAATCATCAATTTAAGCTTAAGAATCAATGGGTTGTAGCCGTGGCAAAAGCCAAATCAATGCTGAAAATCTGACCCATGGATAGGTTTGGTCCCCTTTCTCACACTCCCCACCTGCCTCCCTTCCCCCTCCCCTTCTCCCCTAGAGCAGCGACCGAGTAATTAATAAGGCATAAGGGGAAATATGAATGAATTGGGCCGAGTGAGGGAAGGACGAGCAGGAGGAAGGATTTGCTCTGTGTATCTGAACAGCTTTAATTAGCTGTTGCTTAGTCTCTTTGGTTTGGTTGCTTGTTAGGGTAATCCAGTTAAAGAGGCTGCCTTTCATCTCCGTTAGACTTTTCTCAGCAGAGAGGGATGGGTGAGCTGCGCTGGAGCACGGGGTGGTGCGGGCGGGTGGGAGCCGAGGCCACCCCAAACCCCAAATGCGATTGTTCCTACAGGGCTGCCGCCTTTAAAAACAACTAAAACAACCCAACTCCGGTGCAGCCCTCTAGCTAGCCACGAAGTCAGCGGTAAAATGGCCAATGTGCTTCTCTGGGCTTAATGTGTCCTGTTTTCTGACCCCGAAACGTTTTCTTTATGAAAGGATCAAGTTGGGAGCATTGTCCCAGCGCCTTGAAAAGAGCTGCACAGAATGCTCTTTTGTGTTAAGTTGCCTTTTTTTTTTTTTTGAGCCACTGCCTGCTGTGTTTTTTTCCTCCCCCTCCCTTCTGCACGATGGGGGGAGAGGCTGGGATGGACAGTGATACAGACAGAGACTGTCTTGATGAACCATCTGTGCCACAGTGTAATCCAGTGGAGCTGAAAAATTAAACAGCATTTTCAATTAACTTTCTCTCTCTGGCTCATTCTTCTTCTTCTTCTTCTTCTTCTTCTTCTTCTTCTTCTTCTTCTTCTTCTTCTTCTTCTTCGGGAGAAGTTTTGTTTTAACCCCTTGGAAGCCATTGGGATGGGGAGGCTCTGGGATACGGGGGCAGTGAGGGCAGGGCACATGTAAAAAACACACACCTGAAATCAAGACAGTGTCCGTGAAGCCCAGCGTCCTGTCTGGGGCAGGACATGCTGGCTGACTTAGAGGATGGTTCAGAAAGGCATATAATTTTGGAATAAATGCGCCACAGGGGAACTTTTTCTCACTTAGTTGAAAGA
>NW_009648332.1:7596013-7609795 GCF_000708025.1 Charadrius vociferus | reverse complement strand
CTTTAAAAAATGACAATGGCGGTTTTTCTTTACTCTTGTTGATATAACCTAGGATGTTTTCATTATCCTGTTCAAGTGGGCTTTTTTCTACTCAGCACTATCTTGTGGCAAGGAGTCCCAGGGGTTAACTCTGCATTGTCTATAACTATTGCCTTTTTATCAATTGTAAGGGTTTTTTGCCATTTGTCTTCATGTCTTCATTTAATATCCTTCTTCCTTTACCCAAGGAAAGGAGTAGTAAGTGTTACTTTATTAAAACTACTCCTATTCTACTCCCTGGTTTGTATATGTCCTTTGTCACCATTTTTATTTGTCCTCTACAAAAAAAGGTATTTTCATTCTCTTTGGGAAAAAGGTTGCTCCTGACCTCGGATGGTGGCTGTGGTTCACATGAACGCTCTCATTTGCAGCAAAGGTGGGGGGGCTGCGTGGGACGCAGGGTCCCTGCTGCTGACTGCTGAGGCACACGTGTGTCTCCCAGGTTATGGTTACCGTGGCTCTTCTTTTTGGGGAGAATCCTGCCTTTTTCCCATTGATGACTCCAGCTCTCCTAGATGCTCACTTGGGAACTCCTCTGTCAAAGGCATTTAGAAAGCCCCCAAAACTTGCTGGCTAGTTGTTGAGCTGATACACTTGGACAATTCCCATGGAGAAGAGAGTATTTGCCTTCACAGGAGGCTCCCTGCGTGGGGTGTGTTAAGTCGTGGCCATCTGAATACAGTCTTTAATTCTGGAACGTTTTCCCGCGATTTGCCTGCTACTGAAGCAGGGTTTTGCTCATCTGTAATCCTGACAGCCTTCCTACAGCCTCTCTGAGAACATTAGCCTTCCTCCTCAGTAAGTTCTCTTCTCCCACACTTGCAGCATAGCAGCAGCAACTTTTCCCTAGCAGAAACCTCAGGGAAAGACCCACAAGAATGGCCCTGTGCCTGTTTCCCCTCCCAGTGCTCATATTGGGTGCATGAAGCTGGCAGAGGGGTGGGTGCAGAGCTCGAGCCCAGTCCTTGTCCTTGGCTGTTGAACACTCCAGGTCTCCATCCACAGAGGGGTTGGCTGGAGGCCGGGGAGGGAGGACCTTTGCTTCCCATCAGAGCAAATCCAGGCTGTCCCTGGACCCAGGCTGCTCTGTCCTGCTCAGCAGAAGCTGGGACAAGAGGGCAGTGGGCGACAGCAAAGCCATAGCTTCACTGCAGTCTTTGCATCTCCACTTCGTACCCATTTGAGCCAGTGTCTCCAGTCCACTGACATCTGCAGCCAGGAGGGGAGGTCACACGCTGGAGCGTGTGGGCCCCTCCAAGCCCTCCACTGCAGCTCAAGCTTGTCACTTGCCAGGCTAGCAGACAAGCAGGGAGAGTTGCCGCTCGCAGCAGCGTCCCGGTGCCCGCTTGCCCTGCGTTCGCCGTGCCCCCTGGCAGGGCTCCCTCCCCAGCCCGCAGCTCCCCGGGGAGAGCAGCCTCCCAGTTACCAGGGGCTGCTGCTGGCATGACAGGGGAGAAGAATACTCAGCAAATTGCTTTGCTGCACATCTTAAAGCAGCCCTTGATTTGATTTAAACAAAAACAAAAGGGGGCTTGGTGGAAAGCGGGGCGATTGGCGGGCGCAGGCCCTCTTCTGTGTCTTGCACACACAGGCTCACATAAGTGACAGCTCAGTGGGCCGCTGTTGAGCGCTTTCATTGCACTGGCTCAGCCTTTCGCTCGGGAAAGCCAAAGTGTCTGTCACTGTGTGTCTCTCCCCGGCCCCCCCACGCCTTTTCTTTTGCCGTTCCCTTTCTTTCCCTCCCTCTCTTCTGCAGAGGAATGGGCGAGACCTTTGCATTCAAAGGGAGGATGGCTCTGTGAGGTCTCACTGAGGGTGGAAATCGCTTTAGCAGAGATGATGTTTCTTTGTTTAGGGGTAAATTGTGCCCCTTCTCCGCGGCTCCGGAGTTGCCAGATGCTGTCATCTGCAGGGGGTCCCCAGAGAGGGGTGCGGGAGCCACGAGGGGAGTGGAAGGGTCTGGGAGGGGAGCTGCTGGGTTTAGTACTTTTCAATGGGAGGCAGGGATACAAATGGGAACAGAGAAAGGTTTGGAAGATTTGTAGTCGGTGTCTGGGGAACTGCATGTGAGCGAGGGCACAGGGAAGAAGTGCAACTGGGTGGAAAGGACGTGTGCTCCTTCCTCACATCTCAGAGCCCTGAGCTCCACGCGGTGGCTTAGCACTGGCTCTCCCTGGATGCTCTGGTCTGAGTTGCTGCTGTTATTTGAAACTGCATCAGATTCCCACGCTGCTTCCACCTCCAGTCTTGACCAAAATGGAGCCCTAGGACTGAATTAACTGGCACTGAGGGAGATGGCTTGGGTATTGCATTTCAATGTCTCTAGTCATTCATTTTATTGGGGCTATTCTGACCATATCCAGCTCTGATAGCAGCTGGGGTAGATCCACCCCTTGGCTTTCACATGAACCTCGCGTGAAATGCAGGATAGTGGGATTAAGAAAAAGCGGTGACCAGCATCAAGGAAGACGCAGGGTGCTTGGACATGCAGCAATGGGCGCGATGGGGCAGAGCCTCTTGCTGCTCTCCCTGGAGTCGGCACCCATTGCACTTTGTGCCTGAGCACTGAACATACTGCAGACTGGAGCCACTGCACTCCGTCTCCCAGCAACCCAAGGAGAAGCGGGACTTGAGAGCACCAGCAGAGCTTTTGAGGACATGCCTAGTAGCCCTCTTCTGATGTCCAAGCATGTGGTCTTGGCCAGCTGTGGCCAAGTGTTAATGTGTTTGGGATGGCACATTCTCCTGAGCCCCTGGACCAGGACTGTGCTTTCTTTGACAAGTGAGCAGCCCCCTCAAGCGCCTGTCACTCATCATTCTTCGTGAGCTGTCTGACAGCCTTGCTGAGCTCCGCTTCCAGGTGCATTCATTGGTGGGTCTTGTGGGCTTCTGTTCCTGAGGGCTCAGAGCATGGTCATCTCAGCCCTCCACAGCTAGTCGTCCTTCCTGGGCATGATCCTGCAGTCTCTGCCTTGACGGCAGCAGATGTCAGGTCCATGTGTGTCCAAGGACACTCTCAGATCACTTCCAGGCTCGATGCCAGCACTTAGGGTGAAGAGGCTGGTTGGTATTTGGAAGTAGGGTTGGTTACTTTAGCAGCAGATCGCTGTACCCCTGTCATGAGGTAACCCCTGTCATGAGGAGTGTGATGTGGAACATGAATTGCGGCATGTGTAGTGCTCCCAACAGCCATTCTCTGTTTCTCTATTCCCAGTGGCAGGATCAGGCTTACCACAGGTCTGCTTTGGCCAAGGGGAAGGCAAGCAAATATCTCCCCATTCAGGGATAAGGAGAGCAACTCGTTTGGGTGATGCCACAGAGTCCTCCTGACAGCCCTGCTTTCATACACCTCGGCTGTGCTAAACGCTTTTTCTTTTGGCAACCTCACAGTTAAAAACTTTACCAGTTTCTTTCTCTCTCTTTTCCCCTTCCTTCCTTTTCAGAGTTGACAGGGGCAAAATAAAGGCTTTATTTTTTTTAAACAATTTTGTTCCTTCTGGGAGTGATGGAGCGAGAGTGAGTGAAGATTATAGCTCTGTGTGCCGAAGACCTTCATAATGGGGGGAGAAGCAGTGACATAATGGGAACCTAATGGCAGTAATTGGCCCTGGTTTTGACAGGGCCTATATCACGGCTCAGGAAAAAAAGAGATGTTTAAAGTAAAAATTTACACAAAATTATACGGTTTGGGGGGTGAAAACGGCTGTTTGGTTTTTATCTCTCTTTTTTCCCATTCCTCTGGGGACGTTGCCTTGCACTGTGTTTGTGTCTGTGTGTGTTTTCATGTCCATCACTTAATCAAAGTCAGAATGAGGGTCCCTGAACAAGAGAGCCTACCGTGCGGCACCCAGGTTTTTAAAGCACTGGGTCAGACGCTGAAAGACAGCGCTGCTGAAGCCCCCTTCAGGAGAGGTGGGACATGGGGACCCCACTGAAATTTCTCCGAGGCTCAGCTGTGCCAAAGCTGGTGGCATAGGGAAGTGAGGATCATGGTGGGGCGCAGAAGCTGGAGCAGCAGAGAGGGGCCATGGGCAGGAGTATCTCTTTTTCCTTGCTGTCCACACCACCAACTGAGAGCCCTTCTACCTTTCTCCGTCTCCCCTTGTAGGGGCTGTAGGAGCCCATGCGTGCAGAGGACAGGGAAAGGGACATACCTCCCGCCAGCGAGGGCAAGGGCAGCACTGTGTCTGCAGGCTGCACTGCTGTCCCCTTAGCCCTCAGCCCTTTCATGTTTGCTCTGGTATTCAGATCTCAGTGGTCCACAATATCTTACCCATCGTCAGACCCTATGAACTTCTTTCCTTGAACGCAGCCACAGCTCCCTCAGCCTTAGTCAGCTCCTTGACCATCTCCCAGGACCTCGTCTGCTGCGCTCCAGACTGTCTCTGCTTCTCTCCAGCACTGTGGTCCCAGGGGACAACGTCGTTTTTTCAACACGGCCATGTCAGCACCCACCAGAGCACACCACTAGTTCGAGCTCTGATTCCTTTGCAGGCCTGGAGCACACTGCACGTTTTGTGTTGCCATATCACAGTGCAAGCTGTGGTCCAGCTTGATGTCCCCTACCATTACCCAAGTCTTCCCTGCTGCTGCAGCTTTGCTTGCGTGTTTTCTTGCTTAATACATATCAGTCAGCTTGTTCTCCCTCGGAATAGCAGTGTGTGCTAATGAAAACCTGCACACTGTAGCATTGCCCTTAGCCAGAAAGCGGCCACAGGCTTGGAGGTGTGACCGCAAACAGAAGTTTGGAAGTGTGGCACTGCAAGCATCTGTGTGTGTCTATGTGACTTCATATGCACAGCTTGGGACGGGGACTCAAACTTGTACAAGACCCTGCAGGAGCCCTCAAAAAGTGTGTGCGTATCAGGGTGTAAGCAGACTTATCACACACGTAGTTGTGACAGCTCAGTGACAAATTGCATCACTGCAATTTGGATCACAAAGCTATTCCAGAAGATGTTAGATGTTTCTAGAGTGCATTGAGTTCCAAATTCCTCTGTCTTCAAGCTGGATTGGCACAAAGGGCTGCTGGCCTTATGGACACAAAGGTGTTGAATTGAGATGCATGTCTGCATGTTGGTCTGTTGGGGAAAAAGGTCCTGATTCTTTCACTCTCCTGCCTCTAGGACCTTTAAGTGTGTCTAGTAAATAAGCTCAAGGCTTGCCATGCCCATCACCCAGTAGAAGTTGGGCAATACTCTTCAAGGACTGACCCCAAGGGGGCAGCTTGGATGCACAGCGTATACATTCATCTCATGGGAATGGCAAAAGGGGCTTGTACAGATGTCTTGCCCCCATTCTGACCAAAACGAAACCAGTAGATTTGCAGTAGTACAGTTCGAAAGAGACAAGGAGCTTAAAGCAGGATCTCTCAATGAAAATGCCTGAGGGCTGTTGTTACACCTCTGTGTTAAAGGATCAATAGTCATTTGGACCAGATTGAGCAGAGAAATGACTAATCTCAGAAAACGACATTCCTCGTGTGGCTGGATTGGAAGTGGTGTGCCATGGTCTGGGAGGGTAACCTGGGCTCGCTTGGTAAGCTTGCAGACCCCGCGTGGTCCACTGTGGTGTGATGTTTTAGGAATAAATCAGCACATCTCTCCTCTAAGCGACAAGCAATTGTCTGTTCTTCAACCTACGCAGTTGAGAGGCGTGACACAGAAGCTCTGTGCTTGTCCACCAAGCCCACACGAATCACCTACTGCTGTAGCCTGCCTGGAGAGGGCCTTTCCTTCACCCAGCTTCTGTAGCTGTCTCAGCCCCTCACATCTCCCAGGAGGGGACAGAAAATACCTTTAACTCCAGTTTAGAGATGGGAATGAAAAGTCCCAACACCTGTGCCGCTGGCTGGCTGTGGGGAAGGGAAGTCCTTTTAACGCTAAAGGCTGAACATAGCCATAACTCTTCTCTGCACTTGCTTTGCTTTACTCTGGGGTGTCTCTCTTCCCACCCCACTATCGAGCTCGTGTGTGTGTGTGTGAATGTGCGTGCTTGTGCGCATGCACCTGACTGACCTTAAACAAGTGTGCAAAACTCGTTTGCCTTCCCGGCTGAAAGGCTGCAGGGCTGCTGGGGACCTTGGGGGCAGGGGGAAGGCAACATCTGTTCAAAACCAAACAGTGCCTCCTGCTAAATGGCCTAGAAAGCTCCTTCAAGCGGGGTCCTGGGTGGAGACTCCAATGCTGGGAATGTTTTGTCTGGAGGAGCTGGGATCGGAGGTGGGTGTCCGTGGGGGCTCCCACATCCTGAGAATGAGCCACATCTGGGGAAGTCGTTTGGCTGGTGCTGATGATTCCCCAAGCGCTCTTGGCTTTAATGACTCGTGATGCCGCAAGAAGTGGCCCTGTAATGGCCATTCCATGCTTGGCCAAGGGGCGCGTGCTCTGCCCCCGCACCGGTGTGTTTTCTCATTCCCACAGGGGACCAGCACCTTCCGCTTTCCAACTGCCCCAGGCAAGGCCACCTGGAGACCCCAGCGCCTTCGGGAAGGGTCTGGGGAATTTGCAGGTTGCAGTAAGCTGTGATTCTGGTGGCCATTCAGGTGTTTGTTCTGGCTCTGCTGTACCCATCACCAGTGCTGGGCCAGCGTGAAGTTTCTCTGATTAAGGTGGGTTCAGAGGTGCTGGCTAAGCTGGGCTGTGGATGCAGACCCAGGAGCGTAAGTCTAAGCAGGAGCCCGCTGCTTGTAATGGGAGGGAGAAGGGGAGCACACTGGCCGTCCAGCAACAGTCCTGGCTGTTTCACTGCCGGGGAGCTGGGTTTTCAGTGAGGGTGCTATGTTGCATTGCCTATAGGAGGGGTGGCCAAGCCCCAGAACACCAGCACCAGGCTTGCCTGCTGGAACTCACGTGGGACCAAGCTCTCCCAAGCATGACCCTGTGCTCACAGCCCTTCTTACTGTGCAGCTGAGAGGGCGGTGATGGCATTAGTCCCCCTTGACCCTGCCAGACTGCCACAAATCTCCATTCAGAAAGGTCCCTGCTATGGACCTTGCACCTTTCACACAGCTTATAGAGACTCAGGCTGTCCTGTCAGCCCAGCATCTGGCCAGGCCTGCCCCTTTGGCCATTTTCAGCCCTGTTCAGAAGGGTGAATTGCCGTGGGACTTGTCCTGCTGGGAAGCAAACTAGCGATCTGTTTAATCCAGCACCTTCCCTGCAACGGTGAGTGGAGCTCAGTACTCCAGCAAGAGTTTAAGTACTCTGCAGGTGGCACTTTGAGGTTAACTCTCCTCCAGCCCTTGTCCCACTCACTGATAGACTTTAGTTTAAATCCTCTGGCTGTATGGCAAATCTAAGGCAAAGTTTCCTTGACTGAAAGTTGCCTCCTGATGTAGCCATGGTGCTCATGTGGCTTTGCTACTGTCCAAGTACCATCATTAATCCTCCATGGGAAGGTTTTGGTGGGCCTCAACCTAGTTTCTGGTGGAACATGCACATAATGGCAGGGACTCTGCTCTCCCTCCTGTTGCCAGCCTTGGCACAGAAGCTGAAGCCCAAGAGGGGCAAGGAGAATGAAGCTGGCACCACGCAAAGAGTGTATCCTGGCTCTCCTGCAGCGTCTGAGACTGCTACTGGCCCACCAAATATGTGGGGCTAGCAGTGGGCTGATCCTGCCACGCTGCTTCAGTCTCTCTTATCCCCAGAGAGCAGAGTACCACAGCTGAGTGCCCACAAGTCATTTTGTGTGCAGGCACAGTGTTCTCTGGGCTCCAGCTGTGATGAAGAGGGATAGAGAGACAAGGTCGTTGCCCGGTGGCTACTCTGGTGCCTCCATGGACTTTCTTCTTGGTTGTGCTGGTTTGAGGGTTTGCTGCAGTCTGCTCCCACCTTTGCTGTCTCGACAGTCTTCAGATCTGACTGTTTCTGGAAGACAGACCTGACACTGTTGACCATCCCCCTCTTCCTCCCCTCCTGCCCCTGGTTTGGTTCCCCTTCCTTCGGTGGGTTCTCTTGGTGCTCTCCTGCTTCCCATCCAGACTCTGGTGGAAGATTCATTTTCACGCCAAACCAAATGCAAAGCCCATGACAGCAATAGCAATGAGATCCACGTAGGGATTCGGGCCGCTCGCGGGGTCCGGTTCCTGCTCAGCTCCGGGTCACAGCATCCGGTACCCCATCCTGGCAGGAGCCTATCCGCCGCACCGGTGGGGAGCAGGGAATTCCCTCCCCCTGCCCGCCTTGCGCAGTGAGCGCTCATAAAGCCGCAGGTGTGGGATGTTTGTTATTTAGTCTACAGCCTGGTATGTGACAGTTTCTTTTCTACTCGGAGTGGTTTCAGATAATTAGTACATTACGATTCCCCCACCTTGAGTGGGGGAGAGAGGAGGGGGCAGCCCACCCTCAGACTACTTGTAATTTCACATCCTGTGTTTTATGGACCCGAACTGTTCAGGGCGGGGAGTTGGATGGGGGGGGGATCAGAGAGCAAACAGCGAGTCCTTCCCCCACCTTCACCATCAACCAAACCCTGGGGTTGTTAGGGTGGCCAAATGTTATTTTGCAGAGTTGCAACCAACTTAATTCAGAGACGTTTGTGGGTTTTTTTGCTGTCTCTCTTTTTTTTTTTTTTTTTTTCCTTTTAAGGCTTGAATACCTTAAAAAGGGAAGAATGAAAAACAAGATGCTCTTTCTCCCGGCCTGTCCATGCTCCCCTCTCTCCCTTTTTATTACACGCTTATCGCTTCTTTCCCTCCTGCTTTTGAAATTGATTTCCTTTCCTTTCTCCCCTATTCAGGGCCTAAACGCTGAATGTTCGATATTTCATTTGAGGCCGCTAATCGCATTACCACCCTTGACGTTTTACAGATATCATATTATGGGCGCAAATTTGGCAAATTATTAGCGTTGTAATGTATAGCTTGTCAAAGGTATTTAAGACACTAAGAGCCCTGGGCTTATCGGGGTTAGCAGAGAGCTCTCGTTGAGCTTTTGAAATGCAGAGAGCCGGTTATAAAACACACTGTGACTCTCTTTTCAGCTTGTAAAAAAAGAGAGTGCGAGAGAGAGAGAGAAAGGAGGGGGGAAAATATCATCCGTCTATCAGGGGCTTCCAGGGCTGATAACAAGCAAAATTCTTCTCTGTGGGTTTCACTGGAAATGTGAGAAGCTTTTAAAACATTTCACAAGCTGTCTGGGAAAGAGGAAAAAATCTTTATTGAAAGGATGTAGCAATCTTTTTACTGAGGTCTATTTATCTCCTGGGAACAAGCTGTAAGTAGGAGTTTCCCTCCCGGTCACCGGAGGAGTTTGGGGAGGGAGAGCAGTGTCCTCCAGTGCTCCTGCGCTGTCCCCTGCGGTGACTCCTCCTGGCCCAGCCTGGGACGCTGGTAGCTGGAAATGGGTCCCAGCGGCCCTCCTTCACCTCGCTTGGCTGGGATGCTCCTTGCCACGTCCCGTTAGGCAGCGGAGGGGGGAGGCAGATGCTGCTGGGCCAGCCACAGGAGAGAGGGTTCGGGGAAGCCCCTTCCCCGGTCCCCCAGCGCAGCTCCAGGGCAGGCAGAGCAGGACAGAGCCAGTGTTGGCATTAGCTCAGTGACCTTCTCCCAAAGGGAGGTGTTTCCTCTCCGATCAGTTTATTAAAATGGTTTTAAGTCCTTTTAAAGCCCTGTGGGGGATTTGTGTTTCCTTCCCTAGGTGTCAAGATGTGAGCGTGTGTGTTTCCCCTACTCTTTTCAGACCGAGGGAGGAGGGGGGCATGGCAGTGCTGGGTCACATTTTGCTCCCAATATTGTGATGCTAACAAGCTGCGGAGTTCGTCAAGGCGAAGCGGGGCTCCGGCAGGACCAGGGAGGGGGTGACAGGGTTGGCGTGATTCACTCCCCGCTGGCAGCAGAATGGATATCATGCGTCTTATTACGGAGTTAGACAGACAGAGCCCCACCACTGAGAGCTGTCAGTCCTGCCTCCGCTTGACAAAAACAAGCCATAAATAAGCAAATGTTTCACAGCAAGGGGGCTTGTGTGCGTGTATGTGAAAGAGAGGGAGAATAGCTCTGTGTGAAGTACCCGTGGGGGGGCTGCATTTGTAACCCCTGTTTGTAAGAGGGAAAATGGGTGGGATTTATGCCACTGGGTCTCCACTGTGTGTCTTCCTATTGCCTTGCATAAGTGTTTGGAAACATAACCTTGTGTACGCCAGGCAGTGCACATCTGGGTGAAAGCGTGCCGGCACGGGGGGCACGCAACCGCATTCGCAGCAGTTTGTGTTTGCTAGGCTGCATCGGCAGGAGGGTTCCTCTTGCAGAAGTATTTTGCTGGGAGGACACAGTGGGATGCTGAGGCTGGTAGAAGATTTAAAAGTACCTGTTGCATACACATGTGGGCCTGGCTGCGATGCACATGTGCTGGGAAGATACAAAGCACTAGATTCAAGGAGGTGTCATGCTTTTCTGAGCACAGAGCATCTCTGAAAAAAGACCTCAGCATGGAGATGAGTTGTGTGCAGGCATGGGTGAAGTTCCCATCATACTCAGCAAGTTCTGCCAGCACCTGTGAAGGCAGGAGGACATGCAGCCCTCAAGGGCAGGGAGCCTGTTTTGTTTGGGGCAGGAGGGTCCATGGTCTTGTCATAGCTTTTCTAAGAGAACAACAGTGAAAGACCCTGAGCCTGTGCCCTGTGAAGGCTGCAGCGTTGATATGTCACCCATCCTTCCTGGGCTGAAGCAGGGGTTGGCACATGGTGCCCTGTCTCTGCTGATGGGTGCGGGAGTATTTCCTGGCAGCCCCATCCAGCCCCGTTCCGCTGTGGGTGCTCTGCCATCCACATCCTCCCAGCAGCTTTCAGCCTCTTCTCATTTTGTGGTGCCCCAGGGGGTTTCCAGAGGTGGCGTAGAGCCCACATGCAGAGCACTATTTGATCCTGAGTTTGCTTTTCTTGTTTAGCATTGCTGGGTAGCTGAGAAGTAATCCATGGACCCTCAGGGGCCACAGACCACGGGCTGCAAATCACTGCGCTCTGCTTACATCTGTCAGAGTTTTGTAACTGCTCCCGTGCCTCTTGGAGGGCAGGGGATGCTGTCCTCTGACCAGCCAGTTAAAGCAGTGAACCACCCAATTTTAATGATTTTCACTGCAATACAGAGCTGCTCAGCACCTCTGTATCATGCAGCAAGTTTTGGGGCAGTGCTAAGGGCTGGAGGGGCAGAAACATCAGCCACAGGCCAGGCAGCAGTGCACAGACCTGAGTGGTGCTGGGCACTGCAGTTTGCCGTTGCTTGCAGTCTCCCGGAGCAGTGGTGGGAAGGAGGAGATGAAGCAGGATTTGGAGAAGGGTTTGGCTCCTCTGAGGAATTTGCCTCATTGCAGGCAAATGTGCCAGGCAAGCCCTTTCCACATTAAATAGAGCTACTTTTCTATGTTGTATGACTGGCTGTGGTCCTCAGAAGAAGGCAGTAGGAAAAAGACACTGCCCTGTCCTCAGCTGGTTTCTGCTGGTTCAGAAACCAAAGCCCTAAGTCCATCCTCAGGGCTTTGGCCCAATTTTCCTAATGGACAGAAGTTTGTTTGATTTGAGCGTGGAGCATTGGACTCCCTTCCCCTCTCAGCCTCCTAAGGATGCAGCATTCACCCTCTCTCTCATACGAAATGGCGCATCGGTAAGTGCTACTTAAGAAAACACATGTTCTCCCCCTTGAAAGCAGCCCCCCCACTCCCCCCTCACACCAACACCTTTCTTTATTCGACCCAAACCTCACCAAGGGGAATTTGCAACAACTGCGGTGATAAATCCGCCCGCAGATAATTGGCAAGAAAACAACACTTGTGCAGTATATAACGTTTTATGGTTGTTTCATGTACTTTATTATAATACTAATGAGCAGTTATATATCAGGAGCTAACTGCACGCCGGATTAGCTTGTTAGCATGATATGAAACGGCAGAGCAAATAGTCCAGTCCCCCTCACCCGCGCGCCCTCCCCCTACCTCTCGTTCCCATTTGCACTGAGTAATTAGTATGCAAATTAGACCCCGGGACCACACAAGTTCTAGTATATTACAAGGGCTTTATTATGCTCTTGTGAGTAGATGATGGAAGCGGCCCATGACAGTGTTTATCTCACTACCTCTCTCTCTTTTTCTCTCTCACATACATTGGCAGAGAGTAAACACACACTGAGCTGGGCCCTGTACCATTATGACTCCCTGAAGATACCACCAGCTTGCCTTTATCCCGACGACTGGAGTTAAGAGCCTCCTCTGGAAACACCATAACAATGATGTTAATAATAATAATAACCCTGATGATGATGGTGATGCTAAGAGCAGCCTTGGCTCTAGCAGTCATGGTGATGATTGCTGGAGCAAGGAGAAGGATCAGAGTAAGCCAGAATGGGCTCTTTGTCACCTGGGTCATGCTGTGGAGGAGCAAGAGTTGGCCTCCGTTTCCAGCCCTGCAGGGATATCCTGCTTGCTTGTAGCACAGGATTATGGTGTGTTAACTGCTCTTGGTGTGTGATGCTCAGAGCCAAGCATCTTCAGAGTCTATGGTGATTTCCAAGCTATTGAGAGAGAGATCTCAGCTGAAGTTTGCTTCTGGGTTCCTTTCCTTTTCTGTTTTCTGTATACCATACTTTGTGTCCCACTTTCTCTTTTTCCCTTTATTTCTCACTGAGGTGGACTCTGTCTTCCAACCATGTATCTGATGATGGACAGACCTCCCTGAATATAGGTACTTTCCATTTAAATTAGATTTTAAGACACCAGCAGCATCCTCCGTCTCTCCTGCTAGCATGACTCAGACGTGCACCAAGGCACAGACTGGTCAGCGCCCATGGTCCATTGGTGCACTGCTGGGACGCTGAACATGGTGCCATGGGGCTCTACTTCTTCCCATAGCAGCTGAAACCACCAGCTTGGGTGGCCAGCACTCTGTTGAGCTATTAGTCATAATTTCTGGCTATCAATAACCAGGGCTGATGCCAACCTGGTCACCTGAGTGCAAATGCGTACAGTCTTATTCCCACCCCTTACCCAGTCTGCTTTCTTCTCTCCAGGTTTGAGATCTGGTGTCTCTTAGTTGGGGTTGCTCTATGGGTTGAAGCAATGAGTACTGAGGAGCCAGTAGGGGTGAAGGAATGGAAGGAATCTCAATGAAACCCCATCCCCACTTCTTGAGCCCTTGTGTCATGCAGTCATCTCCATAAGCATGTTGAGCTCCATCTCAGACCAAGCAGGTTTTTGCCCAGAGGCTTTCGATTAGAAAGTCCTGGCTTTGAAGCTCTTGGGCTTTGACCTGGGGAGCGCATGAGCTCTGAGGAAATGCCACCTCCTGCGGTCACTGCAGTGCTTCTGGGGGTGTTTGAGACTTTATGAAGGTTCAGGGGAGCCAGCTGATGGGCCTGGGGTGGGAGCAGAGAGCCCTGGATTGGTGCCAGGCTCTATGCTGGGCTGCCTGTGGGGCAGGGCAAGTGTGGCAAGCATCAGACATTAAACCGTCTCTGGGGAGATGCCTTTTGCCAGTCTTCCTTGGGGGGTTTGTTGCCAGCGTTCACTTTGGTTTGTTCCCATCTGCATCTGTCTTTTTCTCACCCCAAGTGCTGGCTGTTCTGGAGGTTTGCTGTTGGGGTGGACAAAGAAGAAAGGGAAAACCAGAGGGATGGCTTGCTTTTCTGGGAGCCGTCTTCTCAAGGCTTAATGCCGAAGAACTTTGTGCAAAAGGAGAGAGATCCTGAAATCCCAGAGCAAAAAAAAAAAAATTGGCCACATTTGTTCTGAGCATAAGCAAGGGGCAGCGGGGGGG
>NW_009648332.1:7585199-7586460 GCF_000708025.1 Charadrius vociferus | reverse complement strand
GGTGGAATCTGTAGAGGCGGCAGTTTTTGTAAAGCGCTGAAGTGCCCCACACATCACGCCCTGACAGGCCCTGATGTTAGCTCCCGGAATGGATCACAGGAGACTCATTAGAAAAAACAAATATTATCACACGCTGAAATGATTTATGGAGAAAAATGAAAAATTTTGTGTTGTTGCGTCCTCGCTCTCCCGCTCTCCTCTGCTTTCGCTCAGGGAAGTTATTTATGGCAGCGGGCCCTTAACAAGAGAAAGGCGAAGCGCCGAGCCGCTTGCTCCTGCAAACTGCCTGCATTTGATTTTTATTAGCGAGTTAAAACTTCCTTCTTTTCACCTCCCCCCTTCCCCTCGCGCGCCTTTATTATCCCGGACTAACTGAAATGCATTTTAATGCCTACTACTTGTGCTTTTAATAGTGATCCTATCGCCACCCCAGCAGCAAATAAAGTGACATTGACAGGGGGAGGAAGGCCTGACAGACAGCCGGGCAGACAGGAAGGAGTTACAGGCCCGCGTGTGCTCCCTCCTCGTCTGCTCGGCGCCGATACCTTCCCAGTAACCCGAGAGGCGTTTTATTGTCAGAGGAGCAAATGCACACGAAACCCCAGCCCGACTATGTATTTCCAGCCCCGGCAGCACGCCGCCTGTGAGGCCGAGAGCCCGCCATGCCCCTGGCCCCTGGGCTGCTGTCCCTGCGGAGATGGCTGGCCCTCTGTCTCCCACCCGTGATGAGGGGACGTGGAGCTTCCTCCAGGCTTCAAGTGTCCCTGGGCGTGGGGCTCCATACCCTCAGCTCCGCTGCCTGGAGGTGGAAAACAGCCCTGTAGCTTCCCAAGCAGGGCCCTCAGCTCCAGGCTTTGCCCAGGGAACTCCTTGCCAAGGCCTGAGTGGGAGGGTGAAGCAGGGGCTGGTGCCTTTCCCCTCCAGGACACAGCCTGGCCTCTGGAGCAGTTTTCCTGGCCCCGGCAGGATAACCCTGCTTGGGGGCAGAGCCACTGAGCAACCCCCAGCCTGGTGGCTGGCAGGGCTCGGCCGGGCCAGCAGGCACCAGCCTGTGGGCTGCCATCCCCTCTGCTCAGTTGCTAAGTGTCCCCATGGCGGCAGTGGCTATGCCAGGCCCAGGGTCCCTCCCCTTCCCCCCCGAAACTCTCTGGGTGGCTGGACGGCCCCATTTTTCCCCTCAGCCAAGCATCCCCAAAGCGGCACGATAAGCTTTCCGGAGCGATGGTTATCGGCTGGCCTTTCCCTCCGCTCCCCCCTTCTT
>NW_009648332.1:7577553-7585100 GCF_000708025.1 Charadrius vociferus | reverse complement strand
TCGGTTTCGATGCCCGTGTGGGTTGGGGGCTCCCCCCTGGTTTTGTTTGCACCCCTGGCAGCAGCAGGAGAGGCAGCCTCTTAGAGAAAAAGTGATTTACAAGGTGTAAGGAAAGGGTCGGGTTTTAGAGCGCTATTAAGGAGCGCGATAATTTCTTCAAAGAAGGCGAATTCTGGTGCTTCTGCAAATCCTGTGTTTATTTTCCTGTGGGGGCCGATCCCAGCAGCTCGGTGGGAGGGGGAGGGATGGGGGAGAGCGGCTGAAGGAGGGGAGGGAGAGAGAAATCGGCCGGGCAAGGGTCCCGTTGGATTGTGGAAGGGCTTCTTCCTGGGCCAGCCATCTCCCTCCCCATCGAGCTAAGTCCCCAGGATGAGCCAGTCTCTAGAAACCATGTTGCGGGGGTGGTGGGGGGGTTATCCTCCAAGAGGGAATCCCCGTCACCGAGCTGCTTGCCCTAACCCCATGCACCTGATTCCTGCGCCAACAGGTCCCCACAGCCAGCCCCCATGTCGTGTCCCGTCCCCCTCTCCCCGGCGCGGCTCCGCTCCAAAATCAGGCAGCGCGGTGCCTTTTAACAGCCAATAAAACCCGGAATTCTCCAGCAGGAAAAGCAGGGAAATTAATCAAATTGTGGATCTGCTGTGAATTACGCGTTCACCTCCCATCTGCCCGTTCAGCCGGCTCACCTTCCCCTCCCTGGCTGCAGCCCCTTCGTCTTGCTGCAGGAGGGAGCCTTTATGGCTATGCCTGGAGCCCTCGCCATTTGTCGTGGGCTTAATAGAAAATGTGTTAAACATACAGGAAATGGCCCAAATGTTACCAACAGGTCTAGTTTGCTTGATTTGTTTCTCCTTTTCGGGGGTGGCAAGGGGGTGGTTGGTTTCATTTGGAAATTGTGGGATGTTAATGGCAGCTGGTCTCGTACCCAGTACAGTCCTTCAAGCTAGCCTCTGTTCGGACAGTGCCCCTGGCTGAGTGTGATGCTGGTGGCAGTGACAGCGGTCACACTGAACGCCAGCCCCAGTGCTTCCGTGAGAGCTGGGGCTTTTTTCAAGGCTTCTCCCCACATCTTTCCACCAAACCCTGCCTCCCTCCATGCTGAATGGCTGTCCCACCACATGTCCTGTGCTGGGGTCTGTCACCTCCTCCCTGCACTCTGCTGCCTGCTCCCTGTCCTGGCACCTGGGCACCTTGAGCCTGGTCTGCCTCCACGGCTTTTGTTCCCGCTCTCTTGCCTTTCAGGACCTGGTCAGGGCCTTGGTATGCCCATGAAGGACTGCATCAGCTCTTTGGAAGGCCTCCCTGTGTAAGCACTGTGCAGTACAGAATTACTCTGCAGCCCTTTCGATACAGTCTCTCTTTGCAGTGCATTGACTTGCTGAAGGCTTTGGGAGGGCTGGAGTTTGCTCTGTACAGCCTGTGAAAGCCCAGTATGGTTCAGGGACCCAATCTCACTGAGATTCAGGTTGCAGAGTTCCCGTCACCGCACAGATGTCGCCAGGGAGGAGCTGCTTTCTCTCCCATCTCAGCTGATGTGCCTGGGATAAAAGGAAGGTCCCCTGAAGCAGCAAGCACAACCCAGGCTACCCAGCAGATGTAGCTAGGCTGTTTTTTTCTGTATGGTGGGCATCAGTGGAGCCATCACCATGACTGTGGTGTGGACATGCCCAAGGGAGCTGGAGCCATGGTGGGTGGTCAGGAGGGAGACTCTATAAACCCCATCAATCTCCTCCTCTGGCTCCCATACATCTGCTTGCAAAGGGAGGGGGAGGCAATAACCTGGCTATCCGCTCACCATTGGCGCTTTGGGAGGTGGAAGGGGGAGGAAGGGGGGAAACGCCAGCCCCGATCCCTTGGCAACTGCAGGCTGAAATATTAACTGGAAGAATGTGCCCAAGACTTGGCCCCCACGCTGGCCTGCTCCAGCGCTGCCTCCTGGGGGGGCGCAGGGAGGGGGTAGCCTGTTTGTACAGCCCAAGTGTCAACTAATTAATAGGAGTTTATAGGAACATTTCCAGGGCAGCTGGCTCAGGAGAGGTGCGGGAAGAGCCCTGTGTTCCCTGAATCCCAACCACTGCTCTTCTCCGCATCTTGGAGGGACAGTAGCTGCTTTGATTTACTTGAGGGTCTGCGCAGCTGAAGCAGCCTCAGCTGGTCATTGCATCACTTCTGCCTGTGCTGCCACCATGCAAAATGGTGCCCATGGCCCATTCCTGAGACCTTTACATTGCATGGACACACTTCTCTTCCCAGGGCTTTGAAGTGCCTGTTGAATGACCCAGCTGGATGGACTTGGTTGGTGATGTGTGTCCTACAGTGGTTCCCTGAGTGCCCATTCTCCATTGAGGAGCAGCAAGTTTCACATCTTGCTTTCAGTCCTTCAAGGTGCACATGTGGATGGGTCCATTCCAGCCCATAATTTCTCATGTTATGTCAAATAACAGGAAAGATGCTTCCTGGGAAGTGAATACACTCCCAACAGTGTGTCTGCGGGATGGTCCCCTCAGAGTACATGTGCTTCTTTCTCTTACGTTGATGTCAGACTGTGTAGACATCAGTGAGAGGTCTTCCTTGTACATCTCTCCTGATGTATAGCGTGGTCCTCAGGGTCAACTCCCCTCCTGTGCTTCACCTGGTCGTGGTGGAGGAATCTTAGAGGCAGCCACGATGGGGCTGTCCTGGGTAGGGAAGGGTGCGAGCTGGGGGAGCACCCTGGGGCGCAAGGCAGCCCTGTAGAGCCCACCACAGAGAGCGGGACTGGAGACCCCTGCTCCGAGCATCCCTGAATTTAGGGCCTACCTGGCGGTGATCTTTGAACAAACCAATAAATGAAGTGTAATAACCAAAACAGTGATTGTTTTCCTCGCGGTAGCTGTGGAAATCTCTCCCAGGGGAGCACAGAGCTGCCAGCCTCAGGTTTTAGATCACAATCCCAGTAACTTTCCTGTCCCCTGGACAATAGTTTACTGCTGCTGCCCTCAGAGCTAGGCTCTATTTATTATATATACTGGCCTCTGTGTGTGGCGGTGTGTTCGTAAAGCCTGATTGAGCTGTAAGGAAAAGTGCACTCCAGGGGAAGGAGGAGACAAATGCCTGATTTGGCCTGCCCTAAATATGGGCTTATAACCTCTGTGGGTGCTGCCAGAGGGTTCAAGGCGGTCATCCAGACGCAGCCCCAGCCACACAAAGCTGTTCCTTGATAGCCAACCTCTGCAGGGAACTGTGGTCGTCCTGCCCTTCTCACCACCCCTGAGGGGCCCAAAGGGCTGCAGGAGTGTGGCAGGACCTGAGCAGCTCTCACTGAGCTGGTGGCTTGCCCTTTGCATGGATCTGCAAAGTCCAGCTCAGAGAAGTAGAGACCCTTGACCATGCAGGTGCAGCTTGGAGCAGCCAGCAGATGGGACCTCCAATGTGTCCAGAGCCTGCAAGGTGGTGTAGCCATCAGATGCCAGTAAAGCATTTTGGCTTTGTTTTAAATTATAGTTATATGTAGCCTGGACCAAAATCATTTGCAGGTGGCCACCTTCAGATAGTGTATGGACAGTCAGGTCACCGTGGGGAGGACAGTGCTCTGATCTCCTGCCAGCTCAAGTATATGGCACTGGCCTTAAAAAAACCTAGTGAGGGTGGCAGAGATCAGCAGGCAACCTTGTCCCATGCTGTCCAATGTGGCTTTCATGAGCTGGAGACCTTTACAGTTACCATGCTGCAAGGAGAGGATCTACACCTCTCTGCAGGGGAGTTAGCTGGTTGTCCGTACAAAGCCTTGGCCAAAGGGGGAACAGGGGTTTCTACTGGGGTGTTGTACTGGCTTGTGTGTGCGTGTAACTGTGCACAAGTGTACACAAACCTGCCCAGCAGCACTTAGATGTGTGTTATGAGTCCTGTATTGCTCGACACCTGGAGCAAATCTTCTGTAGCAGTGTCAGAGGCTATCTGGTATGGATGGCTGTGGGTCATGGCACTGCTGCTGCTCAATGCAGTAAGTGGCCACGGGGCCCAGCAGAGCCTTGACTGGACATTCCCATTTTACTTTGCCCAGTTTAACTGGTTTGATACAAGTGTGAACTGAGGCTGCGATAGAACAGGATAAGAGACAAAACAGATGTGGCCACACCACCTGCTGGGGGATAGTATGGCCCAGGAAAGCCCCAAAGGACAAGCAAAACACCATCCTCTGCTCCCAAACCTCACTGCGAGTTGAACACTGACTGTAAATACCTCCAGGCTCTGAAAGCAGCTACTCCTGGGTCAGGGCTTGGTGCTTCAGACCCATCTTCAGGCCTACATCCTGAAAGCTACCCTCCTGGTATGGCGAGCAGCAGGGATGCGCTCCAGCATGCTGTGTGGCTGGCAGTTGCTGGAGTTGCATCAGCGTTGCTCTGCATGCAGCCAGTCTTGCCGTAGTTTTTGCTGCGATGCCTGTGCAAGGTGAGAGCCCCGTACAGACTGACGTGGGAGCTAGCAGACTGGGAACGGCAAGGCTGCCCCAGCTACTCAAGAAGGGGCACAGTGGTACAGCACAGACATAGTTATTCTTCACTGGGGTAATGGAGAGCTGTAAGATCTTTCATTTTCCAGGAATCTGCCCCCTCCCCCTACTTTTAGCTTTCCTATATAATATTCCATGCTGTAGCCTATAAATGCTGCTCTGAGCCCACAGCCTGATTGAATTTGGAAGCCTTTGTTTACAGATGTCTGGCTGTACAGGGGTATTTATTGAATTTTCCATGAAATGTTGCTCCTCTAATGCTGTAAAGCACAAGCTGCCCACATCAGAGGAGCTGCGTGTTAACGGATCGGGTTACGCAAAGATGCATTGCTTTCCCTCCCCATCCTTTGCCTTCCAGGGGAGGAAGGTGGGTGCTGGAGTCCATGCACAGCCGGGCTTTTCAGGGGATTCTTGCCCTTGGGAAGAGGAGGATTGGCTGTTCTGCACCCTGGGGCTGGAAGGTGAGGTTGGTCCTGGAAGGCAGCAATTCCAGCCACACGTGATGCAGCCCAGCCAGTGCTGAGGGCAGAGCAACTCCCTGCAGGTCACAGCAGCAGTCAGGTCTGCTGGTGGGACTGGAGGTGGGTCTGACTTTGGGCTGCGCTGGCTATCAGTGGCTCAGAAGAAACCTTGATGGCAGGCGGATGTCCTCAGGGCTTTTTTTGTGCCTTCCTTTGAGGCTTGCAATGTTGGGCTACAGTCAAAATAGTGAATAATTTCATAAGATGCCCCTTCAATCACTGTGTAACAAGGGTCCATCTTTCCTTGCTCATCTGATCTACTGGCGCCATACAAGCAGAAGACTGTTATCAGCAAAAGAAATAGGATCTTCTTCCTGGGAGACCTTTATGGAGCCCCTCGGAGCATCCTCTGACCCCAGTGTGTCATTTTTAACCTCTGTCTTGAGAGGGAAATGAGGGAGAGCCTGATCTGTGGAGGACACATCCGGGACCTGCCGTTCTTGCAGTGGTAGCTGGAGGAATGTGTCTTCCTTCCTCGTGGGGGAAAGTACAAAACCATCTTGCAAAACCCTGGGTCAGGAGCCCCAGGATCTCTGATGTAAAATAAATGATTCTCGGGAGAGAGCATGTGTTCACCATGTTAGAAAAACAAGCCCCCTGCAAACAGCACATACCAAACTCTGCCCGGAGGAAGGGACTTCAAGGGTGGACGGAGGGAGCAGTCCGAGCATCAGAGCACAGCCTGCCCCCCTCTCCCAGGCTGGATCTTCACACTGGTCCGAGGAGGAGGCAGGAGGGATGGGAGCTTGTTTTCTCAGATTTGATTGGTTTATTTATCCTTGGTCCGAGCTCCCATCTGGTCCAACTTCAAACAGGGGCTGCCGTGAAGTGTGGAAGCCACCAAGAGAGATTCTGCAAACAACATTTGTGCAAAGTATATAAATATTTCTGGACATAAAAATGACTGTGTCTGAGGAGGCATCAGTTTGGGCTGGGATGGAGGGTTCCCCGTCCTGCTTGAGATAAGTCCTGGAGAGTGACTGGGGCATGGAGAAATATGTGCTTATCTACAGTTTACATGTGCATGTGCAAGGGCAGAACCAGGCCTGCTGAGTGCTGCTACTGCCAGAGGCTGGAAGGCAAGGAGAGGACAATGGGAAAGTCTGTCTGTCTGCTCCTGATGTAATAGTCAGCGTGCAAAAATGTCCATTGATTTGGTGGGGGGCAAAATTAGATTCGGAGTTTATAACTCATTGAAAAATCCAGCATGGTCTGTCTAATGAGGGACCTCCAAAACATAGCAGCTGCATTTGAACAGTTTGGTGCAGCTGCTGGACGTGAACTTTTAATTGAAGATATGGGGAAAATGCAGTTCTGTTAATGACGGCCTTTTATGCTGTTTGAACAGCAGTGAGTGCCTGGGCCGGGATCCTTATGCATCCCGGCACGATGCAGCCAGTGGCTTCAGAACTGGCTGATGGATTGTAAATCAGATCAGCTCACAGATTACAGTTTGGATGGCATCCCCTCAGGAAAAAAAGGCAGCGGCTGGCGTTATGCCTGGCCTAAGCCAGTGTCTGCATTGGTGATGCTGAAGAGGACACAAAGGCCATGTGGAGGAATTCATAGCTGATGCGACAACGGAAGGAACTGCAAACACCACAGAGGGCAAAGAAATAGTTTCAAGGTTGAGGGGAAAGTGCATGCTAGGCAGGGGATGCTCAGGTGTAGGAACGGCATGTGGCATTCCCAGATGTGCTTCTCAGAATTCACGTAACGGTCCTTCCTTGAGCGAGGCAATATGTATTTCTGTCTGGGATGAGGAGAGAGACAAGTAGGACCCAGCCACCTCTCTGGGCTCATCGCTGCCTTTGGAAACATATGGGGGTGCTGGGTCTTGTGGGGTTCACCAGGAGTGTGCCAGCCCCAGACAAAGCATGCTCCACGCTGCAGCTCCCACAGGGCTTAGCTGCCCATTGTCCGCTGGCCAGAGGGGCTGAAGCCAAACCATGTGGGAGAAGTCCTGCCAGGCTAGTTGTTCTCAGATCAGACAAAGAAGAAACCAAAAGCAGGTGTTTCTTGAGTTGGATCTCGGTCAGGCTTAAGCCCATGGGGACAGGGCAGTTCCAGATCAGTGGATTTAAATCAGAGTGGTTTACATTCCCAGGATTCAGAGGTTTTGACCTCCAACTTTGAGGTATCTCTGAGCATCAGCACACCCAGATGTGCTCTAGGCAGCAGTATGCATTTGTCCCTCTCTCAGAGAGAGCCAAGTACTCTCAGCAGTGTGTGGTAGCACCCAACTGCTAACCACAGGCAGAAATGACCTCATGCCTGAGTGGTGGGATGGTTGAGTGCTATCCCTTCCTCTGCTGCCTGGTCCCCAGCCTTGCTTCAAGAGGGACACAGCAGCTGGAGCCTGGTGGCATGGATTCAGCCAAGGGAAGAAAAGCAGGTCTACCTGGGCTTGATTTCTATCACAAACTGCATCAGGCAACAGAGTTGGCAGCAGTGCAAAGCCAGAAGACCCCTTAGGAGCAGAGGCAGGATGCTGAGATTCCCTGTTTGCCTCATTCCCCCTTGGCAGGGCCCCA
>NW_009648332.1:7565975-7577520 GCF_000708025.1 Charadrius vociferus | reverse complement strand
CTTTCCCTCTTGGCCGGGACCTGGATCAACCCCATGTGAGCTCCAAAACCCACCGTCCTGTGGCACAGGGCTACCTCTCCAGGAGCCATGGCTCTCCTGCCCTGCAGTCACCACTGGCTTCCCACGCTGGGCCTCCCCAAAACTGGGTGCTGTCCTGGAGGGTGCAGGGGAAGCTCTGGGGAAATTTGCTGGGAAGATTTCGGGGTTGAACTCGGCAGTCTGGGATGGAGAACGTCTCAAAAACGTCCTGCCGACGCGAAGCCCAGCCTGAGCCCTGGCCCAGCCTCCAGCAGCCGCTCTCTGCAGCGGCCCTCAGTTAAACCTGATCCCTTGCTTTAAGGGCCTGCCTGGCACTTAGTGGAGACCGTAAATAGCGATTTATAAACGATCTTCACGCCGATCCCTCTGCCGCTGCTCAGACATCAAAGTCTATAATTCACGCCCTCCCGCGTCCTGAGCCTTGCAAAACTGCAGCCTTTGATGTGAGTCCCCCCCTCCTTCGCTACCTGCGCGCGGGGGCCGAGCCCGGCTGGGCTGCGGGCATGTGCACTGCTTGCAGCAAGGCGCCAGGCCCGCTCTGCGAGGCATTTTATAAGGTGTCTGCTGTCATTCAGCCTGTTCCTGAGCCTGTTATCCCCTTTGGCGGAGCCGTGTGGGACGGCTGCGAAACAATGGGAATGGACCAGGGGGAGCTTGCTGGGGGCAGCGTCCAGAAAGCACCTGGCCTCTCCTTCTCCCCCTTCCCCCCAGCACCTGCAAATTAATGGAAACTTCTCCTTCCAATAGTGCTGCCAGTGCTGTTTAACAAGTCCGACTGCGTGCTCTGAGGGCTAGAATCCGACCTTGCTTCTCAGGGTAGAGATGGCTTCCAGGACCCTTGTACCAGCCCTGCTGCTCTTAGGGCAGGGGCGAACACTGGTGCAAGAGCTTTGTGGAGTAAATAGGCCATGATTATATCTAAGGTGAGGCTAAGGAGGAGTTTCCTGGCTCTGCAAGCAGGGAGTCTCTGCAACAGACTCCCAGAAGGGAATAAGGAGAAAGACAACATCCAGCTAGTTGTAAGATGAAGCTGGATCCGTTGTAGGAGGTGGTGTTGATGATGGCGCCTCAGGGCTCCTCCACATGCCTAAACTCACCATGAGCTGCTCCTGGTTTGCAGCCATCCTTGAAGCGGACTCGACAGTCCCACTGGCCTCTCTAGACATTGTGGGGCAGAGTTCAGCTTCATCCTTTTTGAGTGAAGGCTGGCCCAAGATGCTCTCCCCATTTTCCCTGTCCTCTGTCTTATTGCCCCATGTGGGTGCAGGAGCCCTTCTCCAGCATCACAGTCAGCCCCGTTCAGGCCTCGTTCTAGCTCCTCCATTGTCTACTGAAATCTTGAGCTGGACGTCTCAGCTCTTTTCTGTAAGAAAAGAAAAGCTCTCTTCCTTGTACATGTGAAACTGCAAAATGAAGTCTCCGTGCTGTGATCACGCTGAGGTCTGAGGGACCTGCTCAGGACAGGTGTCCTCACCATCTTGGCAATCTCTTCCTCTTTCTTCTGTCTCTTTCTGCCTCTGTTTTTTAGCCCCTGGGGCTATGAAGAGTACTTTCAAGATGTGAAACCAGTGCAGCAATGATTGCCTGCCCCCATAGGCTCTGGGGAAGGCACATACACCCCTGGTCACATCCCTCATAAATCAAATGATCATTCAATCACAATGTGTTTGACTGTGGCACCAAAGCACTGCGAGAAGGGAGAGAGAGAGGGGTTTGGGACCATACCCCTGCTCACCTTCATCTCTGCCAGTTCAGCCCCTCGTTCCCCACATGAGGGCCTGCAGGGTCAGGCACTAGAGCTGGATATAAGTCGCATGTAAAGCACAAATTAAACTCTGTCCCTAAAAAAGCTGCCTGGTGTGGTGCAAAATACTATGTCTTACAAGCCAGACACTGCAAAGTTGATAGAGGGGTTTGGGGTGTTGGGAGGATTTCAATGTATTTTGCAGCTGGGATGGTTGTGGATTTATTTATTTTATTTTATTTTAAGTGAATGTCTGTAGAAGTGTATTAAGAGAGTCTCACGTGTGACAGGCTGGCAAGTGGTGAAGAAAGGGCATGAATCATGTCACTCTGCTCTGTATTTAATCATATCAAACTGGTTTGGTTCTCCAACAAGTCAACATATATTATCTGTGTAAAAAAGGCATTTTACAGGACTGGGAGTCTAAATATCATTTATAAATATTTAATTCTACAAGTGATCTTTGCAAAAGAAGGATAGCTCTTCATTATCATACCTGTGTCTATTGAAATATCACCATTATTTATCATCCACTGTTGGTGCAGTGTCCCGTCTGGGACCGGAAGAGTTATTTCGTACTGGATGCAACCACAGGGCCGGTCCCGTCCTTTTCCCGACTCAAGGCATGGTATGAAACCGGAGATGTGGCCCTGGTGTGGATTCCCCCTGCCCTGACCATACCGTCATGGCAGCAGGAGGGTCACACTGCAGGGGTGCTTGGGGACCGCTTACCTAAGCTTGAAGGAGCCTCTTGCCACCAGGCTCCTTCTTAGCCTGAGCAGCCAGAGCTGCCAAAATTGGGCCTGTCTGTCAGAGAGCTTTTGTGGAGCACTCATCACCCATCTTGCTGTGAAAGTGCCCTGCTCTGCCGCAATCCGGCTCCTCTTATGGTTGTCAAAGTGAACCATAAAAACTAGTGGCCGCCCCGCTTATCTTGTCCCCGTCCCCATCCCTGTGGCTTTCTGCCTGTTTAATATCTCTGACATTCAGCCCAGCTTTGCCCTGCTCTGTTTTGACTCCTGACAAGCCTTTCAATTTGCTCTCCTCTCTGAAGAGCTGAGAAGCCATTGATAGCTCTCCCCCTGAATTATTGAACCTCGGCGTTGGGTTTCGGGCCCTAGGGAGCAGCTCCGCACACGCAGGGCTCTGAGGCATGCCATTGATCGGCAGGGCTCAGGTTCAGCCTGCTGCTGGCACACGCCTGTCCCCGAGTCCCCAGGCGGCCGTGGCTCCCTGCGTGCGTGCCTTCTTGCTCTGCCATGGGAGGAGACCCCCCCCCATCTTTTAGGGCTGGGGCTCTAAACGATGCCACCTCTGGGGTGTGCATCCCACACCGTCACCCTCCCTCTATTTGTCAGGGACAGGAGGAGACGGGTTTGTTCCTAGCCAGCTGAGGAGCCTCTTCCCCTCCTGTGAAACTGAGATGCGCTGTTGAGTTAGTGGAGGTCTCTCAAGCACCAAGATCTTCTGTTGGTGCAAGGAGCCAGAAAGGAACACAGGAGTGTTCTGGTTAGAGAGCAGAAAACTCTGACTTTGCTCTTCTTGGAGAAACGAACCTTCCCGGAGAAGACACAGTGACAGGGAGTATCTCATTTAAACCCCGCTGGCATCTTGCCCCAACTGGCTAGGACTTTTCTCTTGTCACTGCTGCATGGGCTGATCAGAAAACAGATACCCATTCTCACAGCAAATACCCTTGGTGTTTTCCTACGCTGTTGTGAAATGTTTTCCAAAGACCATGGGAATGTGTGTTGACAAGCTACAGAAAACCAATAGCATTTTTTGCCATGTTTTCAAGGGGAACGTTTTTCATCCTCTTTTTTTCACTGCCACCCTTACAGCCACTGCACCATGAAAGGGAGCAGGGAGCAGGTATCCCTCACACACCAGCCCATGTCACCATGCGTGTCCCCTGGCATGGCTGGGCAGCGCTGATTACCCAGGAGAGGCCAAACATCTTCTCCATCCCTCCCTTACACTTAGGGCATTTTTAGCCCCTGGCCGCTCCATGGTCCTTCTCCCAGAGGCTGGTAGGATGCAGGGGCATGGCAGGAGCTGGCTTGGGAGCCAGAGTGCAAATGTGTTTCAGTAGAGGGGGAAGAGGAAGGGCAAGTGTGGATTTTATTAAGTGATAACACATCTTCAAATCAGATTATGGGAAATTTTCGGGGGCACCACGGCATTGATTGGCTGGGCCGGAGTTGGCGAGGCTGTGTGGGAGCATGTCAGAGCATGTGCAATCGGATCCCTTCCATTAGCCTGATCAATAGCCACTGCGTTGGGGGAGTGGACGGGAATGTGGACAAAACTGCATAAATATATACGCGAGAGCCAAGAAATCACATTACAGCCAAAGAATCCGAGCTCAACACGGGTAACCCTTTCACCCCAGCACCCAGGGCAGGGGGAGCATTAACCCTTTCAGGGCGGCCCTCTGACTCCGGCACTGAAGCAGGGGTTGACCGGGTTGTGGCTTGGCATGGAGGTAGGAAGAGGTAAGGCACCACTTCCCCATGCCCGGCTTTCTGGAGGCCAGGTGTGTTTCTTTGGCTGTGATGACATGTGGTCTTGTATGCATGAGATGTGGTTGGGCACTGGGGTTGTGAGCAGCATATGCATGGTGTCCCCTCCAGCAGTGTCCCCACCGCACTTTGCAGTGTGGTTCTTGTGGCACACCGTGTGGGTGGGTTTCGCGTCAGACGTTGCACCCGTGTGATGCACAAGCAGAAGGAATTGGCAAAGGGCTGGAGAGCCACCGCGGAGCTGAGCCAAGCCCAGCCTGCAGGCCAGGTCTTCCTCTATGGCCTCTCCACCAGTAGTGTGCTGGGCAGTCTCAGCAGACCAGGAGCTATGGACCTCTCTTCTGCATCGCTGCATGCAGCATCCCCGAGGCGTTCACACACAGGCAGAGCTGGGGGCACTCCGTGTGTGGCAGCCTGAGGCCAGTGTGGGAGATGCAGGAAGGGAGAACAAACACTTCCAAGTGGGACAGAGACGGAGAGAGACAGAGACCTAACATCAAAGAGAGAAAGAACTCGTTTATAAAACGTTCTTCTCTGCTTCTAACTATCCTAAGAATTTGTAGGAACATGGGACAGACCTTGTTGTCCTCTGAGCCCATCTCCTTTAAGTCTCACATTCATGATTTCTGGACAACAAAATGTCCGAGAAGCTCAAATGCCCCTGCAGGGGCCTTCTCCCTGTCATCTGCAGTGTGGTCCGGAGCCCCAGAATTTCATCTTTCTTCACCAAGCCCCACTTATCACATTTCCAAGCCCTCCTCAGCCGCGCCTGCCTTTCCAGTCCTGTTTTGACACTTCTAATTAGCAGACATTTAACACCTTGTTTTGCTTGGACTCTGCCTTCAGCCAGACAACACATCGATGGCCTTTGACTTCTTCCCTGACCCCGGCTAACCTGGCAGCACAGCGCTCTTGGCATTGCTCTGAACACATCCTGTCCAATTTCCTCCTGCTGCCCTCTGCCCCCCCGGTCCCCACGGCCCTCCCCAGCCGTGCTGGGGCGAAAGGCACGGTGAGATGCAGCGCACAGCCTTTCCCTTCGTAAGCGCTTTCCTGAACATGATTTAAAGCACTGAAGCAAGAAGAGGAAAAAAAAAAAGACGACCTGTAATAAAGTCAGCACTCTGCTTATTAAGGGGAAAAGGCTGTGCTTTACTTATACTAACATTAATTAGATAGATATATAGGGAGCAAAGAGGCCTCTAGGAGATTTATACAGAGCCCCTGAAGATGGATGTGAGGAATGACAGACAGCAGCTCCTGTAAAGTGCCAGGAACAGGGTACCTGGGAAGAAGTGATGGGGAGCCAAAGGGACGGTGGTCTCGGGAGTGCTTCAGTGCAGCAAGCATGAGGGCAGATGGGGATGTTGGGACCTGCCAAAAACACCTGGGGATGCCATAAAGACGGAAGGAGGCGCAGATGAGGAGTACCAGGGAGGTTTCTGAGAGCATCCTCAGAGAGGAGCATGTCTCCCTCTCCTGTTCCCCTCTGCGGTACAGTCAGGCAGGTCTAGTGGCAGACGAGGTCTTTCAAGCAATAGTTTGTCTTTCATGCTCCGGAAACCTGTAGTCACCTGGATGCCATTATCAAATTGAGGAGACACTCAAAGCTGTTTATTCTCACTATGAGACTTTTCTCCCTCTGTTTCCTTCCTCGCTGCATAAATCAAATATTTTCTTACCGTTCCCAGCGCCAAACAGACAACAGAGCAGAAAACTCCTCATGCTTTTTCATTATCCCACTGCAGAAGGATGCTTTGTTAGCATCTGATCAGAGCAGGTCCCCTCCTGCTCGGTGCATCATGCCGAGGCAGAAGAGCAGTCCCTACCCCAGCTGCCCCAGTGGGGCATAACCTTGTATATGCCACCAGCACAACAGGACAGGCGACCATATTCTTGGTCCTTCTGGGCCTGCCCTCACTGCTATCTGGACCATTTCTTGTGTTTCTGTTTGGGGAGGTGACCACAACCTGTGGGGCCAGTAGGGACAGCTGAGCCCATGCCTTGTACATGCTCCATGTTTTTCACCATCCTCCCTCCTTCCTCATCTGTCACCCTGGGGAGAGCAGAACTCCTCACTGGTCCTTTCCCACTGATGCTTCAGCAAGGAGAAGTCTGGAAGTGTCCTGCGATACCTTTGCAACCACTGAACTTTCCGCTTCACGAAGACAGTTGGCATCCTTGGGCTTTCTTCTCTCTCCTCTAAGCACTTCTTTTACCTGCAAGGACAAGACGTGACTTAAGCAGGAAAGGAAGCTTAACTGTGTGTCCTTGCAGCCCCAGTGGAGGGACCTCGCTCATCCTGGGACTGCTGGGTGCTCACACACTGCTGAGAGACTTCCCCAGCCTGGAGAGCTGGCTGTCTCGTTAAATCTCTGTTCTCATCTGCTTTGCACAGGAGGAGCTTCCATGCAGGGAAGAGCCCAGGGCTGCCTGGGGAGGCTGTGATGGAGGTGGGAGTGCCGCTTAAGTCTCTTTGATCCGTACCCTCGCCCTCCACCACAAGCCCACCCTGCTCTTGAGTTAAGGCTTGTAAAAGGGTTGTGGCTGCTGTTGACAAGTGGAGGCTGAAGGCTTTGGGATTTTTATTTGTCATTGCTCCAGCAGGCTCCTGCCTCTGTCTGTGGGCTGCATCAGGACCTCTTATCACCCTGTCCTGCCTTGATTTGTCCATCCTACCCAGGCAGTGCCTCCTCCTCTCTTTCCCCCAGCCTGGGTTAAATATAGCAGCTAACTTTGGTGGTGATTAGTAATAAAAATTTAACAAGCATCCATATGAACGTCTTTCTGTCACTTTTATGAGGCCATTTACAGCAGGAAGATATAAGAGCACCTTAAATCTCCCCCTAACAGGAGGGGTCACGTCAGCAGGGTGAGAAGCAGAAGGCCCAGTGTCCCATGTCACCTGCCTGGTGGTGCTGTAGGTGCTCCCTGTCCCCATGATGGGATGGGTGGCTCCCCTTTGTGTCCAGATGTTACTGCCTTGGCCAGTTGCTTTCTGGACCAAACATCTGTTCCCAGTGGGTGGAAAAGCAGAGGGGACACTTCGGGCTGCCGGTGCCCAGAGGTGCTTCCCATCTGCAGAAGAGCACGGCACAGGGATGGTGCTGGAGCTGGGGACGGGCACGGCAGCAGGAGGTTAGCTCAGGTCCTGCATAGCTGCCTCAGTGCTAAGGCGTTGCACTTAGACAAATAAACTCCGTTAGGAAAAAGTGTTCACATCTACCATTTTCCATTCACCTCCCAATCGTGTTAAACTGCAGAACGGGGAATGGTTCCTGTTGCTTTGCCCAAGCCTAAATTTGGGGCCTGACTCTACTGTGACGCTGTCTACCTTTTTTAAGAAAGGCTCATAAAAGCTGTACGCCCTTCCCTGTTTCCCACCCGTTTGGCTGCACACCAAGGGCAGGGTCTGCTCCTGCTTCCAGCGGTGCGGATCTCCCTCCCCTGCCCTCGGCCGCATCGCGCCCGGCGGAAGGGGGAGCAGGACTGAGTCCCTGGTCTGCAGTATATGTGCAAGCAGCCAAAGGGATCCTTTCCAGGAGTACGGTAGAAGGAATAAGCCTTTGTGTTTCCTGTGTAGTTAGTTACACGTCCCAGCTCTGCTCCTGTCTGTAAGCTTAATTTGTCAGCAGTGATACTTGAAAACTTTCTGCCTCTGGTTTTGCTCAGCATGGCTGTTCCATCAGGCTGGGACAGGTCCCAGGTCCAGCCAGGCTCTGGGCTGACCGCTGGGGACAAGCACAGTTTCTGGAGCACTGATCCAGATAGCAAATTCAGTATGTGAGACTGCACAGGATTTTGGCGGGTGGTGTTTCATGGTGTGAAGGTGAGAGCTCCTTCTGCCCTGGGTCAGAGGCAGCAGAAAATTCCCGCACCTACTGATGCCCCTGTGCACCCAGAGGAGGGTATCAGGGACAGGGAGAGGTGCGGTGCCTTCCCCAGGGTCACACTTTGGGTTGATGACAGAGCCCAAAATAGACCCCCCTCTGTCCCAGCAGCCACCAAACCGCATGGCTTCACAACTGCTCTGCGACACCCCTTTCGTGTGGGCGCTCTGCTTCCTGTGCCAGGAGCACGGATCAAACACAGCTTCACCGAGTCTTTTAACATTAAGAAAAACCCCAAGTCTTGTGGTCTGAGTTTTGGGTGGAAGTTTAGGTTCGTTCCTTTTTCTAGTTTTGTTTCTTCAAAAAAAAGGAAACACACCTTTGAATAGCGAAATCAGAAAATAAGGAAGCAAAATGTGTCCGAAATGAGGGCTTGTTTGTTGTGAGCAGTGCCAGGTCCCTAGAAGAGCGATGTGCGGCCTCTTCATAGGCAGCACAAGCTTTGCAGGAAGAGCTGCTTTTACATAACTAATATACATTAGTCATGTAAACATACCTAACTAGTTTTCCAACCTCATATGTGCTACCCAAGCACTAACTGTGCAAGGCGAGTATAAATATCACCCACGCAAAGGCAAGGGAGCAGATGCCGGGAGCAGACGCCTTGTTCTAGGTCTAGAGCTGGAATTATATTTCACTGTTGGAAACCTGTTCCTTTTCAAGGAGGCGAGATAGAGCTGTCAGCATCCAGCAGCCGGGCAGAGTGGGCAGCAGGGGTGCTCAAACTCCTTTCAGTAAAAATATCTAGCGTGGCCAACGATAAAAGTAAGAGGAAAAGATTGGTGTAGATTTTTTTGATTTTCTGGTGAGGAGGGCAAAAGTGAATAGGTTGGCTAAGTCAGACTGTTACTTTTTGCTTGGAAAAGGTGACTTTGAAAATTTCATTCTTGAGTCTTGTAGGATACACCGGCTTTCTGGTTTTGACTAAGAGGGAAAGTGATTCTGCAGTGTTGCTGTTTCCTATGAAAAGCAAGGCTGTGTGAGCCAGCAGCCCTAGCAGACAGCATCTCAAGCACTGCTCCCCATGTCGCTCTCGGGCAGTGGGATGAAGCAGGAGTAGAGCCCAGGACAGCTGCTGACGGCGTGCGGGTGAGAGGAGGCAGTGGCTGCTGCCAGGCCAAGATGATGCTGGCACTGCCTGCGCTTGGCAGCAGCAGAAGGATGACCCTGCTTCTTGCTCCCACGCCGCTCTGTTGAGTTTCCCTTGGAGCCCAGGCTCCCCCTCAGCTGGTATTTGCGTGTTTTTCCTGATTGCTTCCCTGGGTCAGATGAGACATCTGTAACCCTTGGAGCAGAAGGGACCCAATGCTCCCTCTGTGCGTCACTTCGTGTTGCTACTGAGATGTTATTCTGGGAGACCCTTGGTACCCCAGATGAGGTTAGTGAGGCGGGATGTCCCGCACATCCTTGGTGCTATAAATAACATTCTCCACCCTCCACATGTGCACGTGCTCCCGCCCCATGGCCGCATGTTCACTGTGCATATCAGTGCAGTGATTGATAATGATTGGGATCTTGGGATCACCAAAGTGACTTATTTGCAGAGGCGAGTTGCCCTAGCTTGGCCAAGAAGAAGCTTGGCCCCTGGAAGGACGGGATGCCGGGGACGGCGCTGAGGGAAGGCAAGTGGGGAGCAGAAGGCAGCGGCTGGCAGCCCCCGTGGGCGGTGGGATGCAGGGGTAGCCCCACTCCGTGGGGTTAGAGCCTGCTCCGGCAGGAGGTCAAAAAGGCAAAGTTTCTTGGGAGGTGAATTATCAGTGGGAGCAATATCGGCAGGTCAAGCACATCGGTGCTGGGGTAATACAGTTAAGGTGCAGAGCCTTGGAGGGAGCCCGGCCGAGGAGTGCAGCATTAAAGCAATGAGCCCAGCTTAATCTGCCCCAAGTGAGGGCAGTGGGGTCTTTAATATTGTGTCAGGCTCGCAGGCCCTCGTTGGCGGGTTATTCTTCACGGCAGCTAATGCCACTGGGCTAACTGAATTAGCCCCTCCTTCCGCGGGGTGAGCGTGGGGTTGCCGGGAGGGCGATCGTGCCTCGCAGCTGCAGGGAGAGCGAATGATGGCCTGGAAATTCAATCAGGTGAGGAGCCGCCAACATCCCCAAAGGACAGGGAGCAGCCGGATTGGGGAGGACAGCCCGGGACAGGGATGCCGGTGACTGGCTCCATGCTGTCCCTGGGCAGGGTGTCCTCCAGGCACTGCTCCCTGCTCTGGATGGCATGAAGTGCTGCCCTGCAGCCTGATGCTCTGCATCCATCAGCCCCCTGGGAGCACTTTGGTGGAGAGTCCATCCGTACCTCCATGCTCGTTTCCAGCTTGCTCACCGCTGGGAGGGGTATTCCCTTGCACATCCGTAGGGAACCATGGCATGGGGACATGCTGGGACGTGTGGTGTGTCTCCAGCCGAGCTGAGCGTCCCCGGGGTACAGCCTCCATCACACTTGCAGCATTTCTGTTTGATCAGAGGTGAAGGTTCGCCAGCAAGAGACAGTCTGGCCCAAGGAATCGGCCAGGTGGCCAATTCCTGGCTTTGCTGTTGGGACAAGGTGCTCCCCTCACGAGCTGCTGAGTGATTGCACGATCCTCTTTGTAAAGCCCTGAGATTTGCAGGCAAGGGGGGTGGCTAAGGGGCGGCTGAGTGCAGCAATGGCTCATCATTCCCAGGAGTCATTTTCTGTCCTTCAAGTTAAGAAAAAACAAAAATCTGAACCTCACGCATGTTTGCTTGTTGTCCTCCAAACCTGCCACTGCTTTTTTTTTCTTTCCCAGCCTCGGCAATTGTGTCTAATTAAAAGCACACTCCTGGCGAATACTGCAGCACGTCCAGAGTGGGTGATGGTGTCCATCCATATTTGGATGGTGCCAAATCCAGAAGGGCTCACCTGTGTACCAGGGGTCCGGGCCAGCCTGCGCCCAGGTGGTGGCCCTTTGTCAGCCCCAAGAGCAGGAGCGGCTGTAGGGACCACAGAGGATGCTGTGGTCTCAGGGTCCTGGGACAGCAGAACCATGGCACGGGGCTGCTCCCCTTCCATGGGACACAGCCCCTCTCATTCCACTACACAAGCCCTTTCCCTAGCTGAAGCCATCGTCCCTTCACCCCCGTCACCAGGGCTGACGGAGTGCCCCCTCCTTTCCCAGGTGCCCCTTTGATCTTCAAACCTGCCCCATCTCCTTCCACCACCCCCCTTCCCTCACATTGTTATAAATGGAGGCTTTGGCTGCCTTTAAATAGTCATATCTATCAGACAAGCTCATGTCAGCCATAAATTCTACAGTAATGATGATTTTCTAAGTGGGTCGACTGGAGCTATTTCCGCTTTAGCCTCAAGTTACTGCACATGTCCATCCCCCC
>NW_009648332.1:7565600-7565959 GCF_000708025.1 Charadrius vociferus | reverse complement strand
CAGCCTCATTTCTTGTCCCCCTAATTGTCATTTCTCCCACACGCACTTGGGCAGAACCTGGAAGGAAAACCTGCCCTGCTGCCGGCCCCGGGCAGGGAGTCCCCTCTGCCCTCACAGGTCGCTCCTGGTCTCCCAACCTGGGAGAGGGCTTCAGAGGAGGGGAGAGGGCTGGAGGGGCGAGACAGCACCGGCTGCTTCATACGCAGGCAGGGGGAATGCTGCAGAAGCCCACCATATGGATGCCCTTACCTCTCGCCGCTCCCCCCGCAGCCCTGTGAAATCGGCCCCGACGTGTGAAAGCTGTAATTGCAGGTAATCCCCCCGCACTGCGCATGGTTTGAATTTGGCAGAGCAGGAAT
>NW_009648332.1:7562569-7565583 GCF_000708025.1 Charadrius vociferus | reverse complement strand
CTGCCCAGACGCGCTGCAGGGCCAACATCTGCACGAGTCATCAGTGCACATCTGGCTGCAGCAGCCTGTACTTGTAGCCCAGCCGGTCACTTTTTAGCCCATTGATTCTGCCTCAAGCTCCCATTGAGGGCAAAGCATGGACATCCTGGGACTGGGAACCTTACGCTGATAAAGAAATTGCTCCCTTCACCCGATATCGATGCACATATTGGGGTGGTCACACAGATGTGGTGTTCCTTACTTTTTCCATTTGTAAGATAGATTAAGGCTCTCAGGAGCACACTCTAGGGTACCCATCACTTACTCTTCTGGAGAAGAGAGTGGCTGAGGCATCCTCTTCCAGGTTTGGCTGAGGCTGGCACTGCTTCGCACCATCCCCCAGTGAGATGCTGGAGCAAAGGAGCTGATTTCTGCCGCCACATGCAGCTGGGCTCAGTGAGGTGGGTCCCTGCCTACGTTCCGCTTCACTGGAGCGTGGTCCCAGAGCCAGCAAGCTTTCTGCAGAAATCCTGCCTTGAGGTTCGGTCCTGCAAGGCTGAGCGCTTCTCAGTTCAGAGCACCCGGCGCAAAGTGGAGGATTTAAAATCTGCCTTGCAGGATCAGGCCTTTGCAGAGAGAAGCAAGGCAGGATGGGCAGAG
This sequence comes from Charadrius vociferus, assembly GCF_000708025.1. Lineage (NCBI taxonomy): Eukaryota > Metazoa > Chordata > Aves > Charadriiformes > Charadriidae > Charadrius > Charadrius vociferus. Next base: position 7,564,944 of record NW_009648332.1, on the reverse strand, counting down.
CGGGACTCACGTGCCGTCAGGACCAGAGGGCCTTGTGGCCTCCAGGTGCTATAAACTTCATTTGGGCTGTTTACGCTGGATAAGGATGGAAAGCCTCCATCACGCAGATGAGATATACTCTTGGTAATTCCTTGCATTTCCCAACAAGCCAGTCCTGCACCCTGGGAAGGCTGCTGGGACCCAGGAGGAAGCAGGAAGGGCTGGGGAGACGGGAGGGCTCAGGGCACCGAGAGGGGCTGTGGTCTTGTTGAAGGGAGACTGTTGTATCCGATGCCTGGTGTCTGTGGCTGGGCTCAATCTGATCTGCTGGTAAGAGGGTGGGACAAGAATCGTGGACGTTAGAGAGATAGACGGGCAAGTGGGTGAAGATCCACCTGCTGCCATACGCTGGGACAAGGGCTGGCCCCGGGGAGCACCCTGGCAGTGCCTCGTGCCTCAGGCAGCCGACCCTGCTCTGCCTCCTTGATGGAAAAGACCTGCTGGACCTTCTCATCCTGACCCTTTTTCTCTGAGGTTTCTTTGGGAATGTGCACAGTCGGGGTGTAAATCCTTACTGCCAGTGAGGTGCCCCGTGCTGGGGAGGGGATGCTGGAGGGCTTTAAGCAGCAAGTGTGGGTGTTAGGGTTTCCTCCCAAATGTGGCTGAGCATCCCCCTGGTAAGGAGCCTGCTTGGGGCTGACCCAGGAGCAAAAGCATCTTCAGTTCAGTCGCTTACCCCCCCTCCCTGCTCTCCCAGCCCCGAGGAAAGCAGCCTGACCTCCTTCAGCAAGAAGGCAGACGCAACCGCCTCCCCAGGCAGGCGGCTTCCCAGATAACCCCCTGGCTTTCCGAGGGCAGTGCAGGTGTCAGAGGCATTGTCTCTTTGGAAATTAATTTTCCCGTCGATTTCCTTATTTCTCTTAATTGATGAGGGGCAAGTCTTAGGCGTGTTGCCAGCGGCACCAGCCCCAGCCTCCCGTAGGTATCGGCGAAGCCAAAAGCACTAGCGCCGAAGGCTGGGGAGTGTAATGAACTCTCAGAGGACTCGTTGCAGCTCAGCCCGTGCTCTAGATTAGCTGAGGAATCATCTGGCCCAGCTATTAACTGTCCCATTTAACATCATAAATTATTAACCTAATTTTGAGGAGGGTCGGTGACGGATCACGCTGATTTTGTCAGCTTTTCCGCAGCCTCTCGCACAGCCTGCCGGCGCGGGGTAAGCCGCAGGCAGGGCCTGAGGGTCAGTGCCTCCAGAGAAGGAGAGAGACAGAGTATCACTGGCTGTCGGCAGAAGAACAGCTCTGTCTCCTCTCCCAGCCCAGCAGAGAGCTCAGGGAAAGCCCGAGCAGGGGGGATCCTCCGGTGGAAATGGGGGATGTAAGAGCTGCCCCTGGGGCAGAGCAAAGCCACCTACTCCCCAACACATCTGCACCGCTGTGGGGCACATCTGCACATCTTGGGTGTCCAAGACCTCTGCGTCTTGCTGGGTACCAGTATGTGCTGCCCACCCTCAGTCCAAGCCATTACCAGAGGTGCTTTTTAGCTTGTTTAAGCAGCTATCAGGATGCTCTTCAGTTTGTAGGGCAAAGGCCCAGGCTCAGGAGGTTTTTCTTCCTATGCTTATTGTAGACTAGAGCTTGTTCAAAAAGTTTCCTTCCTGGGAAAAGTTTTAAATAAAATAGGGGGGAAAGTGGGTTCTTTGGTATAAAAGTTTAAAACCATTCAGAGTTTTTTTCCAGCTGATTGGAGTGTAATGAAAATTTAAGGGATACCATCTTTTATTTCCCCTTTATCTTTCTTTGAGAAGAGAGATGCGTGCAGGAAGAAGGGGCTGAGAATTGCACTCAAACCAGCATTTTTTTAATTGAGCGGAAAAATTTTGAAGTCATTTGGTCTGTTGAAAAAAAACATACAAACCTGAAGGAAAGCAAGCTCTGAAATCCTTGTAAAATGCCTCTTTCATTCTGGCATCACAAAAAGGACTTTTTGTTTCCCCGCGAGCAGCTGTGCTGCTTGGTGCTGCCCGTCCGTGTTGCACGAGCGCGTGGCCCCCAGGCTGGCTGTGTGCGTGTCCCCGTGCTGTGTCCCGTGAAGGGGTGACATTTGGGAGCCAGCGTAGCCCCCAGCCCCGCTCCCCTTTTGCTTCGAGGCTGCGCGAGGTTCAGCGGTTGTAGGACCGAGCCTCGCTCTCTGCCACACATTTCCCTGGCTCGGAGATGCTTGGGGTCAGAGTCAGCAGGGCTGCATCGTTGGTAAAACAACCTCCCAAAAAAACCCTAGCACAAGCACAAGGAGGTGCTTTTGGGTTGTTGTAGGGGCATGGAATGGTGTCAGAATCTGCATTAAATTGGTAAGAGCCTCTATCACCAACCTGCTCATCCTTGAGTACCCATCTA